>NC_081405.1:536859177-537464177 GCF_030272615.1 Cryptomeria japonica | reverse complement strand
AGGTTCAAAAATTTATGGGTCTTGCGGGATACTACAAAAAGTATGTAGAAGGATTTTCTAGGATAGTAGCACCTATTACTTCTCTTCAGAAGAAGGGAAATAAATTTGAATGGACTGAAAAGTGCGATGAGGCATTTCATCTTTTGAAGCAGCAATTGACCACCGCACCGGTCTTGACTATACCGAACCCAAATGGACACTTCATAGTGATTAAAGATGCTTCAGGTGAAGGTTTAGGAGTAGTGTTAATGTAGGAAGGAAAGATGGTTGCTTTTGAATCTAGAAAATTGAATCTATATGAATTGAATTATGCACCACATGACTTAGAGATTTTGGCTATTGTTCATGCTGTGAGATTTTGCCAAGATCAAGATCTCAATGAAATGTACAAATATGGACAAAATATAGGACAAGAATAAATTGTATTCTCATCAGTAGATAAAAAAGATTAATAGTTGTTCATACAATGAATATGAGCCTGCATATATAGGCAAGGCTATATGGATATGTGAGCACACAAACATGACATGTGGCTCAATAAGAAACAAGGGTAGGTAGGAAATAGGTGTGGTAGGTAGGAGAAACAATGAAATATTCCACATGAGGTGGATCACCCACGAAAGGTGGAATTATCACTTCATAATAAGTGGATATGATAGAGTAGTAACAAGATCAACAACATAAAAGGTGAAATTTCTCCTACACACACTATCCCAATGTGGCACAAACACCCAAGTGTCTCATACCCAAACTACTATGAAATGCATTTCCTAAGTAAACTTAAGTAAGGTGTAATAATATCCATGATGAATAATTATTTACACCAACACCCCCCCTTAAGTGCAACTCAGGGGAATGCACTTAAGTCCACAATGCAACTAAGCAATGCAAGATGGGTCCTGACTACTAGGCCATGTTAGGTACCCATGTACAAATGCAAATGCATTCAAACCAATGCAATGAAATCTATCACAAAGAGGGGAAAGAGAGAAAAACCCAATGGGAAAAAACCCTCTCCCAAAAGAGAGATGAAAGCTATACAAGAGAACTCTCATAGAAGTATGTGAGGAACAAAATCCCAAGTGAGGAAAAAGTCCCCCCACATATGAGAGAAGAAGAGAAGCGAGGTAGCCCCCCCTCAATGTAGAATCAACACCAATGATAGAAGCTCGATGATGTATGAAGAAAATGCTCCGTGAACATCGAACACCATTCCTCCCCTTAGGAAGAAACAAAACCAAAGGTGTATCCATGAAGTCTCCCCAAACATGAAGGGAAGATGTATGGAAAAAACTAATGATGAATAGAATATCTGAAAAACTACTCAAAAGTCCCCATGTCAATGCTGAAAGATACCCCCTCCAAAGGTGGTAAACTACTCCACATTGCTGAAAAAGGTAGTCCAAGATCTAGTGGAGATGGATGTAGAACAAGTCCCAAAGACTCACATGTCTCCTCTAAGCATAAAGAGACCTCCTCCAACTGTTGTACATAAGTATCCACAATCATGTCAACCTCGAAAGAATGATCATGCAGAGAATGAACAAGAGGGTTAGAGTGTTCCCTCGCAACAATCGAAGAAGGATCATCTTCATCAAAGAGAATATGAATATCATCAATGATATCTCCCAAATCTGCAATGTAGGATTCCACAAACAAACCTGCAATGTCTGTCAAGTACTCATCCCATGAAACTAAAGTTGGAAGACAAGACATATCCCGCTGCACTGAATCACATGAAGGCAAAACTGTCGCACTATCTGCATCATCAGGTGCAATAGGTGATGTGATATCAATAGGAGGAGATGAAACACAAGGCTCAAGAATGGGGTCACATGTGAGAATCCCCAAGTTCAAGTACCCAAAGTTCTCCTCAAAATCTGAATCATCACAAGAAGTGTGATCATCATGTGTAGAATCATCATATGTGAAATCATTATCATCAACAAAATATGAAAAGGAGTATAACCAAGATTCATGATCAACCATCCCAGTCACAATGATAGGTCTAGTCTCCAAGTCTCTAATGAAAACTAACTCAGGTGTGAACTCCACAATTCTCTTAGTTGCACCATGTGTGATTTGATAGATGGAAAGGAGATTATTTGTCAAATGGGGTACACATAACACATCATTCAAAGAGTTATCCCCAATGGCAATAGATCCTTTCCCAATCACATCCATGTATGTATGATTGCCCATCAAAATTTGTGGCATGGTGCAAGGCTCAAATGAAGAGAACATAGACTGCGAAGATGCCATATGATGAGAAGCCCCTGTATCTAGAAGCCATCTCCCTGAATCATGACTTGTAGTAGCACAAAGAGATTTTATTTTTCTTGTCCCAAAAGTGTGAGTCTTCCCACTTGTAGAAGCCATGAATGCTTTCCCTTTTCCTTTTGATTGTGAGGAAGTAGAAGTTGATGAATCATCCTTCTTGTAGACGTTATGCAAATCGATGTTATGCTTTTTGAGGATATGTGTAAGCTCAATGATCTTCTTAGAATGGCAACGACAATCCTCATGACCAAACGTTTTACAATAGGCACAAGTAGGTCTCTCCTTCTTTGGTGAATTGTACCTATTGGAAGAGGATGAATCTCCTTGTTGTGGAGAAGATGGTGCTTTGTCCTTAGGCTTTGATTGCCATTTCTTCTTGTTTGAGTTGTCCTTTCCTTGATTTACTTTGTTCCCTTGATTTGCCACTAATGCTTGAGACTTAGAAGTCTTAAGAATGCCCATTCTTATCAACTTAGTTTGTTCCATCATCAACATTTTGGCGAAAGCATCAAATGTAGGCATTGTGTAGCTTGAACCCATTGTCATCCTATGGGTTTGGAAACTAGAAACTAATGCTGCATATTCTTGTGGAAGCTTGCCCATAAAATTGAAGATCAATTGAGTATCCTTCTTATCAATGCCACAATCCTTGAGTTGTGCCCTCAACTCTTTTGCCTTAGTGACATAATCTTGTATAGTATCAAAGTTATTGGGATCTAACATGGTGAGATCACTATCAATCTGATATCCCCTAATCTCATCAACTTAACCATACAAGTCTTGAAACTTTTTCCAAGCATCCTTGATTAGAGTACATTTCTCAAAGTGACCAATAGGATCAACCTTAGGATCAGCGGGAACAACAATAGTTCCATCAATATAATGATTTAGTCCTTTTTCCATTAGTTTACTCCATGCATCAATTTTCCAAGTAGCATAATTATGAGGATTTAAGAGAGGAAACTCAGAAAGACCCATAGAAGCAAAAATGAAGGAACACAAGAGCACAAATGCACAAGAGACACCCCCCAAATTCAATCAATCAAAGTACCCCCCCAAAAATGATGTTTTTGATACTTTATATGTAGTGCATATACAATAGGCCACTTACAAAAAATGGAAGGTGGACTTTTGATTTTGTTTAATAACTGCCCCAATAGGCTGAGAAATACAATAAAAAAGACTAGCAAGATAGATCTATTAAATACAAGTGCCAAATTGGCCAAAAAAGACCATATGATGAAAGTACAATTTCTACCCAAAATTGTTGCAAACTGATATCCTATTATGAGAGTAGACGAAAAAATCATGCACTTTTAAAAAAAATGGCACCTAAAAAGGAGTTCGAATGAGCCTAAATGGAGTCTCGGAAGTTGCAAAAATGAGGATTGGATAGGTATAGTCACCAAAAACTAAGATTTTTGACAAATCTATCAATCAAAATTAGAAAATAATTCCACCACGAGAAAGTACACAAAATTCTAGCCCATTTAAAAAAAATTGCACAAAAAAAGGAGTGAAAATGAGAAAGATATTGCTATTTGAAGTTGAGCTGCAAAATAAAAAATCTCAATGGAGGGGGCCTGCAATTTTTTCTTTAAATGATGATGTCAGCAAATTGCAAGTCTAAATTTGACGACCATATGGCCATCACCAAAATTTTGCCTCCCTCCCTGCATGGCATCCCTATTGTATGGACGAATGACATGGCAAAAATGATAGGCTGAATTTGTTGATGTGTTCGTACGAAATGATCTGCGTGGCTGTATGATTGTTGATGTGGCTGTCGGCGTGGATGCCGAGGTGGTATATTTTTTGGTGCATATAGTTGAAACGTGGTGGCCGCGTGGTGGTGGGGCTTGACAGAAGCTGTCGGAACGGCCTTCCGGGAGATGGAACACGGGGATGAGAGCCGCTAGAAAAGAGCCGGCTGACGGGGATGCAGAGGAGGTGCCGGTGATGTCAAGGCTGTCGGTAGGAGGGAGGCCCGGTGCCGACCGAATGGACGTGCCAGTAGGAGGGACTAGGGCTAGTGCTGACAGGAGGGGCCAGTTCCGGTGTCGGTGCTGGAACAACTACGGGGGCTATTAGAAAAATACGGGTGATGCAGCAGTGATGTGACGGTGCTAGGGGCCGGAAGGACTGCAACGGCATGGTACCCTACAATGGCCGAATTTATACTCAAAATTCATGGAAACAACCACTCTGATGAAATGGCGAGGTCGGATCTAGTCTAGGATGCCTCCAAAAGATGCTGATCCTCATATCTGCCTCTTGACATCACAATAATGCCTCTAAAGACGAATCAATGATGCTCTAATGGCTCTTATACCATGTGAGATTTTTCCAAGATCAAGAGATCAATGAAATGTACAAATAGAGATAATATATAGGACAAGAATAAACTGTATTCTCATCAATAGATAAAAAAGATTAATAGTTGTTCGTACAATGAATATGAGCCTACATATATAGGCAAGGCTATATGGATATGTGAGCACACAAACATGACATGTGGCTCAATAAGAAACAAGGGTAGGTAGGAAATAGGTGTGGTAGGTGGGAGAAACAATAAAATATTCCACATGAGGTGGATCACCCACGGAAGGTGGAATTATCACTCCACAATAAGTGGATATGATAGAGTAGTAACAAGATTAACACCATAAAAGGTGGAATTTCTCCTATACACACTATCCCAATGTGGCACAAACACCAAAGTGCCTCATACCCAAACTACTATGAAATGCATTTTCTAACTAGACTTAAGTACGGTGTAATAATATCCATGATGAATAATTATTTACACCAACACATGCATTACAAATGTGGAGGCATTACCTTCTAGGGAAGGCATTTGAGCTAAAGACAGATCACTTAGGACTGAAATACATCTTTACACAACCTAACCTTAATGCAAAACAGAGAAGGTGGCTTGAATTTCTAAGTATGATTTTGGTATTGAGTATATAAAAGGGAAGGAGAATAGAGTAGAAAATTCTCTCAGTCAAAGAAGACATTTATCTTCTATAGTTACAACAAGGTCAAATTTGAAGCAACAAGTGTTACAAAATCTTCCAGGAGATGAACATTATGAAAGAGTTAAGCAAGCCTTAGAGATAGATCCTTCAGATCATCGATTTGATGGATATGATTTAGAACCTAATGGTATTTTGAGATACCAAAGGAGGATGTATATTCCTGAAGGTGGAGACTTAGGAAGTTGATATTGCATGAGGTGCACGATACACCTTATTCAAGACATTCTGGAGTGACGAAGATGGTAGCTGAATTGAGAACTTTGTATTTTGGTCCTAAAATCAGGAAAGAGGTGATTGAGTATGTGGAAGAGTGTTTGGAATGCCATCAAGTGAAAGGTGAGTATGTTCATCCAACATGACTTTTATATCAACACCACATACCTAAGTATAAGTGACAAGTAATCAGTATGGATTTTATCCAAGGATTACCTTTGAGTAAGAACAAGCATGATACCATCTTGGTAGTTGTTGATAAGTTGACAAAAGTTGCACATCTCATACCCGGGAATCTTA
The DNA here is from genome assembly GCF_030272615.1 of Cryptomeria japonica. Lineage (NCBI taxonomy): Eukaryota > Viridiplantae > Streptophyta > Pinopsida > Cupressales > Cupressaceae > Cryptomeria > Cryptomeria japonica. Next base: position 537,458,343 of record NC_081405.1, on the reverse strand, counting down.
AGGATGGATCATTGACTCTTGATAAGAAATTTGTGCAAGAGATATTTTGATTGCATGGTGTACCAGAAACCATCATATCAGATAGGGATACTAGGATGACGTCTAGATTTTGGACAACACTGAATGCAACTTTGGGAACTAGACTGAACTTTAGTTCGGCATATCATCCTCAGACAGATGGCCAAATGGAAAGGGTTAATTAGCTAGTGGAGGATCTTCTACAGATGTACTACATGGATCAACAGTACAAGTGGGAGGAGTATTTGCCTTTGGTTGAGTTTTCGTATAACAACTCTTTTCATGCATCATTAGGGATGGCACCTTTTGAGGCACTCTATGGACGAATGTGTCACACACCCATTAGTTGGGATATGATACAAGATAGGATCATCATTGGTCTAGGTATGCTTAAGGAAATGAATGAGTATATGAAGTTGATAAAGAGTAGATTGAAAGAGACAAGCGATAGACAAAAGAGCTATATTGATAGAAATAAGACTTTCAGACAGTTTGCTGCAAGAGATAAAGTCTTTCTGAGGGTTAAGCCTCATAAGAGCTCTATCTCATTCAAAAAATCATCAAAGTTGGCACCACGATATGTAGGACCCTTTGATGTGCTGGAAGTTATTAATCCAGTTGCTTATAGATTAACTTTACCACCTGCTCTAGCTCGAATCCATAATGTGTTTCATGTTTCTTTGTTGAAACCTTACCATCCCAATGCATCTCATATTCTTGATTGGTGATCTTTACAGGTACAGGATCCAGGGGTGGTGCTAGTGGAGCCCATCCGAATCCTAGACCAACGTAGAGTTAAGCTATGTAGTAGAGATTTTACTCAATATAAGGTCCAATGGGACCAATATTTTGAGGATAGTGCTACATGGGAGGATGCTGAGATGATTGATTGCCATTTTTCTCATTTGCTTTCATAGAGTAGTATTTGCGTATTGCATGAGATACCTTGATACTCTGATTTTGATTCACATGTTGTGAAATTGGATAGCATGGATGCTACTGTTATTGTTTATGTTTTGATTTCAGACTATGATGTGTGGTTATTACTTTATGATGTTTGAGATACTATGTGCTTATTGTTAGAATAATAAGACATCGAGACGATGTCTCTTCCAAGTGGGGAAGGATGTCATGAACCGTTTTATCTATAATTACTTGCAATTATTCAATTATGGAAATGATTTATATTTTATGATTAGGTGGATGAAATTGAAATTAAAAATTAAAATTGAAAATTGATATGAATTAGGATAGAAATTTAAATGCAAATGAATTATTTAAATTATCTTATTTGTGAAATTGGGGATTGCCATTGCTAATGAACAATCAAGTACAAGTGAATGCAGGAACAGGTGAACGTGGATGAAGGCAAGAACTTGGTTTAGGTAGAGTTGTCTTAGAATTTTGACTTCGATAAAGAGTGGATTCTCACACACCACATTAGAATTCATAATTTGTATCTTGGAAAGATAGATGACTTAAATGACTTTAGTTGAGTGTTTGTTTAAATTTGAATGATGAATTTGGTATGAGTAGTCTTAATTGACATTTCTTTAATTCGAAGAAAGATTGATTTTAATGTTTTTAAATGATTATACATGTATTTTGATGATTGTTATGTGCATTTTTTGTGTGTGTGCAGATAATGTATAAATTTCATAATGAAATAGATGAAATATCGTGCTTATATTCCCACTTTTTTATTTTTAGATAATGACACACACACATATATATATATATATATATATATATATATATATATATATATATATATATATATATCTGTGTGTGTGTATGAATTTGATATATATATACACACACACACACAATATATACACATGTATGTATATTGTTACTTGGCAGACTCTACTTGAAATTATGATAAATGCTGAAGAAGTCAATACTTAGGAAACTCGACTTGCACGACATACTGCATACATTGAAACTTAGAGTTATTTGAATGCTAGAGGGAGTCAATTTAGGAAGAATCGACATAGCATGTTTAGAAAATAAGCATTTAATATGCTGATTAATGAATGCAAGCATAGTCAAGAGGGACTATATAACCAAAATGGCAGTCAAGGTAAACCGTGGCAAGAGTAAAGGCTTTTGTTAATCGATTTCTAACCAAACAACTCCACATTGCTGGTAGAAAACTTCACTTACTTGGCACTACGCCCTCCACCACTACTATTAGTTACGATTAAAACCTCAGTTTCATTTATTGGACATGGAGTTTAAAAGCCAAGATTTTAGGAACATAATGAATGCCTTTTTTAGTACCCCTACCCTAATCAATTTCTAATCTCGGTTTGACCTTGGTTAGTTTATCATAATATAATGTTACAGTCAGATGTTTTGATTTTAGTGCATACCTGTTAATGTGGTTTTTGCACCAGTTTGTATGCAAGTTTATTAGTTCTCCTATTTCGTGTTATTAATCTCAGGCTAAAACTTTCATTAAATTTATATATGTATGCATGTATGACTCTTGGTTGCAAGAGATTTTAGGTACAGTGCCACATGGGTGCGAGGTTCGTCTCCACCCGACTTTGCAGGTTTGAGTTTGCCTCTTCAATCCTTAGAGTTGGATTAGATGGTCGTGATAACCTCGTTCGACCATAGTCGTGCTCAAGTGAGCGTCGTCAGTCATTGTTGGTATCCCCTTTGGTTGGGTACGCAGGTCGTCTGTCTGTGTGGCTTTCTTGGGTTGCGTGTTTGGTGTGTGTGGTTAAATTAAGTAATTAGTCCTTAATCTTTAATTTGATTTAATATGTGTTTGCGCATTAATGATTAAGGGACTAAATTAAACAGGGTTCCTTTGTGTGATTTATCATTTATTAGAATTGCTCAAATCAAGTTGGTGGCAAGTTCGTTTAAATGGTTAATTTTAATGTGAAATTTATTATGTTTATGCTGTTGGGAAAAGAAGGATTTAATTTTAATTGAAATAGAATTAATTTAATCTTGTTGTCTTTTTGAAATAGAAAGGTTAATTTAAGTAATTGGAGAAAACCAATTTTAAATTGAAAGGCAAATTTAATTTATTGATATAGTTTAAAAGAATGATTTTTGAGGAATTATTTTAAATAAAATATTTTAATTCCAAAAATAAAATTTTGGTCAAACTTCTCCCATTTAACCTAGACTTTTTGAAAAATATAGGGATTGAATTTTTTTGGGAAAAAAAAAAAATTTTGGAAAAAAATTTTGGATGGAAAAATTTGGGGATTTTGGAAGGAGAAGGATTTCTTGAGCTGCAGGTTGGGGGCTCTCCATCAGATCCTTTCTAGGAATTCTTATTGAGGTAGGAATTTGTTTATCAATTTGGTTAAATTGTTTAAAAAAAAAAAAACAATGGGCTTGAATGTTCTTCATGCAATTTTAGTTTCAAATTCTCCATTGATTTTCCCAAGAATAAGTTCCATAGTGAAAATTAGTTAAAGATTGGCTTATTGTTGGATCTTTGTGTGAGAAATGAGCTCCCTTATGCCCAAAACTTTGCTTAATTGGTTGGTTATTCAACAATTTCCTCTATTTTGGAAACTTTTAATATTCTGGAAATTTTATTTTAAACCTCTTTACGAGACTGTTTAAAACAAAAATGAGGGTTGTTGTTTTAGAAAGGAAAATACAAAAAACAAACAAATATATTTTCTTAAAAAATCAATTTCAGTTTAAAATCGAAATTTGTAAATTGTTTAAAAAAAAAAATGATGAACAAAAAAAATATTTTCATTTGGGGGTTTGGAGGAGCGGGGAGCAGAGGCTCAACCCGTCGCCTCCTCCCCCTACGCAGGCTGCAGCAAGCTGCGACCCCCGCGGTGGCCGTAGGGAACTGCGACCCTCGCAGTGGCCACAGGGTGCTGCATCCCCCGCGGTGGCCGCATAGGCGCCGTGGGACCTGCGTCCCCCGTGGTGGTGCCACTCGTAGTTAGGGCACGACAGTGGCCGCCCAACCCCCACGTAAGGGAGGTGGGCCTAACCCTTGCCGCCCCCTTTGAATCTTTTTTTTTAATTATTTTTTTTAGTAAAAAATAAATAAATAAATAAGTTTATTAATTTAAAAGTATTTTTTTATAAAGTTTTTAATTAATTATTAATTAATATTAATATATATTTATTAATGGAAATAAATATATATATGTTAATTAATATTTAAGGTGAAAGTTGTACATTATTAAATTATTAATAATATATATTTTATTAATGAAAATTAATATATATATTAATTAATATTTAATTGGATTATTATGCATTATTAATTATTAATTGTGTATATTTTATTAACCGTGGGTTAATAAATATATATGAATCAACATTTAATCCTTTTAGACCTGTAATATTAGGGAAGCATCTTTTTGGAAAAAGATAGAATATTATTTAAATTGGAAAAATTTTCGAGATAAAATATACATTATTCAGGAGTATATATTATTTGAAGATTTGAATGTTATAGGCCATCTGGAAATGTTAGAAATGAATATTTTATCATTGGACATTATGAATTTAAACGATATGCTTTTGGAAATTTAATTAAGTATCTTTTGGAAAAATTGTTAAGGTACTGATATTCTCAATTAGTAAAATAAATGGTTTAATTATATTTTTCCTCTGTTTGAGAAATAGACAATGGTACTATTGCAAATTGTGGTATTGTATTCACCTTGCAATGATGTTTTCCTATTAGTGTATTTTGGAAAATTAGATCATTTAGAAAACTTGATCGACATTTAATGTTTAAATCAATTCGGAAAAGATTGTATCTGCTAGTTATTGCCTATGCGAGTTTAATTTCTGTTTTCGCTTTTGCTTAAGTAATGGCAAGCCTTGCTTTGTTTGATTGGACCCTATCGTATGGTTGATTTGGGTACCTGTTTCTATCCTCAAACTCAAGTTGACTATTATTTTGTTGTGGTGTTGTATTGATCATATCCTTTATGTGGGTGTCGAATGATGATTCGTGGTTGACCATAGTTGGTCAGGTGTCTGGTTAGAGCACCATCAGTAAGTGTACCTCATATGAAGTCGTGTTTGACCAGATGGTTGTTTCCTCCATTTTGAACTCCGTTCGCCTGACCATGGGTATTTCTTGGTTTTTGAGTTCGTCTGAGTATGCATGGAAAGAACTCATTAGTTTATGAAGAAATTAAAGTGTGTTATTAAATTAGATGCATGTCTTATATTTTAATGAAAAGTTTGAATGAAGGGTATAGATAAGTCTTAATGGATGAACCTTATATTGTGATCTATATTTTCATCTATCTGAAAGAAATTATCCTTGTTTAAGAATTATCTTGTTATAAGATAAACAACTTATTGGATTTATTAGTGTGAGTTAAGTTAAATGTGTAATTAAGTAATCACGTTGGGAAACTCTGTAGGTGTTAATTGATGTCTTCCGCTATGTAATATGAACTTTGATATCTTGTTGTATCTTAATGTTGTGTAACTTAATTTTTTTTTTTTATTGCACTCTATTCTTGTGTTATGGCTTAATCCCTTCGGGGTTTCCTGGCAGGGCATTACATTTGGTATCAAATCCAAGTTGCAAACACTGGGATCTTTGGTTTCGTTGTGCCCTTAGTTGTTGTGAGGTGTATCGACCTTACGTGCATGCTTTTCCTCCCTTTTGTATGTGAGTGATTGAGCAGACCTTAACTTGTGTGTAACGTGTGTGTTTACACCTTGTTCTCACCTTCTTGATGTTGGTGTTTTTAAGTGATTATATGTGCTTTGTTTCTTGTTGATGGCTTGGTCTACGATTACTCTTATTCTGAAAGAGAGTCGTATGTACCTTCCTTATTGATTGTTGTTCTCTTTGGACTAATCCATTTGGGTTGGTCCATGCTTGTCTTGAATCTGAAAGTGCGAATTGTGCTTGTTTAAGATTATGATCTAGCTTAGTGTTGTCCACTTGAAGGACTTGTATGGTAGATATTGAATGCTTATTTTGTAGCAAATTGAATGATTATCACCCTTCATCCTCTCTCTCTCTAGAAATTAAAATGTTTGGGATATGTGTAATTATCTCTGATTTGAGTTTTCTTTCTGTGAGAGAAAAGAGTGTGACTTCTTGGGCCCTTGTGTGAGCCTTATGACGCTTCTGTGTTTTAGATAATAAAAGGGCTTTGGGTTTGAAAGTTCATATTGGTTATTGGGAGAAAACTGTATGTTTACATTAAAGAATTCTCCATGTGTAATGTAGGAGTAACATAATTAAATTCTATCTTGAGTGAGGTGCATTAGTATGCGAATAGTTGTTATATGAAACTGCTTTATTTGTAAAAGAAGTATAAAAGGGAACATGTTATAGTAGCTTCGAGAGTGTATTAATGTGTTCCACGAAAGATTGTTTTATGTGTTTCTCTAAACCAGTTCGATTGAGGATCTATTTTAATAATGCTCCATTGAATGCGCTTTTGGATATATGCAATTTCATTATTATGTTTAGAAAGTGCAAATGAAAAGCCTGTTTGATGTGTAGGCATTGATATGTATTATCTTGTTGATAGCTCCTCGCTTACCTTCTTATCATATTTGATTTTCAATGATATGTTTTGTATTGAATTAAGAGTCGTGAGTGTTCGCTTGAGGTCTTGCATTATCGAAAGATTGCCTGTTTTGATCTCTGTTGTTTGGAAAACTAGAACATTACGTTGCAACCATAATAATTGGAAATATTATGTTAGGCTGTTTGGCATCCTTCTAAAATGGTAGCGAAATGAAAATCATGCAATTAATGATAGGCTTATAGTGAGAAATTTTAGTATATAGTGTGATCTTGATTGATCTTGTGTCTTTGTAGGAAATAGTTTGATTATCAAACTCTCTTTCCCTTCTCTTTGCCTAAATCATAAGATTTTTAGAAATGCTATGAAGAATGCATTGATTTAATTAGAATGTTTATAAAACATGTGAAATTATACTGTTGCATTTTGGCTTCGTATTGAAAGATGAAAGTCCTTTTTGGAAAAGAATTTGTATAGTTGGTAATTTAGTTATGAACGCTTAGTGGAATTCGAGAGAGATATAGGAATGATGTTATTCCTTATGTAATTGCGAATTGTTAATAATTTCAGTACTTGTATCTAGAGTAAACCTTATTCAGTTATTCATGTGGAAAGCATTAATAAAATCTCCCTTGAGTAGATGATAGCGTACTCGAAAGTACTCCCCATAAATGTGACTAAACTAGTACTGGTGTATTCATGTGTATTGTAAGAAACCAATGCTTATTATATGTACCCATGGATTGGTGAAGTAATCAACAATGGAGGATATGTTGCTTATGAGTATGGGAAACCATATTGTTTATGTGATGTTTCTTATTTGTTTCCCTACTGAGTACCAAACCTCAGGTTGTAGGTAATTCAGTATGTTAAGGGGTAGTATTCGAAGTCACCATTCCTCGAATAGTATGGATCGGCGTATGAGTAATGTCGGCGTGAAGCGACTTTAGCTTCTCTATTTTGAGGAATGATATGGTTATACAATAAAAAAGTATCAAAGGTGTGCTCAATAATTTCCCTTTTGATGAATCTATTTATAGGTTTATGTGTGACAGCTTGTTCCTCTCCTTTAATTGAGCATTTTGGTGGCATTTCTTGAGCATAGTGATGGTGTATTTTGGAGGATCCTTTGCCTTGTCTTCATGAAAGGTAGGTTTATCCACATTAGCTACTAGTTAGTGTGTATTGGTGGGCATGTGGGTGGACCTTAGCCATGTATACCTTTGGCTTACGGCGAGTATCCTTATACATACGTCACTATGCAGGATGTGACGTGCACGTGCTTGTTTTCGCAAGGTACACTACCATGCGGGATACGTCCATTGCATGTCTTCTCCGCTTGGGGTATTGCCATGCCACGTGATGACATGATGCAGGGTGATGTTGAGGTGCACACCACCATGCCATGTGGGTAGTGTGACTATGTCGCACGACATGATGAGCTACTGCAATAGCTAGACGATTGTTCCTTCCTTCCTCATTGGTGGCTAGACACTAGTCACACAGTGATGTTATGTGCAATTGTGATATTCTTATTATTCCTTTGGGGACCAACAATTTATTTTACTTTGACTTTGAAGGTTTAGCCACGATCTTGTGATCTTTTGCATTCTTGATTTGGTGTTGCAAATTTCGGACTATTTTTTTGCCTTACTGTTGGAATTGATGATTTATTATCTTTATTCATCTGTACTTTGGTGGCTAAACTGGTTTATCCTTATTATTTTTGTATGCTGGTCTTGTGTTGAAATGTGAAGTTCCTCTCCAAGGACGTATGAGATGGTCTTGGTAGAGTGTGTACGAGGAAGTAGATGTAAGGAACCTTGAGGATGGGGGTATGTGAGGCTGTGATGCAGCTAGGATCCACTACCTACCTATGTGTGGTGACTATCTCCTGGAGGCTAACCACATTTCTCAACAAGGGATATTCACAAAGGTCTTGTATGGAAGGTAGCACCTCTATGGTGTGCCTAGCACCATCGAGCCTTGAGTGAGATATTGGATATTTATGATCATATTATTGTCCTGAGATCAGGCATAGAGATGCTGATCATGCATGTTATCTTTGACCGAGCATTAGACATGCTCACATGTGGCCTTTTGAGTTATGCATTCCATTGTGTGGATGGTTATTATGTGTATCATGGAGTAAAATGTGTTAACTTGTCACTATGTTATGGGACATAGTCTTTGGAAAGGTTTTCTTATGCCTGGCAAGTGTAAACAATTGAGTTATCTATGTTGCTCTTATTTCTTGAAAGTTAATTTGGTTGTAGAAATTAAAATTTTGAAGCTAGTTCTATGCGATAAAGTTTTATGAAAAAGATGTATTGGTAACGGAAATTGAACATGATGGCATATTTTCTTGTCATGTTTGATAGATGAGTGTGGTAATATTTGCTTACCTCTTTTAATGTTTTAACTTGGTGTAATGAAAGGGAGAAGATTCTTGTTTCTCTGCTATGATTGTGGATAATTCCTAGAATGTTATAAGAAAGGTATGTATTTAGATGCATCTTGCCAATGGGTAATGACATTCCTAGAGGATTTAGCAATAATATTTCATTTATTTATGGAAATATTCCTATGTGCAATTTAATATTTGATGAATGGGTTTCAGGGCTAATGTGTGCGACATGTTCTCCATCCAGCCTTACGACTTCCAGGAGTAAGTCGAAACCTAGGGGGGAAGAATATAGTACCCCTACCCTAATCAATTTCTAATCTCGGTTTGACCTTGGTTAGTTTATCATAATATAATGTTATAGTCAGATGTTTTGATTTTAGTGCATACCTGTTAATGTGGTTTTTGTGCCAGTTTGTATGCAAGTTTATTAGTTCTCCTATTTCATGTTATTAATCTCAGGCTAACACTTTCATTAAATTTATATATGTATGCATGTATGACTCTTGGTTGTAGGAGATTTCAGGTACAGTGCCACATGGGTGTGAGGTTCGTCTCCACCCGAATTTGCAGGTTTGAGTTTACCTCTTCAATCCTTAGAGTTGGATTAGGTGGTCATGATAACCTCATTCAACCATAGGCATGCTCAAGTGAGCGTCGTCAGTTGTTGTTGGTATCCCCTTTGGTTGGGTATGCAGGTCGTCTGTCTGTGTGACTTTCTTGGGTTGCGTGTTTGGTGTGTGTGGTTAAATTGAGTAATTAGTCCTTAATCTTTAATTTGATTTAATATGTGTTTGCGCATTAAAGATTAAGGGACTAAATTAAACAGGGTTCCTTTGTGCGATTTATCATTTATTAGAATTGCTCAAATCAAGTTGGTAGCAAGTTCGTTTAAATGGTTAATTTTAATGTGAAATTTATTATGTTTATGCTATTGGGAAAAAAAGGATTTAATTTTAATTGAAATAGAATTAATTTAATCTTGTTGTCTTTTTGAAATAGAAAGGTTAATTTCAGTAATTGGAGAAAATCAATTTTAAATTGAAAGGCAAATTTAATTTATTGATATAGTTCAAAAGAATGATTTTTGAGGAATTATTTTAAATAAAATATTTTAATTCCAAAGATAAAATTTTGGTCAAACTTCTCCCATTTAACCTAGACTTTTTGAAAAATATAGGGATTGAATTTTTTTGGGAAAAAAAAAATATATTTTTGGAAAAATAATTTGGATGGAAAAATTTGGGGATTTTGGAAGGAGAAGGATTTCTTGAGCTCCAGGTTGGGGGCTCTCCATCGGATCCTTTCCAGGAATGCTTATTGAGGTAGGAATCTGTTTATCAATTTGGTTAAATTGTTAAAAAAAAAAATTAACAATGGGCTTGAATGTTCTTCATGCAATTTTAGTTTCAAATTCTCCATTGATTTTCCCAAGAATAAGTTCCATAGTGAAAATTAGTTAAAGATTGGCTTATTGTTGGATTTTTGTGTGAGAAATGAGCTCCCTTATGCCCAAAATTTTTCTTAATTGGTTGGTTATTCAACAATTTCCTCTATTTTGGAAACTTTTAATATTCTGGAAATTTTATTTTAAACCTCTTTATGTGACTGTTTAAAATAAAAATGAGGGTTGTTGTTTTAGAAAGGAAAATACAAAAAACAAACAAATATATTTTCTTAACAAATCGATTTCAGTTTAAAATCGAAATTTGTAAATTGTAAAAAAAAAAAATGATGAACAAAAAAAATATTTTCATTTGGGGGTTTGGAGGAGCGGGGAGCGGAGGCTCAACCTGCCGCCTCCTCCCTCTGTGCAGGCCGCAACAAGCTGCGACCCCCGCAGTGGCCGCATAGTCGTCGCGGGACCTACGTCCCCCGCGGTGGCGCCGCTTGCAGTTAGGGCACAATAGTGGCCGCCCAACCCCCGCGTAAGGGAGGTGGGCCTGGCCCTCACCGCCCCCTTTGAATCTTTTATTTTTTTATTTTTTTAGTTAATAAATAAATAAATAAATAAGTTTATTAATTTAAAAGTATTTTTTTAAATAAAGTTTTTAATTAATTATTAATTAATATTAATATATATTTATTAATCAAAATAAATATATATATATGTTAATTAATATTTAATGTGAAAGTTGTACATTATTTTTATTTTTATTTTTTATTTTTTTGTGAAAGTTGTACATTATTAAATTATTAATAATATATATTTTATTAATGAATATATATATATATATATATATATAATTGGATTATTATGCATTATTAATTATTAATTGTGTATATTTTATTAACCGTGGGTTAATAAATATATATGAATTAATATTTAATCCTTTTGGACCTGTAATATTAGGGAAGCATCTTTTTGGAAAAAGATAGAATATTATTTAAATTGGAATTTTTTTTGAGATAAAATATACATTATTCAGGAGTATATATTATTTGAAGATTTGAATGTTATAGGCCATCTGGAAATGTTAGAAATGAATATTTTATCATTGGACATTATGAATTTAAACGATATGCTTTTGGAAATTTAATTAAGTATCATTTGGAAAAAATGTTAAGTTACTGATATTCTTAATTAGTAAAATAAATGGTTTAATTATATTTTTCCTCTGTTTGAGAAATAGACAATGGTACTATTGCAAATTGTGGTATTGTATTCACCTTGCAATGATGTTTTCCTGTTAGTGTATTTTGGAAAACTTAGATCATTTAGAAAACTTGATCGACATTTAATGTTTAAATCAATTCGGAAAAGATTGTATCTGCTGGTTATTGCCTATGCAAGTTTAATTTCTATTTTCGCTTTTGCTTAAGTAATGGCAAGCCTTGCTTTGTTTGATTGGACCCTATCGTATGGTTGATTTGGGTACCTGTTTCTGTCCTCGAACTCGAGTTGACTATTATTTTGTTGTGGTATTGTATTGATCATATCCTTTATGTGGGTGTCAAATGATGATTCGTGGTTGACCATAGTTGGTCAGGTCTTTGGCTAGAGCACCGTCAGTAAGTGTACCTCATATGAAGTCGTGTTTGACCAAATGGTTGTTTCCTCCATTTTGAACTCTGTTCGCCTGACCATGGGTATTTCTTGGTTTTTGAGTTCGTCTGAGTATAGTCTAGTGTCGTATGGGAAAGTGGCTTTCAATTGGGGGCCGCACCAAAAGTGGCTACTGGGTAACCATCGAAAGTGAGTCTAATAAGTGATAACCTAATACTATATTAGAGTGTTGTAATGAATCACTAAGTAAGATAATTGTGCCTCACACATGGGATGAGTGCTAACACAGACTCGACATGCTATGAGAAGGCCTGAAATGGCAAACCATCATTCTTGTCTTCACGAAAGGATGTGTGGGTGCACATGAGGCTTGGATGGGTCGGAGGTTTGGACTAGGTTGCCAGGGTAACCCAGTGTATGGGGCTGGAACCTATGAAGACCTGCCATGGTAACCATACCAGGTTGTGTGATGACACTTGTCCCTACGTTCGCTAGTGTGTGGTTGTATTGTCTTGATAGGAGCACGTTTGTGGGTTGTCCTATTGTTTATGCCCTTGGGAGTACCAGTTTCATGTTAGACCTTGGGTTGCGATGACTCAGTTTTGTGGATGCTCTAGTGGACCTATGTATTAGCTTCGATTATGCTCAGTTGGATCCTTTCCTTTTTAGGGATTGTTTATGTATTTATTGACCGATGTGGTCGTTTGTATATTGGTTATGTTTCACCTTGATGGAAGGATTGTAAGTAATGAGAACCTCATGTATTCTTAACTTTATTAATTATCAGAGGGGTCTTGCAGTTGAGCAGACCCGAAGATGTAGCCTTTAGGGGTGAACTTCGAGATCATCTTGGTGTTATGCGATGCTTTTGTTCTTATGTTTCATGTTTAGTGTTAGCATGTATGGATGAAATTTTGATAGAATGTATAAGTGGGTTAGAAGAAATTAATCTCATTGCATGTATGCGGTCATCTTTTAAATGTTGAAATGGGATCATGGTAGATTGTATATTAGAGCAATAGAATGCATTCAGTTATTGATAATGAAATTAAGTATGCATGGAAAGAACTCATTAGTTTATGAAGAAATTAAAGTGTGTTATTAAATTAGATGCATGATTTATATTTTAATAAAAAGTTTGAATGAAGGGTATAGACAAGTCTTAATGGATGAACCTTATATTGTGATCTATATTTTCATCTATTTGAAATAAATTATCCTTGTTTAAGAATTACCTTGTTATAAGATAATCAGCTTATTGGATTTATTAGTGTGAGTTAAGTTAAATGTGTAATTAAGTAATCACGTTGGGAAACTTTGTAGGTGTTAGTTGATGTCTTCCACTATGTAATATGAACTTTGATATCTTGTTGTATCTTAATGTTGTGTAACTTTTAAAAAATAAAATTATTGCATTCTATTCTTGTGTTATGGCTTAATCCCTTCGGGGTTTCCTGGCAGGGCATTACACCTTTGATGAGCCAAAATAATGACTCGATTTTGTCAAATTTTGTCATGAAACTCTTGTTTTGATAATATGTTTGGGTCATAGGACTTTCCTTGTTGATGTCTTTTTCTAGTATTTTTGGACTTGATTTATTTGATACCTAAGGTTGTTGACTAATGATCTTTATACAGTTAATCTATGAAAATTATCTAAATTATATGGTTTAATTTATGCTATGTTAACATCAATAGATACAAATGTTTTTGTGCATGTTAATGCCATGATGCAGGGTCAGATAAGATGAAAAGGTGATTAAGCTCGCGGTTTAAAGACACGTCAATATGCCGCTGGATGTAGACCCAGTCAAAGTGGAGCAGCATTGAAGAAGGTCATAATCAATTGATCGCTTCCTTAGCCGAGCGATCTGTGGAAGCATTCATAATTTTTCCTGATGGAACATAAAACTAGGAAGGAGGTTATGCTATATTTTCTCAGCAGTAGAACAATTGTTGTTGTTCTGCATTTAGGTGCTGACTTCTTCTTCTAGTGTAATTAATCCTGTTCGCCTATTCCTCTGGGACATGGGTTGATTAGTAAGGAGATTTTTTATAAGTTTTCGTATAAATAAAAGGTCTCTATCTTCTCACAAGAGTAAGAAGGGATAACGATTATAGAGTTAGTAATATTTAGTTTCCAGACTTATGTATGTGCAGTCAATTTAAAGTAAATAAAAATAATGGAATTTTGAGTTTATCAGTTGTTATCTGAGTTTTGGATATACTCATTCAAGGGGGACCACTTGGTGAGTAGTTCCTGTGTGTTCTTCAGTTAATTTCCATTCTGTTATAGTTACTGTTTTGGTATTAGACTGTTCTTGCAGCCACTAGAAACAGCTCATGTGTATGTTCATGTAGCCAAAGCAGAGAGAGTAGTTTTTGTCCGCTATCCAGAATGTTGTCCTTAGCAGTATTTGCTTAAGTTATTTTCAATTGTGAGTTTTAATATAGTATTAAGTTATCATGTTTCTGCATATTTATTTAAGAGAATCTCCCTTTTCAGCAGTAGAGTAAAATGATTGCAATTTGAGTTTTAGTGCACATACAGTGCCGACCCATTTCAAGTTTATGTCCCTGGTCGATAAAGTAAATGAACTTTTGCTACATGAAAGGTAGCTGTTTAGTAAGGATGTTTTATCTCTGAGCTGAGTCTTTATAACATAGTTGCTATTCCAATTGCTAGGACTAACAACCTTTAGCATAATAAGAAGTTCAAATTAATTTTGGGGAGGGACTCAACAAAAAAGAAAGGAAGAGACTCTGAAAATTGATTAACTATTTGAGGAAAAAAGATTAGAAAGAGAAGAAAGAGATCAATATTATTCTTCACATCATTCCCACACTGAAGAATCAATTTTTTGAGTTAGGCCAGTGTCCCAGTTTGTTTTAAACATGAATAGTAGAAAAATTATTTTCTTTGAAATGAAATCTCTACCTGATTCATATTCCTGAAATATAAATGTTTTTCTCTGTCTATTTAGAATTCAAAATTGGTAGAATTGCATCTCTATTTGATGTAGAATTCATTTCTTTGTTTGGATGAAGAACAAATCAGCAAAGTAGAGTTTTATATTTATAAATATGTACAAATATATACTGATGTATTTGCACATATGTATATAAATATACACATACATGAGAATAAATTCATGAAACCAATTACTTCTTGTAGCTAAATGAATTTCACTTTCAAAATTTGCGAAATAGAAGAAGATAAAACCCTTTTCACATAAACTTAGTTTATTTATTTTAGTTACTTAAAAGATCTCTGTTTGTTTGCTTTCAAATATACTGAAAACGCAGTGAATTGTCACAACACGACATGTTTACATGTTGTTGGTTAACAAATTTTTGGTGACTCTATTGGGGATATAAAAACTAGTATTATGAGGCATTTGTGGAATAGTAGTTCATTATGGGTTTGCCAAGCCAGATTGTCCCTATGTTGCAACCTAATGTAGATTGGTTGGTTTACAATTAGGAAGACTTAGTGGTAACTCTTAGATGCCTTTCTTGGGAAAATAGGAGGACTGACCATCAGTATCACATAGTCAATGCTGTTTTGGAAAAAGAAGAGGAGTTTGGAGAAAATGTTGTGCATATGGATGTTGCTTAAGAAGGAGTATTTATTCAAGATGAAGAGGTTCCCCCTTTACCAGTCCTTAGAAATAATTGAATCTCCCATCTAAGTTGAAGTTGGGGACTCTGAGCCTTGTTAGTTAAATTTTGGCTTCCAAAAGATACACTAGGGCTGATAAGAAAAAATGGATTGTTGATCAAGATTTTAAATTTTTAGAGTCTATCAACTTTTCAACTTTCCCACCTATTTGGAGAACTAAAACCACCACTAGACCACCTTCTCCCCCTAAGTATAATAGACCTACATCTGCTCATCCAATCCCTTGTATTGCAGGGTACTATATTACCTCTCCAGATTTGTTTCCCAATCCCTGCTATCCGAGTCATGTCTCAACCTGTTCCATGGGGCTTAGCAATAGGTCCTATCACATTTATAGCTGGGGCCCAACTCCACAATTTACCCAAAGGATTTGGGAAAATTATCCCTAAGTTTAATGGAGATGGAAAGGTTTCTTCTGAGGAACATTTGAAGGATTTCTTCGCCGCATCCTCTATCTTGGCAGTGCAACAATGAGGTTGTTTGTAGAATATTTGACTAATTCTGCTGCCAAATGGTTTTATTCTCTTCCCAATGGTTGTATAAATGATTGGAATACATTGAGAAACAAGTTTGAAAGTAGATTCAAGACAACTGAAGATGATTTAGTTTTGGTTACTCAGTTAGGCTCTATGAAGAAAGAGGTACGTGAAACTATGAGAGATTTTGTGGTAAATTTCATCAAGTTATTTAATAGAATCTCCATTGATATGAGGCACGATGAGCATTTAATCAAAGCCATGTTTATCAACACCCTTCACCCTGATATAAGTTTTACTATTAGGAGAGAAGGTGCTACTAGTATATAAGCTGCTCAAACTTTAGCTATAGCTATAGAGGATGATCTCATTACAATAGTGAAATGGAAAAAAGAGTTACAAACTGGGAAACCATTATCAGTAAATTCCACTGATCCAGTGGTTCAGAGGTTAGCCAATGATATTATTACCTTGAAGAGGTAGATGCCTAAAGGTCCATCAACTTCCTATCCAAATATTTCAAGAAGGGATTGCAATTATCAAGCAACCCAAAATAAGCCACTTTCTATAATTGGTCCAAGTCCAAGGTTAGCAATTGAAGGTCCCCTTTCTTCTTCTTCATCCTCGAATGTGAGTAATCATTGTGTTTTCCATTAGAAATTTGATCATGATGGAATTACATGTCCAAAAAGGATAAGATATACGTAGTTGCTCTCTACTAGTGAATATACCACATAGCCTTATGTAGAGGAACCTAGTTCATCCAAGGATGTCGGTGTAAATTTGTTTGAGTACTTGCTTGGTAATATTGATAAGGAAGATGTACTGGTAGAAGTGAATGATCCTAACTATGTTGTGTTCACTCGATCACAACATGTAAAGGGAGAACAAAGTAATGCCTCTTCTACTCCAAAGTTTCTCTTAACTAGACAAAAGAAAACAGACCAAGGGACTCTTAAATAATCTCAGACTGAGGTAAATCCTTCTACTCTTGTCTTTGTTGTACTAAATTCTAGTTCCTTTGATATAATTGAGTCTTGTAAGAATACAAAAATCCTGATCTCCCAAGCCAAATATTTAAGGCTCAATCCTAAGGAATTGGACAGATTGGTTAAATATGTCAAAGAGGGAACCCTATCACCCCAATGCAATGACCAATTATCTTTTGATAATTAAGTTAGTGTAGAAGAACAAGTCTATGCCAATTCTAAAGATGACCCTCCTGTTGGCATTGAGTTGTCATTGATGTCAACATACACAAATGTAGAGTTGATTTGGGTTTAAGATGCAAAGGGAGAAATGTTGGTTCAGATTTGGCACTAATGCATGGAAGCTTTTTCATGTCGATTACACAATGTGTTTGTCACTACTCATTGCGTGCCTAAGTTTATTGATGAAATATTTATACAAGATACCTTGACTGCCTAGAAAATCAATCGAGTCTTGTTGATAAAGTTTCTATAAACAAGTTGTGGCAAACCCAACATGTATATCACCGCATGCGTAGACAAAGAACAGGGGTGGTCACTGTTTCATAGATCAATATGTTTGTGTTGACCAAACATGGCTGGTGAAAAGAAGAATAGATATCACACTGTGTTTATTGCTACAGTCTCTGCAATCCCGCAAGATCCAACTCCACCACTAAAAATTCATCTGTGGAATTGTGGGAAAAAGGTAAGCATCTCCACAGTCCCGCATGTCAACCCGATTTGACCTCTAAGTAATTTGCGGATTTGCGGGAAGAAGGAAGGAATTTTTGCTGCGTAAGATCGAACGACATGTTTTGCACCACACCCCGCTAGGTCATAGCCAAGAAGCCGAATAAAAAAATATCTCACAGGGCAAGTTAAGTGTAAGAAAGTGTGCAGTTCTGCCATCTTGCAGGTGTTGTTTGAATAGTTGAGAACATGATATGTTTTCTACAAATTGCTGACACAAAAGAGGTGCACTCAGCATTTGACCAAGTTTGACCCGATGATTTAAAAGGAGATGTGGAGGACATGACATGTATAGGACCAATAAGAGATCACTAACAAGATATGGTTGCTTTGGAAATGACAACTAGGAGTTTTATTTACGAGAATAAGTGTTGCATGCAAAGATCTCTCTAGAATGTTGAGTTAACTGAATGAATTTAAAAAGAATGTGATACGAAAGACAAAAAATTAGAAAGCATAAATTAAGGCAGATTAAGCTCTAGATCTCGATAAGAATTTTTGAATTCTTCTTTGGAGGGAAATTTTTTTGGAGGGAAAATTCTAAGGAGTAAAAAGGATTGTGATAAAATGAATTTTAGTTGAAGAAATGGCTAAGTGTTGAGCGTTTGTTGTTGAAGGCAAACTGGAGTGTGTTGTTACAAATGAAAGAGAAGCAAGAAAACAAAGTGTTAGAAATACAATGTGAATTTCACACCGTGTGGAGCAGAGTAAGAGATGAGAAGAGAGTAGAAATCTATTACAGAGATCAGAGAGTTGAAGAAAAAGCTTGTAAGTTGAAAAGAGAAGATTTGGTTTCAGGTATGGAAAACATGACGTGTTACAAAACATCATTTGTAACAAGGTATTCAATATGTAGCTATTATAAATTTTTTATAATCTTTTGAGTGGATGCTCAGATCAGGGGTTGGTGCTCCTTTGGGTTGATGCCCATAAAAATTAGGGGTTGGTTCCCATAAACATAGTAATCGACTTTACTTGTGAGGTTGGATTGGAGCAGAGACTCCAACAACATTTCTCATCGAGGTTCTTCCCACATTGGGTTTTCCTCATATATCTTGTGTTATGGGATTTCTTTCTACGTGTGTGTGAAGTTTAGTTTGATATCCTTGCTCATAGTTGCTTGATCATTGTTTTGGAGCTTTAATCTTTTAGAAAGTTCAAGTTTTTGAGATACCACTGATTCACCCCCCTCTCAGTGGTCCATTTGTGTTCCTTCAATTGGTATCAAAGCCTAGGTTCATTATTTGAAAATCTTTCTCCAACTTGGGTAGATTCTGGTTTGTGAACACAATGGCTAGGAATGAATCCTCTTTTGCTAAAGTGCCAATGTTTGATGGCACCAACTATGCTTTATGGAGTAGAAGAATGGAAACTTATTTGTCATCCCTAAGATATGATGTCTGGATGTCTGTCAAAAATGGGTATATTGTCCCTTCCACTCCTCCTACCGATCCTAATGCAAAAAGGGAATATGAACACAATGCTAAATCCAGGCATACTATCCTTAGTGGATTTTCAGACACAGAGTTTGTCAAAGTTATGCACTATACATCTGCAAAAGAAAAGTGAGACTAGCTGTAGAGAATCTATGAAGGAGATGTGAAAGTAAAGGAGGCTAAGTTGCAACATCTTTGAGCTCAGTTTGAAGGTCTGAAGATGAAAGAGGAAGAAAATATTGCTGACTATTTGCAAAGGGTTGATGAGATAGTAAATGCAGTAAGAGGTCTTGGAGAAGAGGTTAAAGATGAAGCTATAGTTAAGTAAATGTTGAGATCTTTAACTACAAAGTATGATACTAAAATCTCTACCATTGAGGAAGCTAAAGATCTGAAAAATTTCTCCATGGATGAACTCTTTGGTTCATTATCAATATATGAAATGAGAACTATGAGTGTCGAACCATCAAAGAAAGAAGCCGCCTTCACCTCTGAGAAGAAAGGGAAAGAGATTGCAATTTGTGTAGATTATGAAGAATCAAATGATGCTGAAGCCAACTTTATAAGGAAATTAAAGAAATGACCAGGTAAGTATAGAGGAAAGCTTCCCTTCAAATGTTTTGATTGTGGTAAAATAGGAAATTTTGTTGCTAAGTGTCCTTGTAAGATGAAGGAAGATAATAATGAAGGTAAAGTCAAGGATACAGATAAAAAGTTTTATAAAACTAAAAGAATAAATTTTCAAAAGAAGAATTTTTTTTACTCTATTAACAATGATGTCTCTGATGATGAAAGTGAGTCAGCTGAGGATTACAATGAAGGTGAAAAACAAACTAATCTCTTTATGGATCAAGAGGTCCTTAATGGAGAGAAAGTGGAGCACAATATAAAAATTTAAATGACAACAAGGAAAAGGATGCTGATGATGAGTTTGATTTTGAAGGAGATTTAATATGTGCTCTTGAAGAACCTGACAATATAAGGGAAGAGTATTTAAAATACAAGAAGTCAATCATAAAGGAGCAAACTTGGTTGAGCAAGAAACTTGAAGAGTCTAAAATGAATATCAACACCTTAATGAATTAGTTAGAAGAAGCCAAGAGGACGAGTGAAGTGATAAAATCAAAATTGGAAGCTAAAGAAAAGGAGTATCAAAAGCTGGAACAAGAAGTTGTGAATCTTAGGAAAGAGCTTGACAAATGCAAAGAAGATTTCAAGCCGAGGATGAAGTATGAGGGCAACACCAATGCATTAAATGAAATGTTGAATAAGCAAAAACATTCAAAAGATTCTACGAGTGTAGGATATGAGGAAGGACAATGTTTTGCTAGTGCTGATTCATCAAAAGGAGACATAAATTTTGTATCTTCAAACACAAATGATCATAAGCAAACATTCAAGGTCAAGACTGCTCCAAGAAAGAAGATAGAATTAAATACTACTACTAAGAGAATTAAGACACATGTTGCTGATCAAAAGAAGAAGAAGAATGCTGCTGCTACAAATACGAATCATGCTGATTCAAAAGGAAAGGCAAAGTTGGATGATGAAGGCTTCACAAGTGTTAAGGATATGAGGAAGAAGTTTACAAGATCGAGGAATGTTTCTCCAAGGAGGCCAATGTGGAAAAATTTCAACAACAACAACCAGTATGATTCTCAATTTCATGGCTACTGTTATAAATGTAATACATAAAATTTCAGATTGTAGACTTATGCATAGACCACCTCCTAGTTATGAAAATAAGAATCCTTTTTCTGTTCAGAGGGATATTAATGTTGTATGCTACCACTGCAATGAATTTGGCCATAAGAGCTATGAATGTAGGAGAAAAACATTTTAGTCTAGTGGAAAATCCTCTGTTTCATCATTTAATATAAATACAAAGTGCTACTGCTGTCAAAAATATGGTCATGTAGCAAAATATTGCAAGTCAAGAGCTGCAAAACATAAGAAGACATTGGTTGTGGAACCAAAAACCACATCTGATTAGAGTGCAACAACAAAGATGAGAAAAGAAACCAAGCAAGTGTGGATACAAAAGAAAAATGACAAGAATGAATCAAGTCTGACTATGTAGAGAACACTACATGCAAAGAGAAAAAACCTATGGGTTGTCGATAGTGGGTGCTCAAATCACATGACAGGAGACAAGAAGAAGTTCATTGAACTTGAGGATTGGAATAGTGGCTCAGTTAGATTTGGTGACAACTCCTCCATCAAGATAAAAGGCAAAGGAACATTGAGCATTGATGGTAAGTTGAAAGCAGACAATATATATTATGTTAAGGGATTAAAACACAACTTACTAAGTGTAAGTCAGATGTGTGACAAAGGCTACAAGTTTATTTTTGATTCCCATGGATGTGAAATCAGAAAAGAAAGCAATGAAATATTAATTGCAGAAGGTAAGAGGACTGATGGCAATGTATACAACTTGAAGTAATGCTATGAGTCACAATGCATGATGGGGCAAGTAGATGAAATTTGGTTATGGGATAGAAGATTAGGCCACATAAATTTTGATAATCTTGTTAAAATAAGCTCAAAGGGATATGTGAGACATATACCTAAGATTATCAAACCAACAAGCACTATATGTGATGAGTGTCAGAAAGGAAAGAAAACCAAGGCCAGCTTCAAGACAAAGGAATATTCAACCACAAGGCCATTTGAACTGGACATACAGATTTATGTGGACCTTCTTGTAGGATAAGTCACAAGCATTTGAGAGGTTCAATATTTTCAGAAAAATGGTTGAAAGAGAAAGTGGATACAAGATGAAATGTTTGAGATCAAACCATGGAGGTGAGTTCACATCAAATGAGTTTGAAGAATATTGTGAACTACAAGGAATTAAAAGATAATATTCTGCTGCCAGAACACCACATCAAAATGATGTTGCAAAAAGAAAGAACAAGACATTCAAGGAAATGGCAAGGACAATGCTAAATGAGTCAAATCTGCCTAATGTCTACTGGAGAGAGGTTGTCCACACAATAGTATACACCTTAAAAATAACATAGTTGAGGATAAACAATAAGAGGACACCATGTAAATTATGGTATGACAAGAAGCCTACTGTCAAACATTTAAAATTATTTGAAAGCAAATGCTTCATTAGAAGAGATGAGGATGGGATAGGAAGTTTTGATGTAAGGTGTGATGATGAAATTTTCTTAGGCCACTCAACTCACAACAAGGCATACAAATGCTTTAACAAATGTCTCAAGAAGGTTATTGAAAGTGTGAATGTAAAAATTGATGAGGACTTGCAAAAAGGAAAGCAAAGTGTTGTGAATCAAATTGAGGAACCATGTTATGAAGACAAGGAAGAAGAATCTGAAAGAGAAGAGGAAACTACAAATAAGCCACCCAACAAGTATGTGTAGAAATATCATCGTGAAGATCAGATTATTGGTAGCAAGGATGGAGGTGTACAAACAAGAAGAAATCATGCTGCAAACAATGAACAAGTAAATTTTTGCCTCTTGACTGAGCTAGAACCAAAGAATTATAATGAGGCCAGCAAGAGTACTCATTCAATTAAGGAAATGGAAGAAGAGTTGCAATAGATAGAGAAGAACAAAACTTGGGATTTGGTACCAAGGCCAACTGATAAGAATGTCATGGGCACTAAGTGGGTTTATAGAAATAAGGTGAATGAAGATGGCAAAGTAATAAGAAACAAGGCTAGATTGGTCTGCAAAGGATACTCACAGGTAGAGGGAATAGATTTGTTACAAGTGTGGGTTGTCGTTGCACCAAAAGATCGACCTATCAATTCTTGATACAACCACTAGACTTATAGAATCCACATGAGGCTGTTAAACCATGTCGCGAATCTCCATGAGGGACGCTGCTCCACTGCCAAAAATCCCCCTCCCAGTGTCACTTTCCATGGCTTGCATGATTCGAACCAATGACCAAGCTCTAATACCACTTGTTACAAGCTAGGGTTGACGTTGCACCAAAAGATTGACCTATCAATGCTTGATACAACCACTAGAATTATAGAATCCATAGGAGGCTGTTAAACCATGTCGCGAATCCCCACTAGGGACGCTAGCCCACTACCAACAAGATTTTGAGGATACATTTGCCCCTGTTTCCAGACTTGAGGCCATAAGATTGTTTCTAGCATTTTCATCATACAAAGGGTATAAGTGTATCAAATGGATGTAAAGTCTGCATTTCTAAATGGCAATCTAGAGGAAGAGGTGTACATTGAGCAGCCTAAAGATTTTCAATTGCATGAGAATGAAGACTTTGTATGTAGGTTAAGAAAAGCATTGTATGGGCTGAAGCAGGCACCTAGAGCATGATACTATAGGCTAGGCAAGTATTTACATCAGGAAGGTTTCAAGAAGGGATGTGCTAACAACAACTTATATATTAAAACTAAAGGTAATCTCATGATTATAGTTGTTGTTTATGTAGATGATATTATCTTTCTTGGAAATAAAGATAGTTTTTGCAAAGAATTTGCTGATCAAATGGAATCAGAATTCAAGATGTTAATGCTAGGAGAGCTGTCATACTTCCTTACACTGCATATATCATAGTTGAATAAGGTATATTCATTTCCCAAAATAAGTATGCAAAAGACATGTTGAGAAGATTTTAGATGGATGATTGCAAACTAGTGGGTACCCCCATGGTTACAAGATGCAAACTAAGTAAAAATGACAAGTCTCCTAGTGTAGATAAAACTCTATATAGATCAATGATTAGAAGTTGATTTTATCTAATTGCCTCTAGACTTGATATAGTTCAAGATGTGTAAATGGTGGCTAGATTTCAAGCTGCTCCAAAGAAATATCATGTAAATATTGTAAGAAGAATATTCAAATATCTGTAGGGTACACTTGATTATGGTCTATGGTATCCAAAGAATGGTGATTTCAGCTTAGAAGCATACACAGATGCTGATTGGGCAGGATGTATTGATGACTAGAAGAGCACTAGTGGTGGTGCCTTCTTCCTTGGTGGTATATTAGTCTCATGGCACAACAAGAAACAATAATCCATCTCTTTATCGACTTCTAAAGCGGAGTACATAACTGCTGCTACATGTTGTTCACAGGTTCTCTAGATGAAGCAAACACTCAAGGACATCCAAGTAGAGTATGTAGATCCAATCTCCATCAAATGTGACAATTCAAGTGAAATCAACATCTTCAAGAACCCTGTTATGCACTCAAGGACAAAACATATAGAAATTAAGTATCATTTCTTGAGGGAGAAGGTAGCTGACAAGGAAGTCAAGGTCAAATATGTAAGCATATGTGAGCAAGTGGCTGATATTTGTACAAAACCACTGCCCAAGGACACTTTTGAATATCTAAGACTGAGGTTGGGTGTTGTCCCTCCCTCCTTCATCACTTAAAGGCTCATAGAGGTTTGTGGTTCAGGGGGAGTTCATAGCTTCAAATTATATTTCCTTGAACCTATGTGGTAGTATGGTTCTCAGGGTGAGACGATCATTAATAGGATCAACAAAATGATAGCAGGTGTTCCAGATGCATAGGTACAATAGAAATGTATATGATATAACCATTGTGATTGCAACCATCTGTACAATGCAAATTGTCACAAGGGGAACGCCATCAGTTGAGAGAAGTACAAAGGGGGATAAGATGCATGATTGAGCGAGGCTAGGAGTTGGTTTCCCTACCCTTTTCCATTGTTGTCAAGGGGGGAGAAGATGAACATAGTTGACATCAATGCCAAAGGGGGAGATTGTTGATATTGAGTTGTCATTGATGTCAACATACACAAATGTAGAGTTGATTTAGGTTCAAGATGCAAAGGGAGAATTGTTGGTTCAGATTTGGCACTAATGCATGGAAGCTTTTTCATGTCAATTACATAGTGTGTTTGTCACTACTCATTGCCTGCTTGAGTTTATTGATGAAAGATCTTATTTATGCAAGATACCTTGACTTCCTATAAGATCAATCAGGTCTTATTGATAAATTTTCTATAAATAGGCTGTGGCAAACCCAACTTGTATATCACCACATGCATAGACAAATAACATGGGGTGGTCGCTGTTTCATAGATCAATCTGTTTGTGTTGACCAAAGATGGCTAGCGAAAAGAAGAGTAGATATCACACTATGTTTATCGCTACAGTCTCTAGAATCCTACAAGCTCTAACTCCATCGCTAAAAAGTCATATGTGGAACTGCGGGAAGAAAGGTAAGCGTCTCTGTAGTCCCACATGTCAACTCGCTTTGACTCCAAGTCATCTACGGATCTGCGGAAAGAAGGAAGGAATGTTTGTTGCAGAAGATCGAATGACATGTTTTGCACCACGCCCCACCAGCTCGTAGCCAAGAAGCCGAATAAAAAAATATCTCATGGGGCAAGTTAAGTGTAAGAAAGTGTGTTGTCCCGCCATCCCACAGGTGTTGTTTGAACGGTTGAGAACACAATATGTTTTCTATAAATTGGCGACATAGAAGCGATGCACTCAATGTTTGACCAAGTTTGACCCGATGATTTAAAAAGAGATGTGGAGGACGTGGCATGTACAGGACCAATTAGAGATTGCTAACAAGATATGATTGCTAAGGAAATGACAACTAGGAGTTTTATTTATGAGAATAAGTGTTGCATACAAAGATCTCTCCATAATGTTGAGTTAATTGAATGAACTGAGAAAGAATGTGATACGAAAGGCAAAAAATTAGAAAGCATAAATTAAGGCAGATTAAGCTCTAGATCTCAATAAGAATTTTTGAATTCTTCTTTGGAGGGAAAAATTTTTGCAGGAAAAAATATAAGGAGTAAAAATGATTGTGATAAAATGAATTTTAGTTGAAGAAATGGCTAAGTGTTGAGCGTGTGTTGTTGTAGATGAAAGAGAAGAAAGAAAACAAAGTGTTAGAAATACAGTGTGTATTTCACACCGTGTGGAGTAGAGTAAGAGACAAGCAAAGAGTAGAAATCTATTGCCGAGATCAGAGATTTGAAGAAAAAGCCTATAAGCTGAAAAGAGCAGATTTTGTTTCAGGTGTGAAAAACATGACGTGTTACAAAACATCATTTGTAATAATGTATTCAATCTATAACTGTTATACATATTTTGTAATTATTTGAGTGGGTGCTTAGATCAAGGGTTGGTGCTCCTTTGAGTTGGTACCCATAAATATTGTAATCAGATTTACTTGTGAGGCAGGATTGGAGCAGTAGACTCCAACAACATTTCTCACCGAGGTTTTTTGCACATTGGGTTTTCCTCATATATCTTGTATTATGGGCTTGCTTTCTATGTGTGTGTGAATTTTAGTTTGATATGCTTGCTCATAGTTGCTTGATCATTGTTTTGGAGCTTTAATCTTTTAGAAAGTTCAAGTTTATGAGATACCATTGATTCACCCCCCCTCTCAGTGGTTCATTTGTGTTCCTTCACCTCCTTGTTTGCAAGACCCTTAAGCTAAAATAGAACCTTTCTACGTCTCTTTGTTTATTGATGGCTTTAGATTAAGCAACTATATTATTGACTTTGCTGCTTCCGAAAATGTAATGCCTGCTCAGGTAGCCCAAGCTTTAGGTTTATCTATTACCTCTTCCCAAGAGAAATGATACTCTTTGGATGGCTTTGTAGTTCCAATCATAGGTGAAATTAAATACGCCCAAGTAGCTCTTGCATCTTTTCCCCAAAAGAACTAAAATTAACAATATTAGTGGGTGATATACTTGCCAGCTACAAAATGCTACTAAGTAGGAGTTTTTTAAAGATTTGGGAGGAGAAATTCAAATGGATTGGTCTCATGCTTTAATTCCACTTGAAGGGAAGAAGATGTGGCTTAATATTGAGCCTAAAGCTAAATTTACTGTGTTGAAGTCTAGAGACCCCAGAGTTGACATCCTATTTGTTGAAACCGAGCCTAGCACCTATATGTGTTCGTCAAATCCTCATGGTAATTCAGATCAAATTAACCCTAGCCTAAAGGATGAGTTATGGACACTAGAGTTTGATGGAAGTTGTGCCAATGCTGGATTAGGAGTAGGGGTAGTCTTAGTCTCACCAGAAGGCTACAAGTTTCCCTACGCCTTCAAACTAGAATTTGATAATATCAATAATACTCTAGAATATGAAGCTTTGGTACTCGGTTTGGGATTAGCTAAAGAAAAGGGAATAAAAAGTTGAAGGACATTAGTGATGTTGATTTGGTTGTCAAACAAGTTAAAAAGATTTATATCATGAAGAACAGTCATCTGAAACATTACAAAAACATAGTTTGGGACTGCATTGAATTCTTTGATGCCTTCTCAATTGAATCTGTTTTGTGAGGTCATAACACAAGAGTTGAATAATTAGCTGTTTCAGTCTCTCTACTCTTGCCTCATCCTACTTTTGTGGATAAGACCTTCCAAGTGGAATTAATCTACAGACCAAGTGTCCCTGATAATGTTGAGCATTTGCAAGTGTTTAATGATGATAGACAGATAATTGAATTCCTTGAGAATTCTAAATCTTTTGCTCATTGTTATTTTAAAGGGGGTGATAATGAGAGTAATGAAGTATTGAAAGATGAAGTGGAAGAAGCAGAGGTAATGCAGTTAAAAGGAAATAAGATACCTAAAGGACTGGTCTCACTTGAAGATATTTTCAGTAGGCATGATCAATATCTGAAGCAAAACAACAAGTCTATCCCTACCTCCTCTAAGTATGATCAAGTTAATATTGGGACTCAGGAAAATCCTAAGCTTGTCTATGTTGGTAAGTGTTGTTGCCCCCAAGAAAGGGAGAAATTAATCACTTTATTTCTTTGTTATCAAGATGTCTTTGCCTGGAGTTACGTTGACTTGAAGAAATCTAGAAATGGTAGCTTTCAACATACAATTCCTTTTAAACCTGGTGTCACACCTTTCAAGCAGAAACAATGTACATACATAACCCAAAGGTCGTTGATGCAATCTTTGCTGAAATTGAGAATATGCGAAATGAAAAGATCATCTACCCCATTCATCATTACACATGGGTGGCTAACATTGTTCTTGTCAGGAAAAAGAGTGGAGAAATAAGGATATGTGTTGATTTCAGTAATCTGAATCAAGCTTCTTTAAAGGATAATTATCCCTTGCCTGTCATGGACCATATTTTGCAAACAGTTGTAGGTTCGGAGATGATATCTATGCTTGATGGATTCTCAGGTTATAACCAGGTTGAAGTAGCTCCTGAGCATAAACATAATACCACTTTCACTATTCCTATTGGGGTATTTGCTTATCATAGAATGCCATTTGGTCTTATCAATATTGGTGCCACATTCCAGAGGGCCATGAACCTATCTTTTGGAGACTTGAAAAATTAAATCATTTTGATTTATTTGGATGATCTAACAATCTTCTCTAAGAAGATAGCCAATCATCTACATGATTTGGAAGTTGTTCTACAATGATGTAGAGAGGAAGATATCTCCTTGAATCCTAAGAAGTTTGTCTTTGCCGTAACTGAGGGAAAACTCTTGGGACATATTTTCTCAAAGGAAGGAATCAAGATCGACCATGAAAGAGTAAAAGCAATTATGCACTTGAGCTTACCACTGAACAAAGATGGTGTTAGATCTTTCTTTGTCCAAGTGAATTTCTTGAGAAGGTTTGTTCCTAATTTTGTTGAGTTGACTAAGCCTATTGCATAAATGATGAAGAATCATCCCTCCTTTAAATTGAGCCCAAAGGGAAATAAGTCCTTTGAAGATATTAAAGTGGCAATTGCAAATGCACCCACCCTGGTATCTTGATTTCACTAAAGGTTTCATTATATACTCATACGCCTCGGAACATACCTTGTCTGCTGTATTGTTGCAAAAGAATTAACAAGGTATCAAAGCCCCAATATCTTTTATGAGTATCCCTCTAAAGAAGTATGAGTTTAATTATTCCCCCCTTGAGAAACACACGTATGCTATAGTCAAAGCTCTTAAGAGCTTCATATATTACATTTTTCATTCTCATGTTGTTGTTTTTGTGCCAAAGGTAACTATGAAAAGTATTCTTACTCAATAGGAGATTGGGTGTAATAAAAGGGGCTCCTAGATTTCCAAAGTCCAAGAGTATGATGTGGATATAAAACCTACTAATTTGGTCAAGGGAAAGGGCTTGGATAGGTTAACTGTAGAAAGAAAACCTTATGAGGAAGAAAGTCCCTCACTGGTGTTGTTTGCCAACACAATAGATGAATGGTTCTCAGATTTATCATACTTCTTATCATATGGAGATTGTCCCCCTCACTTGTCCCCAAAGAAAAAAAAGAATTTGAAACTCAAGGCTAGGAGATATGTTCTTTGGGAAGGAAACCTGTATAAAAGAGGAGTTGATGGCACTTTCTTAACATGTGTAGACAAAGAACAAAAGAAGTTGTTGGAATTCTTTCATAATGAGGTTTGTGGCGGTCATTGCTCTGCTTCTGTAACAACTTTCAAAATTATCTGCCAAAAGTTATATTGGCTAGGTATGTTCAAAGATACATATGAATGGGTATCTAAGTTTGAAAAGTGTTCCATGTTTACTGGTAGACCCCATTTCGATGCATTACCCTTGAGACTTGTTTTAATTGATAAGCCTTTCCAACAGTGGGGCATTGACTTTATAGGCCCAATCAATCCACATTCTTCTGCCGAACATACCCATATTTTGGCTGCCATTGATTATTTTAACAAATGGGTAGAAGCCATCTTTGTGAAACATACTACTTCTAAAGTAGTGTGAAATTTCCCGAAAGAAAATATCTTGGTAAGATTCAAAGTTCCCAAGAAAATAGTTGTCGATAATGCTAGTTATTTCTCATCAATTGAAATTGCCCTGTTTTTCTATGAAAATGACATATGTCTGGCAAGCTCATCAGATTATTATCCTCAAGGGAATGGACAGGATGAGTCTACCAACAAGGATCTTGCTTCCATCATCAAGAAATTAGTAGATGAGAATCAAAGTGAATGGCATAAAAAGTTCTATGATGCTCTGTGGGCAGATAGGGTAACATATAAAAGGGTTGTAGGCATGTCCCCTTTTCAATTTGTTTATGGGGTGGGGGGTGTTTTACCCTTGCCACTAGAACTCTCTGCACTCAACTTGCAGAAGGCTATTGAAGATGAACAATTTCATTCTGCAGTGGAGAAGAGGATTATGTACCTAAATAAGTTAGAAGAGCAAAGGAACACATTGATGGGTGTTTTGACACACTCACCAATAGTCAGGTAGTTTATGTGAACACTCACCACCTCTCCTGAAAAGAAATAAGTGTTGGGAAACTAAATACTCCAAGGTCGTTATAGTCAGGTCTTGACTGTGATGGGCAACTCAATGGTTGATGCAGTTGTACCTGTTAAGGGGCCTCCTGGTTGAAACAACTTCCAATAGCTTAACTTTTTTTGTGTATTTTATGATTTAGATTCTCCTCCAAAATAAATAGCAAAATATAGATTAGGGAAACAAGAAAATAAAAATGAAATCATACAATAATAACTTAATGAACTAATCAATCAGCACCCTACAATCTAAATATTATCAGTATCATTTAAACCAGCATTCAGTAACATAATTCCAATAAACATGCAAAGTCATGCAACCTCACAAATTCATGGAAATGAATATCACCACAATATTGTTCTATCACATCAATTCTCATACACCACTTGCGTGCACAATATGATTCATAAAGCTATAAAACATAAGATAAAAACAAGTTGCTGATTTCAAACAATAGACATTACCAGATTGCTAAGAACAAATTCATAGCACGTACGCATAGATCAGACAATCTATAAGTTAATTGGGCCTCAAATCATCAATTTGCGGACCCTTACAATGAAATAACATCTCCAATTTATAGAGTTTCTTGTTTTACTTTCTAGGAAATAAACCTATCTAAATTAAGCACTAAAAAAGAAAGGAGTCAAAGTTGACATACAAGTCTCTACCTTGAACTATAGTTAACTACTATGAAACTATGACTGGGTGACCATTACGAAAATGGTGCTCCATTAACCAATACTTCGTAATCATGAAAAAATTGCTCAATAATTAAAGTACATGCTGGAGTAGTAGTTGAAGTCCCAGTACTACTAACATTCAAAATTCTCAAAATTGCATGTGCAACAACTATATGTTCATCCTCTACTCCTTTTATAGCTCTTAAAGTTGCTGATAAAACATGCAACTATGTCTTCAGGAGGATCAACAACATACGAAATTCGGAACTCAGACTTCTCCAAAATTTGCTATGCCTGCTCCCACCCATCGACCAACTTATCAATTTCCCCCTCTACATGATAAATTCAGGTGGTTTCGCCAACTATGGGAAGATGGTTGCCTCTAAAAGACCCAACCTCTTGATCCTCCTATAAGGAGAATCCAACCTTGGTTTTCCCAACTGTGTTCTAATATCTTCTAGTTCAATATGTCCTACTTCGGTATCGGTCACCCATTTGATCTGATCCTCCAATTTGGAAGCATAAGTTTGACCTTGGTAGTGGTACTTCATGGTTGTAGGTAGCTTATCCAATTCCTTAACTTTTTTGCTGGAGGTTGGGTCCATTTAATTTCTCTAATATACAAGAAAGAACCAAAAATTAGCCTATCACATAGTCAAAATATCATTTTTATCACCCACTTCGGGACTCCGGGGTTCCGTTGAAGGCCCAAAAGGATGGTCTGGAACTCCAGAATTTTGGGGTTCCAGGGTTGAAGGCATGGCCAAAGGGGAACAACTTCAGAATCCCAAGGTTTAGGGGTTTTGAGGTTGTGACAGGAAAAACACAAGACTTCAAGATCCCGGGGACCCGGAATCCCGAACCAAGGGCATGCGAAAAACACCAACACACAAAACGAGAAAAGAAAAAAGAAAAAGCCAAGGAAAATCTATACTAGAAAACTTCAAAATCTAAACAAGAAAACACAAAATGGAATAAATCCACGAACCTGACGGGAGAAAACGCGCGAAATATCAGCAACAGAAAGGCACAAACTTGGGAGGTCAGAGCTGGAAAACTGGAAATCTTGAATGCACAAATGAACTTTGAAAAGTTCATTTTCGCTATTTATACCCCCCGATAAGATGTCTGTACGATCACCTTAAACACGACCTCGAGAGCCCGGGGTTCCAGACTTCTGAGGTGACAAACAAGAAAAACCACGAACACACCACAGAACTTCGGGGTTCCGGTGTGTGTTTCAATAACAATAAGGGCACCTCGAGACTCCGGGGTTTCGAGGTGGAAACACAAAACAACTTCGGGATTCTGGGGTTCCAGAATTCCGAAGTTCACAAACAAATAGGCAGAAAAACATGAAGAACTCATAGTTCTGAGATTCCGATGCTTCAACAAAAAAGAACAAGGCAAAACCTTGGGATTCTGGGGTCTAGACCAAAGACATGAAACAAAGGGGGTACCACGAGACTTTGGGGTTTCGGGGTAGAACTCAAAACGAAGCAAAGAACAACTTGAAACTCTGAGGTTCTGGGGTTCCAAGATGCAAAAGGAAAAAACCTAAGAAAAACAAACCACTAAAAAAAGAAGAAGAGAGGGGACCCATATTTTTCAAGACAAGGAAACTAATGGGGTTAGGTATGCAGGGCATAACAAATGGCGACTATCTGGGAAAAATGACTCTAGGCAATTTAGAACTTCAGAATCTCTGGTGTAATGTGACGCCTAAGGCTACTATCATTCAAAACAATGTATAAGAGCGAAAAGATGAGTAAACTAATGAGCGAACAACTGAGTCTAGAACTAAACATGATTAACTCTTAAGTGTGTGCACATGATTCGTTACTCCATCGGTCTCAATAAGAAGATAAAAAATAGAAATTGGACCCAAGCTGGTGAAGTCAATCAACGTTTTTCGTGCAAGGTCATCCAGGGCATAGCTCTGCTGCCAGTCGGGTGTCCATAGCCTCGACAGAGATACCTCTAGCTCCCATCAAGCAATGCTCCACTGCTAGCCAGGAGTTCATAGCCTCAGTGGAGATTACTTGAAACACCCAACTTTAGTTGTTGCAAGTGAATCATTTCTTTTCTCTTTCATTTTTTTTAAGATCAGTTTTCACATCATAGAATATAGAAGGATTATTTCTTTGTAACCTATGAGCAACTTTCAAACATTGAATTCCGATTACTGGGTTGGGAGCCATGGTGGACAACGTGAAACATCCCAACTTTTGATTTTTCACTTGGAAACAAGTTCATCTGATATCTTACAATTTTTTTTTATTTGACTTAGTGTGATGGTGGTGCTGAGTAATCAGGTTAGCCTTCTCCAATTGGGAGCCAAGAACTCAGATCATAATTAAACCATTATATATCACTTTGGATGAATGTGGACAAATATTTGAAGATTAACCGAACAATAATGAAGTTGTAAAGAGCAAAGAGTTGAAGTCTCTCAATATTTTCCCAATTTGTTATGCAAAGAACATCTTTTCCTTATAATTCTTAAAAATAAACAAGTGCCCCGACACAACAAAATGAAACGCACAAAATGAAACAACAACCCAAAGAAGCAAAAAGGGAAATAAATAAGCAACCAAAACAAAATTGAACAAACAACAGACAAACCCAATAAAACAACAAACCAAAACCAAAACAGAAGAAACCAAAGAAGACACAACACCGACACACAAGAAGACCAAACAACAAGGAAAAACAACGAAAACAAAAAGGAAACCAAACTAAACCTACCTAGCTAGCCTAAACTAACACTAAGACGACTTAAGAATCGATGTTAACAAAATGGGATAACAAAAATTTTGACTACTTCTTCACTGATTTTTCATTATGTTTAGCAGTAAAAACTTAGTTGGCCAAGTCCTAAGTTTAAAGAGCACAAAACTTTAAAGATTAATAATTGTGGGTTTTCATTTTGATCATGATCTACCCATAAACAAGTTTTAATCTCCCCCACCTCATACTCAAACACAAAGTAATCAACATATGGAGGGAAAAGGAAGGAGGCCACCTAATTTGATTGCATTGTAGGAGCATGCTCCCACACAGTTACTTCGTCGCTATGAGGTCCCAACTCAAGGTAGAACTTGGTGTCCCGCTCAGGTTCATACATGTAAAAAAAAACATTTGTCAGTGACATGTTATGCTGATTGTCAACAAGATTAGCTTCAATTTCTAACACATTATTATCATGAATAACAATCCCAAGTGGTGAACTAAGACATTCGACTACCACTGGACTATTTACTTCAAAGCCTTCTTCTAATAAACAAGAAATATGAGGTTCTTTCTTCTTCAAATTACTTTCTTCAGTATCCATCAAAAAACTTGCAGCAATCTCCCAAGCAAGTTTAAAATCAGGACAACATACCTCTGGGTGCCAATTCGTAAGATGGATTCTACATGAATCACATACTGCAAAATCTTGTATATTACTAGAGTATCTTGGGTTTTCTATTCCAGCACTTAGCTTTGCCACAAGGTTCATCATTCTTTTCACTTCATCTTCTGCAGTGAGTTGAATATAACCTTGACCTTTAACTTGCAAGGCTTTGGGATTCTCATCTTCTTGCACAACATCAACTTCATCAATTTCAGGTAGCTCAACTTCTGACTTTCTTTTGGAAGTATGCTCTCGATCAACTTGACCTTCACCATCCTCAACCTCATCATCAACATTTTGCTGCAACAAATGATTAGTTTCATACAACAAATCAATTTCATCAACATTCATCGCATTGACTGGTCTGTTTTCATGGTTGAGGTAAATCTGATTTAGGCATTCATCAAGGAATTTCTAATTTAGATTCATCCCTTTGTTTGTGTTAAAAGATTGATCCACCAACTCATCATCAAAATGCAAGAAACGATCATCTACAACCTCATCAAGGAATATGTTGTCTTCCTTCTCATCATTGTAATTCTACTTACTTGAATCATCTTGGCCTTGGAATTCAAGTGAGAAAATTTTGTTATCACCATCTACGCAGCTGATTTCAAACTTATTACCCTTGTTAAGACAAATGTAGTTATCATTCACCTTTTCAATTTCACAATCTTTTGCAAGATTAGTCCCATTACTAACAAAATCAATACATAGATCAACGTTGTTGCTTTCGAAACCAATGGGACTATCATTCCTTACTCCAATCACATCAATATTAATCATCAACTCAGCTTCTTTATTCAACAAATCCGAACACCAATCAATATTGTTTTTACATGGTGAATTCAATTTAACATCTCTCTCATGTTCATTGATAGAGGAAGGCATAAACACCACCTTACCAGCTTCATGTGTACTTGTCATAAGTTCTCCATAATGTTGACTTTAATCAAGCAAATTGCCTTCATGAGTGAATGGTTGTGAATCCTCTTGTGCCTTAAGTAGTGGGAGTTGTTATCTCAACTCATTTGTCAACTTGAGGTCCCAATGATCTTCCAAAGGAGTGAATACATCCTCAAGTTTAATCATATGTTTGTTTGTGTAGTGTATTCTCTCAAGGAAAATGCAACAATTAATCTCTCAAGGAAAATACAACAATTAATCTCATAATGTTTGTTTGTGTAGTGTATTCTACATCCATCTATCCATGCAAAATCCTCAAAAGACTTAGAGACACCAAACTCTCTCAAACTTTCATCCAAATGTTTATGCGTAAGTGTAGTATCCAACCATAAAACAAAATTTTGCACACCTTCATCACGTGGTTGATCATCATGGAATTCACCTTGACAATGCATATGAAACCTTCCACTTGTTGATTCTTCATTATAAAAGTGTTGGGGAAGTGTTGTGGCAACTTCAAATTCTCCCAAATCTTTGCCAAAAGTGGTTGTTGAATCACCTCCAAATCTGATTTTCTGTTTGTAATTAGAATTTGCAGCCACTTCTTCTTTATTTTCAAACAACCGGTTCATGTGGCATGACTGATCATTGACTTTCGTAACCACAAATTCATTGTAATCTTCTCTTCTTCTTCTTCCTGAATCATGACCAAAGAAAGAAGTTGTAGCCATACAAAATTCATTAGTAGACATAGCATTTTCATTCATATTTGAAAGTTGTATTCGTTGATTACAACTAGGTTGACCTATCATGTTATTTGAAGTCATAGCAGATAGATTTGGGAAGTTGTAGCTTTTGAAAGCTTGTTGGTGGATAGGTGTGGTGTATGCTTGAGCACAAGTTTGCACATACGAACAACCTCCTAACACAATTTCATTATAATGGTAAAAATTATTATTCACAGCTTCATATCCAAATTGTGCTAAGATTAAGGCTATTCCAAGTGCCTGATGTACATCATTGACTTCACCAAAACTTTTAATCTTCTCTGCAAACATAGCACCAATGCCCCAAAAGTAATGACCTTTCAAAAATCTTGCATCTATTACTCTACTTGTAGATTGAACTCTTTGATACATAAGCAAGAATCTATGATTGAATTGAGCAATTGATTCACCAGGTACTCTTTTCACATTTGCAAATTGAATTAGTGAATCTTCCAATCTTGTGAAAGGATCAAATTGACTTAAGAAAAGGAATTCAAATTCATGCCATGAACAAATCAAGCTAGGAGAAAG
The DNA here is from genome assembly GCF_030272615.1 of Cryptomeria japonica. Classification (NCBI taxonomy): domain Eukaryota; kingdom Viridiplantae; phylum Streptophyta; class Pinopsida; order Cupressales; family Cupressaceae; genus Cryptomeria; species Cryptomeria japonica. The sequence goes on along the minus strand of NC_081405.1, from coordinate 537,421,538 downwards.
ACTTGCATACCATTGTGATGCTGAACCTTGAAGAGTTTGAACAAACAAACTACAAGAAACACCCTCTCGTGTGCTTTGAAGAAAAACACTTGATGTTTAAAAACATTTACATGGTTTGAAGCACTTTGTCCATTCTCAGGAAAGAACATGGGAAGCCCATTATACACATGATAAGGAATTGTATGAACAATCTCGGGTATGCACAGTGGACTACCCATTGGAGTCAAAATTTCCCAAGGTCTAACTCACTCTAACTTAAGCAAATTGTATACACATAAAAATTGGCTATGAGCAATTAAATAAATATTTTATATTTATTTAATAATTATTCTTCTATTAAATAGTTAATTTGAAAAGATTAATTTATTAAATTCCTTTTATGTCTTTCTATTAATTAATATTTTATTAATTAATTCATCTATCCTATTCCTCTAAATAATTAAATATCTAATATTTAATTATTCCTCTAGCCAAGTTAATTAAATATCTAATATTTAATTATCTCCTCCAAGCAATTAAATATCTAATATTTAATAGTTATTCTCCTATCCTATAGTCTCAAATATTAAACAATTCTTAAAATATTTAATCTCTTTTCCAACTCACCTTCCATCTCCACTTCATCTTCCCTTTGCCAACTCATCAAACATGTGGCTAAGGAAATTAATATTTCTTAAATATTAATTCATGATTTATCTCCAACTTCCACATTCAATGAAAATTGTGTATGTACACATATTTCTTAACCATTTCCTATATTCTCTCCAACACCCCCTACATCTTAGGAAGGACTTGAGTCCACTTGTCCTCTCATGCCTAAATTTCCTCTAACTATCCCTAGATTCTCTCAGTCAGCAACCTAGTCAAGGTGAGATGAGTGACACTTGTCTTCTCCTTCCCCCTTTCTCTCAACCTTCACCTTTGCTCATAGCCAACCAAATCTACAGATCTGATCATGACCGTTGATCTGAGCCACATCATCTAATCCTCTCAAAGTCTATAAAATCAAGAGCTTCAGTTGAGAGAGTTAATCTTCAAGTTAGACTTCAAGAGACTACAAGTGCATTTTACAAGCTAATCTTATGCATCTGTGAGTTTTTGAAGCAAATAGCAAATAGCAATTATCATTTAACAATTATCATATAGCATAATCATTTTAGCACAATCATGTAGTATTGCATATCATAGTACCAGTTAACTACAAGTTATCAATCCATTCTTCATATGCCATCTTGGAAGCCAAAAGTGCATTGTCTAAGAGCACACTATCTGTAACCAAGAATAGTGGAGTTAGGACAAAATGAGACATAAGTCATGAAGGTAAAATAATGTTTTATTTTAATATGTATTTCATGAAGTTTCATTGGTTGAATTTGGATTTCCTATATGCATTTCCATTTGTATTTTGTGAAACTAACTTATTGCAGGTAACATTTTGAGGATGAAATTCAAGCTCACACATTTTGGCGCCCACCGTGGGGCTGGACCTCGCATATACCTTTAAAAATCTTGAAAAAAAATAAAATTAATGCATTTGTAATGCAAATTCACGCATGTGTGAATTCTGATAGCGCTTTTGTTCAACAGGTTAGCGCATTTGCATCATAGGTTCACGCATATGTCATGTAGGTTAGCGCTTTTGTCTAAAAAACTATGTATTTGCATCATAGGTTAGCGCTTTTGTCTTAAATTATGTGTATTCGCATCACAGGTTCGCCAATTTGCATCATAGGTTAGCGCATATGTCGAAGAAATCGCGCTTTTGTATCCACAGAGCAACGCTTTTGTAGTCTAAGTTAGTGCTTTTGTTCCGCAGGTTAGCGCTTTTGAACATAAAAATAGTGTATATGTTAGGTTAGCGCTTCTATTTATAAGACTGATAAAATTTTCTTGTAGGTCCGAATGTCCAAGAAATCAGATTTTTCAGATTACTAACATGTGTGTGTAGGATGGCATTTAAGGCAAATTTTATGCATTTCCTCATCTAGTTAATTAGAAGTCTTCATTTGGGAAGTAATATACCATATCTTGTTCATCTAGTCATTTTTGATATTTTCTCTAAAATAGTTACACATAGACTTTTAAAAGGGCTAAAATTAACACCATGCTTGTTGGAGCAACATCTCCAAATGGGACTTAGCCAACAATTGCTTTGAAAAGGTTAAAAAGAACAGTTGTATTCCATGTCTCGAAAGTGGTAGGTATATGCTCTCCCTTTAATTGGGTGACTAAAAAGCCAAACCCACTCTTTTACGCTTTCTTTATTTTCAAGCAATTAAATCCTTTAGAGGGCCTACCTTCCTGAGCTACCTTGAGGGGGCCAGTGAGAGGGGAATGACCTAAAGTGGAAATGGGCTAATATTGAGTCCTTCCAATCCACTATAAATAAATCGTGTTTGTGACGAAAGTCACAAGCAACCTCTATAGGCTGGGAACCTTCTGTATTTATAGAGCTGAAAGTGCCGCATGTATGGCCACATGACCGAAAGCCTTTATTAAAAACCACTTATACTAGTTGCCAAAATCCTTCTAGTTGTTGGCGTAGGAGGTCGGACCTCTGAAGTGGCTCACATACATACGGTTCCTAGTAGAGATATAAAGTTTGCCATGGGGAATTTTCATGGAAACTGATGCTTGGCTGCCTTGAAGAAGTGAGTGCTGAGGGTGGAGCCAGTGGGGTCAAGCATCTAAATATCTGCTTTGAATAGCGTAGCCACGGGGGAAACTCCACGTGAGATTCAACAACTATTGTCTCAGCCTGCCATAGGGATTGTACTTGCTTGTGCATTTTGTTTATTAAACATTGTGTCTTCTATGTCTATAACATATTCCAAATGGTCAAAAATTGAAGAAAATTATCATCTATAAGTGAAAAAACCCAACCAATTGCTGAAAGAGTTTGGTCAAAAGAGTAATACAAAAACTTTCCAACACTTGAAACACCAGATCAAAATCTGTAGTACCCCTACCCTAGTCTACTTCTAACCTTGGTTTAATCTGGATTAGTTTATCGTAATATTATGATTAATGTCAGATGTTGATTTTATGCATAGCTATTGATGTGGTTCTTACACTAGTTGTATGCAGGTTATTCAGTGTACCTATTTCGTGATGTTAGTATCGGACTAATGATTTCATTAGATTTTATAAATGTATGCATGTATGATCTTTTGTTGCAGGAGATTTCAGGTGCAAAGTCGCATGAGTGCGAGGTTCGTCATCACCTGGTTTTGCAGGTTTGAGTGTACCCTTGTTAATCCCTAGAGTCGGATTAGGTGGTCGTCAGACCCTAGTCGACCTTAGTCGTGCTCTAGTGAGCATCGCCAGTCGTCGTCGGTAATCCCTTCTTGTTTGGGTTGCGAGTCATCTGTTTGGTTGACCTTCTCGGTTTGCGTGCATGGTGTGATTGGTTAATTGATTAATTAGTCCTTAGCATTATTTTGAGTATTTATGCGTTTGTGCAGTGAAGATTAATGGATTAAATTGATTGAGAATTCGTTATGCGTTTTTCGTTGTTAATGAATTGCTCGTTTTAAATTGGAAGTAAATTTGAATTAAATGACTGATCTCGATTATTTAATGCATTATAATTATGCTGTTGAAAAGAACGTTTTAGATTTTATCGCCATAGAGTTAATTGTGTTCTGTTGGCTTATTTGAATTGAAAGGTTAAATTTGATTATATGAGAGATCGACTTTTGATTTGAAAAGCAAGTTATTTTGTTGTTATAAATAGAAAAGAAGTAATTTTTAAGTATTATTTTTTTAATAAAAGTTTTTATTCCAAAAATGGAAATTTTTGGGTCAACTCTTCCATATAACCCAAATTTGGGGAAATTGGAGAGGATGGACATTTTTTGGAAAGTTTTGGATTGGAGATGGAAAATTGGAGGCTTTGGCAGCTGAGATTGGGATTCTTCAGCCGATCTTGCCAGGATTGCGAGATCAGGTAGGATCCAACTCTTTTTTTTAGTTTTTGGTTTAAAATGAAAATGAAGATTTTATCTTGGTTTTAATATCTCCTTCGAATGCCATGTTTATGGATCGATTTGGTAAATTCCCAGCTTGGCTGGAAGTGATTTAGAGGCGCTGTTAATTCCTCTTGTTTTTTTTTGTTGGGCGTTTGAAACCCTTGGCTGTTTGTAGAGAATGAGAAAACCCAACATGAAAACGTGATTTCAATCTCATTTTGTTTAACCGAATGTATAGTAAATCAAAACTTCCTTATAAATCTTTGGGATGGGCGTTTGTGTTTATTGAATTGAACTGTGGTTTTTTTTATATAGCAAATTTATTGGAAAAAAAGACCAAGCTGTGTTTTATTTTGATGAGCGCTGTGTTAACGCATCATCACCGACTGGGCGAGGTTGAATTTATTTAAAAAAAAAAAATTGAAACCGAAGTTTGGGGAGTGGAGGCGGGGAGCGGAGCTCCACCCGCTCCGCCTCCCCTCTCCCCCACTCCTCCCCTTTCTCCTCCCCTACGTCCCGCGCTCCTCCTCCCGTTCTCTTGCTGTCTCGCAGACCGTGGTGCCTGCGGCTCACGGCGGTGGCCGCAGGGGCCGCGGTGGCCGCAGGGCGTCGCGGCGCCTGCGGGCATCGTCGTGAGCGCCGCCCACGAGGACCCCAATGCTGGCGGTTAGGGTTAGGGTTAGGGCACGGCCCGCCCTCCCCCTTCGCCTAATGCGTTTTTTCTTTGGATTTAAAAGAAAAAGGGTTTATTAAATGTTTTTTTTTTAATGTGTTTTTTTTTATCATTCAAAAAAAAAGAAAATGCAAGCGATATGTTGTTAATGTATGTTTTTTTAAATGATGAGTTTAATTAGTTTTTAATCTTGATTAAGGTAGCAAAAGGATGATAAACGATAATTTGATGTTAATTAACTCTATAATGGAGTTTGTAAGTTAGTCATTATCCAATCTCATTTCATGACTTATGCTCTTTTTCTGTTTAAGTTCTAAAACTATTGATTATCGCAATTGAATATTGTTGATTATATTTTGTCTGATCTTGGATTAATAAACCTAGATCCTACCTGCTAGCTAATTAGAACACTTGGCTAATCGAGGTAGTACTAGTTAAAAATTCTAGAGAATAATATGTTATTGGAAGATCATTGATATTACGAAACTGTAGAGGTCAGTTTTGGACCGGTATGTTAATAATGCTTGTTGGAGATTAAAAATATCTTATTTTAGTGATTAATGGTTGTCTGAGATTTCTTAATATGAATTGGTTAAGACTCTTTATGGCTTAATTTGCCTGTTCGATGTTTTGAACTGTAGGAGTTAGAAAACCAAGAACATCTTAACCCTTGATGAGATAGATAACTGTAATCGGATTTAGATCTTGTAGAAAACTTGATCGTCTGTAATGATTAAATCAATTTAAGGAATATTGTCTTTTCTGATTATTGTCTTGTGAGTTTAATTACTGTATTCGCTTTAATTATGAAATGACATGTTTTGCTTTGTTTAAATAGGACCCTGTCGTATGGATTGACTTGGTGTACCTGTTTCAGTCCTCGAATTTTGAGTTGACTTTGGATTGTGATGTTGACTTAGTTGGTTTTATCCTCTTTGAGTGAGTCGAATAATGATTCGTGGCTAACCTTAGTTGTCAGGTCTCTAGTTAGAGTACCGTCAGTAAGTGATTACCCTTGAGTCGTGTTTGACCGGATGATTGTATCTCTCTTCTTGAACTCCGTTCGTCTTACCATGTGTATTCCGTGGTTTGAGTTCGTCTGAGTTAGTCTAGTGTCGTATGGGAAAGTGGCTTTCGATTGGGGGCCGCGCCCAAAGTGGCTGCTGGATAACCCGTCGAAAGTGAGACTAATAAGTGATAACCTAAGTAGATTAGAAAATAATCTCTAAATAAGATAATGTGCCTCACACATGGGATGAATGCTATCATAGATTCGGCATGTTGTGAGAAGGCCTGAAATGGCAAACCATCTTCCTTGTCTTCACGAGAGGATGTGTGGGTCCACATGAGGCTTGGATGGGCCGGAAGTTCGGATTAGGTTGCCAGGGTTACCAGTGTATGGGCCGGGACCTATGAAGACTTGCCATGGTATCCATACCAGGTTGTGTGATGACACTTGTCCCTACGTTCGCTAGTGTGTTGTTGTTTGTCCTGTTTTGAGTACCTTTGTGAGTCATCCTTTGTCGCTGCCCTTGTGAGTATCGGTTTCATGTTAGACCCTTGGGTGGTGATGGTTCAGTTTTATGGATGCTCTCATGGACTCTTATGCTATTAGCCTTGATTATGTTCAGCTGGATCCTGTTCCTCGTAAGGATCGTTTATGTATTGATTGACCGATGTGGTTGCTTGTATAATGTTTATGTATCGCCTTGATGGCTGGATTGTATAGTGTAACCTCTTGTACTCTTAACCTTATTATTTATCCGAGGGGGTCTTGCAGTTGCGCAGACTCGGAGATGTAGCCCTTTAGGGGTGAACTCCGAGATCATTATGGTGTTATGTGGTGTATTCTCTTATGTCTCTTTACTCAGCTTTATCATGTATGTTTAGCTTATGTAAAATGGTTAAGTGGATAAATGGAATTAACTGTTAATGCTTATACTCAGTTCTATCTTGAATGCCATGTGGATCGAATGCATAATTGGTTGAGATGCGATTTATCGTAATGCATGTGTGAAATCGTCCTTTTTAATGCAATAAGTTGGAATATGGAATAATGTATCTTAGAGTAATAGATGATATTCAGTTGTTGCTAAGGAAATTTAGTATGCTTGCAAAGATCTCTTATGTTATGATGAAATCCTAGTGAAATAGAATGTTAGATGTATGGTTTGTAATTTTAAATGAAAAGCTTGAATGAAGATTATGAATGGAACTTAATGATGCATCTTGCTTGTGATTTATGTTTCCATCCTTTAAAAGAAATTATCCTGATTGTGAATTATCCCGTTATTAAGATATTCAGCTTTTGGATTAATTGGGTGAGTAAAGTGTATTGTGAAAATTAAGTAATCTCGTTGGGAAACTCTTTAGGTGTTAGTTGAAGTCTTCCGCTTTGAAATCTGAATCTTTGATATCTTGTTGCATCTTATGTGTTGTAACTTTAAAAAAAAAAATTGCACTCTATTCTTGTAATTTTGGCTTATCCCTTCGGGGTTTCCTGGCGGGGCATTACAAAATCAAACTGTCAAAACATCAATATCAAAATAATTCTTGGAGTAGGTTTGTCTCTAAACCATCATGTATTTTTCAAAATAGCTCAAACAACTAGGTTGCTAATCCAACAGGTTATACTCAAAAGGTTCTATAAACATCAACATTTAACAAGCTATCGATTCAACCATCTTAAGTGCAAAAATCAACATCTTTGTCAAGTTTCTCATCGGGATAATCAAATCCTCTATCACGAAGCTTGATCAAATCTATACTAGGTTCCTAATCTTGGATATATCTTTCCTATTTTGAACCTAGGTTATATCAAAACCAAAATCACACCAACATTGGAATCAAGCAAACTTGTGAATTGTCAAATGCTTATATGACTTTTAAGTATCACCTTAAGAAAAGAAAACCCAGATACAAAGCTACTTAGAAAAGAACAAGATTCTTGTATATCAATCACAAGATCTTATTGAAACATAGGACATTCCTACACCATTTTCGTCACTACTTACGTGGCTGCAGTACAAAATTTGATGGTGAAACTTTACAAAGACGTGCCTTTCAACAAAGAGACGTTTTATCCCAACGAACAAAAAATAGTGGTAAGATCAATAAAGCATATCTTCCTAGACCAATAATCACCTATTGACCTTGTCCTTTGGAACTTTCAACAACTTTAAAATAAACACATGCTAGTTTGGACTAGAGCCCAACACGAACAACTTATAAAACAACAACAAATGGAGGAAGAAGATACTCCTATATTCCACACTTTTGGATTTACTGTTGTTAACGAAGAAGCAGTCAATAGCACCATTAGAGATCTAGAGAAAGATTTCAAATTTGATAGGCTAATGGAAAAATTGTTGGCAAAACAAAAAGAAAAATATCTCTTGATGTTGGCAAAATTTGGAGCTAAACTACCACAAGACTTTAACATGGAAAGCTTGAAACAAGATGCAGAGACAAGTAACACCCAAAACATAGATGAGCAAAATAACAAAGATATGAACAACGAAGAAACAAGGAAAGAAAGGGATGATAAAAGAAAAGAGCGTACTGACAAAAAAACTCATGACAAAACAGGGAGAGACTATGTAGATAATCCCTTATCAAACCTTACTCAAAAAATACAAACTCTACAACAACAAATACAAGACATGAAAAATGGGACAAGCTCCAAGAAATATTTGTTACAAGATATATGACCATATCCTTTTGATAAAAATCTGAATATGATACCATTTCCGCAACATTGCGAGATTCCTAAATATGACAAATACGATGGAAAATCTGATCCTCAAGATCACATTAGGGAGTTTTGTACTATGAGCATGGAATTTGCTCATGATGAAACCTACCTTATGCATCTTTTTCCTAGGAGTTTAAATGGACAATCAATGGAGTGGTTTTCATGATTACCATCTGGAATCAAATCCTTTGAAGAACTTGTGAATAGATTTATTTCACAATATTCCTACAATATAAGGAATGAAATAACAATGCTAGATCTCTGCAATGTTAAACAAAAGAATGGTGAATCCTTTATGATTTTATTACAACGATGGAAACACATGTTTAATAGGTATCCCAGAGATGTACCTAATCAAGAAAAGATGGACATATTCATTGATAATCTTATCAGTGAAATAAGTTATCGACTAAGGATGCAATGTCCTCCCTCTTTTGCCAAAATGATTGAAAATGGTTTGAAAATAGAAAACGCAATGGTAAAGAAAGGAGAACTAAAACTTTACAACAACAACAACAACAACAACAATGACAAACCTAAGTTCTAGTCAAAGAATAGGAATGTCAGCAATGAAGGGAATGACGATAATAGTAATACAAAACAAAAACAACCAATTTTCAATCTATCAAGTCAAAACCCAAGCAATAACAATCCAGAAAAAAATAAAGCCAAGTCCTTTTTCTCCAATCCTCGAAGGAAATTCACAAACATTGGAGAATCTTTGGAATCAACTCTAAAAACTTTGCTTGCTAACAAATTGATTGTTTTGCCAGAAGCAAGAAATTATGAACCACCAGTCAAGCCTAATTGGTGGAATGACAATCATTTTTGCAACTATCATAGGAATAAAGGACACCTAAAAAATGATTGTTAGAGATTGAAACACCTTATTCAAGATCTAATTGATAATGGAACCATCACAATGGATAGCCATAAAACAAATGAGTCACACTTGGTTTTCAAAACTCCACTTCCGAATTATGACAAAGGTGAATCGTCCCAATTAAAAGATGACAAAGGAAAATCTGAGGTGAATTACACTTATACCTATGATGATGTAGTGAATGTAATCATTGTTAACGAAAATTCATCTTCAGAACCAATCAATGTTATCACGAGAAGCAAAGCAAAGGTTGCTTTCCCAGGTATAGCAAAAGATCCAACATCCAATCCACAACAATACAATTTAGTAGAGCAATTACAGCGAATACCTGCTCAAATATCAATTCTGGAACTTCTCAAAATTTCACCTATGCATAAGGAAATTTTGGAGAAAGCTTTAGTGGAACAACAATTTCAAAAGATTTGGATGTAGATCAGTTCCAAAATATGGTAGGAAACCTTATAACTCCTCATTGCTTATCATTTTTTGAAAATGATGATGTGTCCTTACAACATCCTCACAACTCTCCCTTACATGTTGAAGTCTCCATAAATAAAAATCGTGTCAAACGTGTGCTCATAGATGGAGGAGTTGGATTAAACATTTGTGCTCTAAGTTTGATAAAAGCTTTGGGATATTCAAAGAATGCAGTAGATCCAAAAAAGAAAATAACTATCAAAGCTTATGATGAAGCAGAACATTCTTCTAAAGGAACTGTTGTGCTACCAATAAGGATAGAACTTGTGGAAAAAGATACATTGTGTCAAGTTTTAGATTTGAACCTCTCCTACAACATTCTTCTAGGGAGACCATGGATTCACAAGATGCAAGCAGTTCCTTCTACATATCATCAATGTGTAAAATTTCCTCATGAAGGGAAAGAGATCACTATAATTGCAGACTCTAGTCAATATTGCAATAATTTGAAACCCGCACAAGATACAAGAGTTCCACATAACAGAGAATTAGTATATCCTACCAAAGAAATTCAAGCAAAGTTATGGGAAACTTTTGAAGAAAAGCTCAAGTTAAATGATGGAGGAATGGGAAAGTATTCTTTGCAAAATTTCCCACTTTCCCCTAAATCATATGGAAAACCTACAGATATTCAATCAAAGACATCAGGAAAATCAAAACATATGTTTAAAGGAACCTTTGTTAGTGCTGGAACTCTTGAAGAAGAAAATGAAGACAAATACATTCTTGGTTGGTTGTACAAAGATGAAGATAAAACTACAGCAATAACAACAGAAGTCAATATTCCCATAAAACAATATGGCAAAGGATATGAAATCATGCAAAAGATGGGATATGGAGGAAAATGACCAATTGGTAAGCAACATCAAGGTATTTCAGAACCTATTTGTCCACACTCACAATCCATAGAAGATAAATCCAGGCTAGGATATCTAAAGTCTAATCAAAAGCAACATAATCATCAGCATCAAAAATGGAGAAAGAAAATAGTTTCTAAAGAAGAAAATTGGCAAGAAAAGCTACATCAAGTGGCCAAAACAGTAACCAATAAGAAAAAGAAGCAAGAAGAACATGAAAAGAAAGAAGAAGAGACTACTATCAAAGGTGAAGACAAATCTTGTCAACAAGTTCTGAAAATACAAACAAAGGCAAAATCCGAACAAGATATTCTAGAAGCAGTAAAAATAGAAATGGCAGAAATCAAGGAACTTTTTGCACCACATGACATCCTAGTATAGTATAGTGGAGTAATCTTAGATCAAGATTCAGAGATAGATTCCAATGAATATGAATGGAGTCTAGATACCGTATCCACTACATCAAGTAAGGAACACAATGAAGATCAAGCAGCTATCATGAAAGAAGACTTGTCTATTGCAAAACAAAAGATGAAGTTAGAAAGAAGACAAGAGAAACTCAAAATTCAGAGAAAAGAGGCGTATGCAAAAAGAAAAGGGAATGACAAAGATAGAGAAACAATGCCACAAGAAGTGCAAACAAAGACTAGATATGGAAAAACCATAGAAGAACTAAGAGATAGCCAAGTTGGACTAACTATTAGTCCAGAAGAAGTTGAGTTTGAAAGGAGACAAAATCTATTAAAAGAATCTATTGTATCATGTGCACAAATATGTCAACTTCTAAATGCAAATGAGGTCAATCAAGAAGGAATTTGCAGTATCAAAGATGTGCATGTGGATATAATCCATTCATTTAAGGGACAAATGTCAATTGAAGAACCACTTGAGTGTGAACTACCAAATGCTAATATAAATTTTGTTAAGACTAATTCGGAAACGCTTGCGAAAGACAATTCTCACAAACATTTAATCTATGACATAACCTATTCTATGCCAAGCTATGATCATTATGTCATGAACATTGAAACACCTAATGATGGCGATGATTATGATTTACCCCTTCTGCATCCTGAACTAATTGATTGGGATAATTTAGACAACCCTGAACTGAATGTCTTTTCTAATGACCATGACTTAGCCATATACCTTAACATTGTTTAACCCATCCATCCTAAGATATCTTCCATTGCAGAGTCAAGTGATGTTTCTCATAGTCAGGAGAATGCCAAACGTTTCAGTCGTAAAAGTGAAATAAAACAAGGAAAAAGACCTATTATTGAAAACCATTTCATGGCAACATTAGATCAATCAAAAGAGAAAACAAAAGGCATATCTGATGGTGAAAAACTCCTTGAGGCACCAAAAGATGGAAAGTTTGACATTCTTCCTGCATATTTTCAAGAGAGATCTGCTATCTTGATAGAACCAATAGAAGCAGTAAACATTGATACATCAAAGGATCCTAAAATACTTCATTTTGCTGCCTCGTTATCAGAAAAAGAGAGGAAAGAGTACATGGAATTCTTTAAGAAAAGATAAATAAATTTTGCTTGGTCCTATGCAGATATGATAGGACTTAACCCAGATCTTATTATGCATCATCTTAATGTGGATTTAAAAGCAAAACCTGTTAAGCAGAAGCTAAGAAAGATGCATCCACATATTGCTCTCCTTGTCAAAACCAAGCTTAAGAAACTATTAGAAGTGGGTTTCATAAGACCAGTTGCTTATCTAGAATGGTCTCAAGTATTGTACTAGTATCAAATCCAGATAAGAGCATAAGAGTCTACACAGATTTCAGAGATCTAAATAAAGCATGTCCAAAAGATGATTTCCCACTACCAAACATTGATATCATAGTAGACTTATCAACAGGACGAGAGATGTTTTCATTAATGGATGGCTTCTTAGGATATAATCAAATAAGAATCGCACCTGAAGATAAAGAGAAGACAGCTTTCACCTGTGCATGTGGAATGTACTGCTGGAATGTTATGCCATTTGGGCTTAAGAATGCAGGAGCAACTTATTAAAGGCCTATGATGACAATTTTCCATGATATGATGCATACATTCATGGAAGACTATGTCGATGACATACTTGCAAAATCTCACACAAGAAAAGAACATTTGAACATTTTAAGCAAGATTTTTGACAGGCTAGAAAGATATCAATTAAGATTAAATCCAAAGAAATGTGCATTCGGGGTAACCTCTGGAAAGCTCCTAGGATACATTATATTAGCTCATGGCATTGAAGTAGATCCTGGAAAAGTTGAAGCTATCATGGAGATGGAGTCACCTAAAAACATAAGTCAATTGTGATCTTTACAAGGAAGGTTGCAATCAATCAGGAGATGCCTTCCATTTACCCATCTTTTACATAAAAATGTTCCATTCAAATGGGATACAAAATGTGAAGAAGATTTCTTGCAAATAAAAAAATATCTTATGAGTCCTCCAGTACTGATATCACCAACCAAAGGGAAACCATTGTTACTCTATGTCTCAACAACAAGTATGTCATTAGGCGCTCTCCTAGCTCAACATGATGATGAAGGAAAAGAAAGAGCGGTTTATTATATCAGCAGAACACTTGTTGGCTATGAGTTAAATTATTCCTCAATTGAAAAGATATGTCTAGCAGTTGTATTTGCAACCCATGACATTATATGTTGATTCATTCTATAAAACTAATAGCAAAGATAGATCCTCTCAAATATCTGTTGAGCAAGTCAACATTGATAGGGAGACTAGCCAAATGGGTTATGATATTGAGTGAATTTGACATAGAATATGTTAACCGGAAAGCTATCAAGGGAGAAGTCATCGCTGATCAATTGGCTGATGCACCTTTACAAAATAACATGCCTTTGCACATCGAATTTCTTGATGCAGATATCTTGACAGTAAGTACAAACTTTTGGGAATTGTACTTTGATGGTTCTTATACCCAATATGGTTCAAGCGTAAGAATCTTTTTCATCACACCTCAAGGACACACAATTCCGAAATCGCATACCATGCACCAATAATACTGCAGAGTATGAAGCATTGGCTATAGGGCTTAAAATGGCCATTGAATGGAATGTCAAAGAACTACATGTCTATGGTGATTCACAACTTGTCATTAATAAAATCAATGATGAATATCAAACAAAGGATGATAAGCTTATGCCATACACACAACTGATAGAGGAATTTAAAGGACACTTTAAAGAAATCACATTCACTCAGATTCCCAGAAATGAGAATAAAGTAGCAGATGCGATGGCTACAATAGCATCTCTCTTGCAAAATAAAGAGAATCAACAACGTTACAAATTTCTCGTGGAAGATATCTTAACCCCTACCACCCAATCCTAGCATACCTATCGAATTTGCCATATATCAGGAACTAGTGAATCCTTATACGATCAAACCTACCAATATTTGAAAGATCATATCCTTCCTCTGGAATTATCTCGTAATCAACGAAGAAACTTTATCCGTCAGTCCTCTCGCTATACCATTATTGTTGATATCATATATAGGAATGGTCTAGATGGTACATTGTTGAGATGTCTTGAAAAAGATTAATTTGAGAGAGTTCTTAATGATAATCATGTGGGTATTTGCAGTACACACTCAAGTGGTTTAACATTGGCTAAGAAAATTATTCGTATGGGTTATTTCTAGCCTACTATGGAAAGAGATTCATTCACCTATGCTAAAAAATGTAAACAATGTTAGATCCATGGAAATCTAATTCATGCACCAGCACAAGAGTTATATCCTATGACGGGATCATGGCCATTTTCACAGTGGGGCCTTGATTTGGTAGGAAATATCAATCCCTCATCTTCTAATGGACATAAGTTCATTCGGATTGCTACTAAATATTTTACTAAGTGGATTGAAGCAGTTCCTTTAACAACAGTGACAGGAAAATAAATATCATCATTCATCTTGAATTACATAATCTGTCGCTATGGCGTTCCTATGACCATTATCACTGATAATGGAAGACCATTCAAAAATCAAGATGTGAAAGAGCTATGTGAACAGTTTCATATCCAACATAGGTTCTCTACTCCATATTATCCACAAAGTAATGGTCAAGCTGAGGCATCAAACAAAACTATCTTGAAAATCTTGAAGAAAATAGTCAATGAAGTTGGAAAAGATTGGCACATTCAGCTAAATCCTGCTCTTTGGGCATACTGAACTAGTGTCTGCACTCCAACAGGGGCAACTCCATATTGTTTGGTCTATGGATCCGAAGCTATATTACCTATAGAAGTAGAGATATCTTCTCTACGAGTATCCTTGCACGGTCTTATACCAGAAGAAGAAGAACAAGTCTCTCGACTCCAAGAACTAGAATTAATTCAGGAACGTTGCCAAAATGCAACATAACATTTGAAGGTATATCAACAAAGAATGGCAAGAAGCTATAACCACAGAGTCAAGCCACGTATTTTCTAGATTGGAGATATAGTTCTAAGGGAGAATCCAAGAAATCAGCAAGACCGAGAAAAGAAGGGAAAATTTGAACCGAATTGGCTAGGACCTTTTTTCATAGTAGCAGCATATGGATCAGGAGCATACAAGTTATCTACCCTTGAAGGTGATTGGTTTGATGAACCTATCAATTCCATCCATCTCAATAAATTCTATGCTTGAGATATAAAGTCCTGAAAAAATCAATAAAAAGCATATAAAGTCCTGAAAAAAAAAATCAATAAAACATATAAAATCCAAAAAAAATGCAATAAATTTAGATAGTGAAAACCTGGTAAACATGCGCTATCTAAGAAGTAAGTTCCTCCATCTATGAGATTTCTTTGCGCACCTATCCACTCCATCCTATCACATCTATCGCTTCCATCTATCTTAGCTTATCCATTCCATCTTTCCCATCCATTGCTCTTAACCATTAGCAAGAAATATGCAACTTACCAACTGTTATCAATCTTTGACATACTTGTCGTAGTCACTATCTTAGAGCTTATCAACATCGATCAATCTGCATTTGTATCTCGCCATGGTTTGGATCTTGATCAATTCATACATCCATAATAAATTTTTATTTCCACTAGGGGCAAAATCCTAATTCCTTTTGCTAAGGTGATCTTTTGAATCTTTAAAATCCCAAAACATTCAGAAAACTTAGAAAAACCAAAAGCACCTAGGATTGTGAAACAATTAACGAGCAACAAAGCAATGAAAATCAAGGCATTTTATCAACAACTGAATCATAAACTCATAAAATGAAGAATCAATCAGCAAGTAATAAAGGATTATCAAAGATCATCAAGATGATTATATTAGTTAATGACCATTAGAACATGTGAATGACATGCAAGATTCAGTGTTTTTATCTTGATTTTATTGCTAATTATGTACTCTATGCAACTCAAGGATGTCCATGACTAGAGAAGCTATGATGAGGCATGATTATTTTTCTTTGATTGTTGTATGTGGTTTATCTCTTACTACAGTATGAACTTGTCTCAGGATATGATCGGCAAAAGATCAAGGAGGATGTTCCAAGTCATACATGAAAGGAGATAATCGTTGTCTGTTCTGCAAGCAATACTCAGGTCAACTTGATCCATTATATCAAGTTGCTTGTATTAACTTGCTATATCAAAATCCATGTAAGAAATAATCAGGTCATCTTGAATCTTTATGTCAAGTTGTTTGTATTTTCTTGCAACATTTTAAAGCTCAATGATGAAATCAAGCACTGTTACAAGATCGCATATGAAGAATGGCAGTACAATTTTTAGTTAGATCATTTCATTAGCTTATTATTCGTCTACATTATAAGCATTCATTTGTCAAGTTGCATTATAAGAATATCATTTCATTAACAAATCAACGGTCATAAATAAAGATTGAGTATACTTGGACAAACAAAAATAATTTGCATTTAATCATTGTAGGTGCATTCATTTTTAGAATCATTTAATTCATCATTCAAATCATTTAATTGCATTTTATCATTACATTAATTTGCATTCAATTAAGTGCATTTCATCCATCATGTAGTGTATCATCATCATTATTATTTGCATTATCATTCCATTAACGATCATTTAGTTGCATCATTGCACTTAGATTCATAATCATCATAAACATTGCATCATAAAAACTCAAAAACATTTCATATAGATCATCATCAAAAGCAAAGCAATCATTCATTTGCATTCTCATATAGATCATTACATTTACATATCATTTAAGTTAGAAATCATTTCCATTTGCATCCAAGATCATCAGGAAAAATAAAAAATCAACAAAAGCATTTATCATTGCATCATCATATAAAGCATCATCATAATGAAAAGAAAAGACAACTATCATCCATCTAATCATTGTATCCATATATAATCAAAGCATATAAGCATATAGATCATCAAATAGAATAACATGCATAATAAAGATCATCATCATATAGAATCCATGTCTACATATAGATCATCATAAAACAATAAAAGTCCAAGTATACAATGATATCAGATAAACAATACAAATGCCTCATCAAATACAAATCAAGTCAAGGCTGTCCTGTACCACTACCACCTGACTCTGTCCATCTCTATGGCTGTGGGCGCGAAGATCCTCCAGATGCCTGTCTCCCATGATCACCACTCCTCTGAGGAGGTCCCATAACCCCACCACTGCTAATCCATCAACACAGTGGTATGATAACTACTTGCTCTCTGGATCGCTACAACTACCTCCTCATATCATCATTGCTAGTAGGAAGTCTCCTTCCTAGCCCGAAATAATGCTCTAATAGTATCCGTCGAGAGAGTACCTAATCCAACCTACTAACTATGATCAAGAAGGCCCTGAGTATCATGTTGTCTCCTAACAGCTCTATCCCGCTCAGTAATAAGAGTCTACACCTATGCTCGAAGCTGATCAATCTTTGCTCTCAGACTGTCAATAGTATCTTGCCCTAGCATATCATGCTCTGGTATAACCACATCTGGCATATCATGCACTGGTGCATCCTGCTCTGGTACATCCTGTTGTGGTACATGAACCCAAATCTCCTCACCACCAACCTGTCCAACTGCTAGAATCTCAGTCTGAGTAACTCTCCGAACTCATTGTCTAATCACGGGAACATGATCCTCAGGATTATCATCATCTCCACCATGCGCTGCAATAACTTGAGGATCTGGCTAAATCTATCCAAAATTAATACCTCTCCTACAACCCCCATCCAGTCCAGACACCCTACCTCCTGTCAATGGAAACTCTCTCGGTGATCTCATACCAGTCCTGCCATGCTCTCTCCCAATTTATCCAACATCCCTCCCACCCATAGGACGTGGTCTCTCAATCCTGCCAACTGGTCCAAATGGTCCTCCACAGACTCTCAATCAACCTCCCCTCCATCTAGGTCTCCTACCACCACCACCTCCATCCCCACCATCATCTCCACCTCCTCCAGCCTCATGAGCAGCTCTAAGCTCTTGTCTCTATCTCCGTCTCCTAGAAACTGGATCATCTGAATCATCATCCTCATCTCCTGAGCTAGGAGGAGGATCTATTGGATCAGTAATATGAGGAAATGGATGAGCTAATATATACTGGGCATAATCTGCAGTAACCCCCAGATCAATAATGTGCAATCTCATATCATATGCCACTCACGGAGTAGCAACAAACTCTGCACGAGCAATCTCAAATGACAACGATGGTCCCCAATATCGCCTATCTCTATACCGCTGAGCATATATTGTCACACTAGTAGGCATAGGTTGGATGATACCAAACTATCTCAAAATCCGACCAATCAACTGTCGCTCAACAATGAAAGGTGTTCGCCCAATGAGGTATCTACTCTGCATGATACATGGTAAAGTCTGAGCATCATCCATCCATGGCTCACAATCAAGATATGGTCTCCAAATGATGTTGTCCAAAGAATCTAGCACCCAACGCCAATACTCCATCTTACCCAACTTATGCTAAGTAAGGATACCTGCATAAAAATATACGTATGGCTGCCTCTCTCCATGAACTTTGTGATGGATAGGCTGAGTAACAGCAATATGCTCCCAACACCAGATCTGCAATAAAGTGCACCCAGTCGACAAACTTGCACTCTCATCATACACTACCTGGTGCAGATCATGATATAAATGAGCTAACATGCAAACACCCCAAGCATATCGAGTACAATGTTGCATCATACTCAGGAGAATCTCAACCCATCCAAAAGAAAAACCTCGTGATCTCCTATCAGGACATATAAATCCTCCAATCAAACTAGTGAGAACCACAGGAAGAGCCTCATAATACATCACCATATCAACCCATCTGATCTCTCCTCTACCGATGCTCTCATCAGCAAACACGACTTTGCATGCCTTTGTCCCCACTCGATCCTGATAATCATACTTTACTAGGTCACCAGTCACTGGGATATGCAGAATCCTGTAGACATCCTCAAGAGTCACACTAATATCACTCGTCGGCAGGTGGAAAGTGTTATGCTTGCTATGCCATCTCTCGGCCAATGTTGTCAACAAACCCCTGTTATGCGTAATCTCAGGCATATACAATAAATGACGTAAACCACAAGCATCTATGTGTCTAATCTCAGCCTGGGTCAACTCCAGAACTAAATGTCGCACTGCCGGTAATTTCTCCCGACACTAGAGAACATCCAGTTTCTCCTATTTTGTCAAGAGAATTCAATCAAATCAAATCTATCGATCAAATCATCATCTATCAATCGAAACTGAATCAATCATCAAATCTATCTATCTATCAAATCAAATTGAAGCAACTTAAGCTATCAAATCATTTTAAAACTATCAATCATGGTTTTTTATCAATCACTGAGTTTACTCAAAACTCTGCTAAGCTCCTACATCAAAAACTAAATTGGTTTCTTAGAAGCTACTCAAGCTAATCAAAGCTACCTATCCAATCTATCCAATCTATCAAATCTATCAAATCAAGCTAATCAAAGCTATCTATCAAACGATTCAATTCAAAGCAACCTATCAATCTATCAATCACGCAATCATGCAATCAAGCCCTTATTTTCATCATCAATGCATATTAAACATGTTAAATCTACTCATCAAAGTGATTTTTAGCTTTTGCACTTATCAAAATTATCAAATTTAAGCAAAAACGCTGACCAATTGAGCATTTGCGCTAAACCACAACAAATGCGCTAAATCTAATGGCAAATGCTCTAACCTAGTGCATATGCGCTATCCTTTTTCACAAAAGCACTAAAACTATAGGCATAAGCGCAAATCTATGCAAAAGTGCTACCTTTCTGGGCATATGCACTAACAGACAACACATAAGCACAACCCTATGCATAAGCGCTAACATCTTGCACATAAGCGCTAACATACAGTGCATATGCGCTAAACTAAGCATTTGCGCTAAATCTAGTTGTATATGCGCTAAAACAAATTGCAAAAGTGCTAAACTAATGCCGAAAAAATTGATAAAATTCAAAAAACCAAAAAACCGCCTAAAAACATGAAAATTTGAACGAAAATTTGAAAACAAGGCTCGAGATAAGAAACATACCGGATACCCATACTCGGGAGGTCGTTGATAACGTCGAACATGCTCAAAACGATGGTTCTCCACAGGAATAACCATTTTGCCACCTCAGCAAGAATATTTTCTCCACAAGCTGACAAGGATAACAATGAAATTAAAATTAGCCTTGGTTAATTTTATATTTACTATTTGAAGATTAATTAATTTCAAATAGGGCAATTTAATTTTTTTTTTTAACAAATGAATTTAATTGACTAAATTTTTTATCAATTATCATGAGATTAATTGTTCAAACCAAAATTTTCGACAATTTCACGATCAATCTCCTGAGGGGGCACACAATCAGAATTTTCAATCTCTATCAAGCACATTATCAAGACTTGATTTAATCTTTGAAACAATGTTGTCTCAACATCATTTCAAAGAGGGGCAAAATGTATACACATAAAAATTGGCTATGAGCAATTAAATAAATATTTTATATTTATTTAATAATTATTCTTCTATTAAATAGTTAGTTTGAAAAGATTAATTTATTTAATTCATTTTATGTCTTTCTATTAATTTAAATTTTATTAATTAATTCATCTATCCTATTCCTCTAAATAATTAAATATCTAATATTTAATTATTCCTCTAACCAAGTTAATTAAATATCTAATATTTAATTATCTCCTCCAAGCAATTAAATATCTAATATCTAATAGTTATTCTCCTATCCTATAGTCTCAAATATTAAACAATTCTTAAATTATTTAATCTCTTTTCCACTCACCTTCTATCTCCACTTCATCTTCCCTTTGCCAACTCATCAAACATGTGGCTAAGGAAAATAATAATTCTTAAATATTAATTCATGATTTATCTCTAACTTCCAAATTCAATGAAAATTGTGTACGTACACATATTTCTTAACCATTTCCTATATTCTCTCCAACACACCCTACATCTTAGGAAGGACTTGAGTCCACTTGTCCTCTCATGCCTAAATTTCCTCTAACCATCCCTAGATTCTCTCAATCAGCAACCTAGTCAAGGTGAGATGAGTGACACTTGTCTTCTCCTTCCCCCTTTCTCTCAACCTTCACCTTTGCTCATAGCCATCCAAATCTGCAAATCTGATCATGACTGTTGATCTAAGCCACATCATCTAATCCTCTCAAAGTCTATAAAATCAAGAGATTCAGTTGAGAGAGTTAATCTTCAAGTTAGAGTTCAAAAGACTACAAGTGCATTTTACAAGCTAATCTTATGCATCCGTGAGTTTTTGAAGCAAATAGCAAATAGAAATTATCATTTAGCAATTATCATATAGCACAATCATGTAGTATTGCATATCATAGTACCAGTTAACTACAAGTTATCAGTCCATTCTTCATATGCCATCTTGGAAGCCAACAGTGCATTGTTTGAGAGCACACTATCTGCAACGAGGAACAGTGGAGTTAGGACAAAATGAGACATAAGTCATGAAGGCAAAATAATGTTTTATTTTAATATGTATTTCATGAAGTTTCATTGGTTGAATTTGGATTTCCTATATGCATTTCCATTTGTATTTTGTGAAACTAACTTATTGCAGGTAACATTCTAAGGATGAAATTCAAGCTCACACACAAATAATTCAGAAATCATTACCTGGCCCTCTTTCTAGCACCAATTTCTATTGACGGGTGTTTTGACACACTCACTAACAGTCAGGTATTATTTGTGAACACTCACTACCTCTCTTGAAAAGCAATAAGTTTTTGGAAACTAACTACTCCAAGGTCTCTATAGTCGGGTCTTGACGGTGATGGGAAACTCAATGGTTGATGCAGTTGTACATGTTAAGGGGCCTCCTAGTTGAAACAACTTCCAATAGCTTAACTTATTTATTTTTCTGTATTTTATGATTTATATTCTCCTCCAAAATAAACAACAAAAGATAGATTAGGGAAACAAGAAAATAACAATGAAACCAATACAATAACTTAATGAACTACTCAATTAGCACCCTACAATCTAAATATCATCAATATCATTCAAACCAACATTCAGTAACAAACTTCCAATAACATGCAAAGTCATGAAATCTCACAAATTCATGGAAACGAATATCACCACAATATTGTTCAATTCTCATACACCACTTGCATGCGCAATATTATTCATAAAATGATAAAACATAAGATCAAAACAAGTTGTTGATTTCAAATAATAGACATTACTAGATTGCAAAGAGAAAATTCATAGCACATATGCATAGATCAAGCAATCTATAAGCTGCTTCTTGTATTAACTCCAAAGAATGTATCATAACATCTACTCAAACTCATAAAATCTGCATAAAAATCTCTAAAAGAATTTCTAATTGGGCCTCAAATCATTAATTTTGTGGACCCTTACAATGAAATAACTTCTCTAATTTATATAGTTTCTTGTCCTACTTTCTAGGATATAAACCTATCTAAATTAAGCACTAAAAAAGAAAGGAGTCACAATTGACATACAAATCTCTGTCTCAAACTCTAGTTAACTACTACGAAACTGTGACTAGGTGACCATTACGAAAATGGTGCTCCATGAACCAACACTTCGTAATCATGCAAAACTTGCTCAATAATTAAAGTACATGCCGAAGTAGTAGTTGAAGTCCCAGTACTAGTGACATTCAAAATTCTCAAAATTGCATGTGCAACAACTATATGTTCATCCTCTACTCCTTTTATAGCTCTGCATGATAAACTCAGGTGGCTGCATCGACTGTGGGAAGATAGTTGCCTCTACTAGCCCCAACCTCTTGATCCTTCTATAAGGAGCATCCAACTTGGTTTTCCCAACTGTGTTCTAATATCTTTTAGTTCAATATGTCCTACTTTGGTATCGATCACCCATTTGATCTGATCCTCCAATTTGGAAGCATAATTCTGACCTTGGTAGTGGTACTTCATGGTTGTAGGTAGCTTATCCAATTCCTTAATTTTCTTGCTGGAGGTTGGGTCTATTTAATTGCTCTAATTTGTAAGAAAGAACAAAAAATTAGCCTATCACATAGTCAAAATATCAATTTTATCACCCACTTCGGAACTCCAGGGTTCCAAGGTGGAAAACTCCTTCAAAAATAATTAACTTCATAATTTCAAGGTTCCGGGGTAAGGATAAGCTAAAACAACCAAGCTCGGAGCTCCAGGGTAAGATAAAACAATAGAGTCAGGAACTCTTGGGTTCTGGGGTTTCATTAAAGTCCCAAAAGGATGGTCTGGAACTTTGAGATTCTGGGGTTCCGGGGTTGAAGGCGTGGACAAAGGGAACAACTTTGTAAGCCTGGGGTTCCAAGGTTCTAAGGTTGTGACGGGCAAAACAGAAGACTTCGGAATCCTAGGGACCCAAAATCCTGAACCTAGGGCACGCAAAAAACACCAACATGCAAAACGAGAAGATAAAAAATAAAAAGCCAAGGAAAATCTACACTAGAAAACTAGAAAATCTAAACAAAAGACACAAATTGGAAGAAATCCACCAACCTGGTGGGAGAAAATGTGCAAAATCTTGGCAACACGGAGGCACAGACTTGGGAGGTCAGAGATAGAAAACTAGAAAGCTTGAATGGACAAATGAACTTTCAACGTTCATTTTCCCTATTTATACCCCCTCGATAATTCATCCGTACGATCGCCTTAAACACGACCTCGGGAGCTCGGGGTTCTAGACTTCCGAGGTGACAAACAACAAAAACCATGAACACACCTCGGAACTTCGAGGTTCCGGGGTGTGTTTCAACAACAAGAAGGACACCTCAGGACTTCGGGTTCCGAGGTTCCAAGGTGGAAACACAAAACAACTACAGGATTTCGGGGTCCGAAATTATGAAGTTCACAAACAAACAGGCAACAAAACATGAAGAACTCAAAGTTCTTGGATTCTGGAGTTTCAACAAAAAAGAACAAGGCAAGACCTCAAGATTCCAGGGTTTCGGGGTGAAGACCAAAGATAAGAAACAAAGGGGGTACCTCAGGACTCTGGGGTAGAACTCAAAATGAAGCAAAGAACACGTCGAAACTCTGGGGTTTCGGGGTTCCGAGATGCAAAAGGGAAAAAGATAAGAAAAACAAAACTACTACAAAAAGCAGAAGAGAGGGGACCCATATTTTTCAAGACAAAGAAACTAATGGGGTTAAGTATGCAGGGCATAATAGGACGTGCTGATAGATAAAATTTCTCATCACCAATAGATGGTTAAGAAGATGTTTGACAAGAGAGCCAGGCAGAGAGATTTTACTATTGAAGACATGGTACTCCTTTGGGATAAGAGAAGAGAACCAAAGGGCTTACATAAGAAGTTTTATTCATTATGGAAGGAACCTTTTTAGATCAAGCAAATCCTTGGCAATAAGAGTTTTATTCATGATGGTACTTCATTGCCTCTTGCCTAAAATGGACAAGATTTAAAAATCTTCAGTTAAAGCATTGTCTTTCCCCTTTGTACATAGTTTTGTTTTCCTACTTAGTCTATTGTTCTTGCTTCCTTTCATCTCTGTTGCCCAATGAATAAGGCTTAAGCCAAGTTTTCTAGATCCTCTGCATTCTAAAAGTCCTTGCTCCCATTCAGAGCCAATGTGTTACCCCTTGTCAAGTGGAAAATTGGATCCTAGTGACTCCCCACCTAGGAGAGAGAAAGGAAGCCACTAGGATGATTTTCACTTGGGAGGAACTTAACATTCAAAAGAGGGTCTCGAATCCGCTAGATCCAAATCTAAGGGAAACAAGGATATGAATTCTAAGTGGATTGCAAGTGGTTGAAGTGTGATTTACTCTCTTTTGTAAATGAGAAAGTTGTCTTGTTGACTATGTGGAAAAGAGAGAGGAAATGAGTGAAATGAGAAGCTACCAGTTTGGGATCATGTTGTAACTTTGGATCTGAGCTAATTAGACTGATGCAGATCTTCCTTGCAAATTTGGAGAAATTCATCGAGATCATGGCGGTAATGTACATGGTCCACCACAAAATCCGCGAAACAAAAAGGGTTCTTTCATCTCTACAAATGAAGCCCAAACCTGCAATTACAGCTGCAAACCTGCAACCTACACACATAAAAGAGAGGGAGAATGGTTGTGGATAGGGTTTTGCCTCAGTCAAACCCCGGTTGAAGAATCAACCTTGAAAGAAAGTAATTGCAAATGCTTGAATGTAAACAATGGAGATGTATACCTTATAGATATGCAACTTGTTGATGATGATTGCTTTGCTTCTTGAATGTAACCACAAATGTTGTATGGAGCGGCATGTAACATGAAAAAACCCTAACACACACACATGCTTGCAAATTAATGTTGTAATATTGCTCCAATGGATGAATGAAGAAGACTTGAATGCTTGAATGCTTGATGATGACCTTAAAATATTGTATCTTCTCCTTATGCTCCTTATCCCTTATCCCTTGTTTCATCCGTCCATGAATGAGGGTATTGAATTCTTTTTTATACATGCCTCAATGATTAATTTTCAACCACCGAAGGCTGACAAAGAGGAATCACAAACCCCGAGGACAAATTGCGCCTAGGAGACTGGGAAGACTTGCCATAGGGCCACCCTAAGGGATGGGGACAAGGGTTCCACACCCCTATCCTAGGGGGACAGGGGTGCCATTCCCCTGTCCTGCCCTATTTTGGGGCCCGAACAGGGTCTAGAGCAGCCACAGGTCTTGGAGAAGGAAGGGTGAAGGGGTGAGAATGCAGAAATAGGTCTCGGTTAAGGAAGGAGATGTCGTCGCCAAGGTGAGGACACAAAATGTGGTTAAAATTGCAAGGGTCACAATTTTATGACACTACATTTAGCCCCCACTTTAGTGGGAGTATGGCTTATGCCACTACTGCCGGTAAAGTAGAAGAAAAGAGAGAGATGAAGATGAGAGATGCAAAGCAATACCACAAGGAGTATAAGACATCACTAATATTGAGGATCAAAAAAGACCCCAATCTTAGGGTCTCAACTCACGCCAACATACACAAGAGATCACAAAAACAAAAAGGCACAAGACACACAAAACAAAGACAAAGCCCAAAAAGACACACGACAAGAACAAGACACAAGACGACAAACTAACTAGTCGAAGAGATCTCGAGCTAGACCGGGTGTAACTTCAACTTGGTCCCGACAACTTTTCTTCAAATTTGCAAGGCAGGTCCGTATTAGTCTAAATACCCCAGAGCCGAAGTTACAGTGCGATCCTGAATCGGTAGCTCCTTATTTCACCCATTTTGTCTTCATTTTCTGCATAATCAACAAGTCAACTCTTCTACTTACAAAAGAGGGTAAATTGCAATTAGTATTTAGATCCTTATTGACTCTAGGGTTTGGATCTAGTGAATTCAACCCCTCTTTTGAATGTAAAGTATCTCACAAGTGAAAATCATCCTAGTGATTTCCTTTCTCTCTCCTAGGTGGGGAATCACTAGGGTTCAATTTCCACTTTATAACAATGTTATGCATTTTGTTGGCCTCTCTTGGCCTTCCCCAGATTCAGGATTCCTACCCTTCTTCCTGTTTGATATCTCCAACATAATAAAGTCTACAAAAAGAATCAAGTTGTTGAAGAAGTAATAATAGACTAGACTTTATGATTCATTGGCCCTACGACCTACAATCTAGATGTCTGAGGTCTCCCGGGTGACCACTGACGGGTCCCCACTAAATAAGAATGAACTCAACAGTGAAAACAAATAGAGATGAATTCAGAATAATATTACAACACTTCAAAAATATGATCACTCACCTTTAGGTCACTAGCAGTCATCAATGCAGTCAACAACAATGGTTGTTCCTGGTCTGAAACACTGCTATTGATCTGAATTGAGAGCCCAGAACCAACCAAATTGTGTAGAGATAGATTTGATCTTTGAATGTATTTATACCAATCCTTATTTGGGGAATTCGGTGGGAATTTTATATGGTATACAAATATTTGGCGAATTTCGCTTTACCATAACACGTCTTATGTAATTTCTGAGGTGATTATGGGTCGTCCAATTAATTGGCAAATATAATAGAGTTGGCAAAAATTGGGGTGAATGGAGACACACATCCACAAAATGCTAGGCGAATTGGGTCCTCCTGGCAAATAAATCTTTATATGGCTATTGGCGAATTATGGCCTTCTATTAAGGCAACCTTAGAGAGTGTAGGTGAAAAAATTGAATTTACCCTGTGGAAAACCTGGGTTCTATTGGCGAAATATTCACATAGATACAATTAATTACATAAAACAATCGGTGATTCGATCGTGCATTTGACGAATATTTATAAATTCCTGGCGACATGGCCACCCTCGGTCGATACAATATATTCACCATTTTCCAGGTCGTCGACGTGAAATATTTGCCATTGGCGAATATTCGCCACTAAAGTAAACTCTACTACAATTCTTTGTGTCAGATTGTTGGAGAAGATGTTGAATTAAATATTCTAATTCACTTGAAGATATGATGCATAAGAAAAGAAGGTTTTGACAGGAATTTGAGTCCAAATCATTTTGTTTACCTGATAGTTCATTTATGATGTGTTTGGTTTGAACAAGGCCACAAACAAGGTGATTAAATTTGATGCCTTCAGAGAGACATATCAACTCGACAAGGGTGTATACAGATCTGTACACATCCCAAGACACAAAATCAAAGGCTCAGACACAAAGCCAATCAAGATCTCATTTTTTGAGGAGTATTTTGGATTGGAAACATTTGAAGACTATTTTGTGAAGATCTACCATTCTCTATGTCAGATTTTTGGAGAAGATGCTAAATTGAAGATTCCAATTCACTTGAAGATGTGATGCTAGAAAAAGGAAGGCTTTGATAGGAATTGCAGTCCAAATGATTCTATTTACACAAAAGTTCATTTCTAATGTGTTTGTTCTAAATAGGGCCACAAACAAAGTGATTAACTTTGATGCTTTAAGAGAGACATATCAATTCATAAGGATTTATATAGACTTGCTCACATCCCATGACATAGAATCAAAGGCTCGGACACAAAGTCAATCAAGATCTCATTTTTGGAGAAGGAGCCTTCTTGATTAGATATTTTTGAAGACTATTTTATCAAGAGCTACCATTCTCCATGTTAGAGTGTTGGAGAAGATGTTGAGTTGAATATTCCAATTCACTTGAAGATATGATTCCAAAACAAGGAAGGTTTTGAAAAGAATTGGAGTCCAAATTATTTTCTTTAACAAAGAGTTCATTTTTGATGTGTTTGGTTTGAATAAGGCCACAATAAAAATTGATTAACTTTGATGCCTTCAGAGATACATATCAACTCCACAAGGGGGTATATAGACCTATTCACATCCCAAGACATAGAATCAAAGGATCAGACACAAAGCCAATCAAGAACTAAGTTTTGGAGGAGCCTTTTGTATTGGAAACATTTGAAGATTATTTTTTCAAGACCTACCGTTCTTTGTGTTAGAATGTTGGAGAAGATGTTGAATTGAAGATTCCAATTCACTTGATGTATATGACATCAAACATTCAAGATAGTATGGTCAAAAGTGAATTTATTTTTTTAGCCTTCTTGGTTGAGAAAATGCATGAGCAAATGGTGGCTATCAAGACCAGTGATACAAAATTTGACTTCAATTGGTATTCATTGATCTGCTACATGTTACTATATGTTGGTAGAGGTTTGTGAAACAAAACCTTGTAAATTAGAGATGTTGATGAGAAGAATAATCCCTTCTCGGTGCAGTGTTAGACTTATGTCTAGGATAAGGATTGTGATAATTCAAAAGTTTTATATTTTTTGAAGAATTCTTTATTACAAAACTACTAGAAGTTTTGGAGAAGATGTCGATAGGATTTTAAAGGAGATCAAGGACTTTTTGAGCCCTTTCAAGAGGATTCCACAACTCAGAATCAAACACAATTGGGGTGATTGGTAATTACACACCAACACAACCTCATTCAAAATATATGGTGCCCTGTCAAGCCCCATATCATTCTAAGATGTGTGCCAAAGAGAATTGTGTATTTGGAGATAATTTGGTAGCTAAATGAGCCAGTTAAAAATCATTTAAGGAATTAGAAAAAGGTTCATTCTTTCCTACCTCTTTGAATTTTTTTGATTTCTTGGCTACTGACAAGGAAGGTATAGATCAAATCTATCCAATTTTGTAGACATATAGGATGTCCTTTGAGTGTCCCAGGACTACTTTTGATTGATAATTGTAGACGTATAAAAATGACCATATTCCTAAATGAATATTTTATGTTCATTTCTCTATTTAATTAAATCCAATTTAATTAAATTACCCGCATTCCTCTATTTAATTAAGTAAATTACTCAATTAAATTCACTATACCCATTTAATGAATAAATCATTTTATTCAATTAAATTCCCCCTATCCACTTTTAATTAAATTCAAATTTAATTAAATAGTTATCCTAAATTGAATAAATCTAATTTATTTAATTTCCCCAAATTGCAACCAAATTGAATTAAATTAACTTTAATTCAATTAAATCCTATTATCCCTCCATCCACTTGCAAAATCCTACATCTCCCACTTACCTTCCTAAACCCCTTTCTAATCTCTTCTAGACTCTTCTAATCACTTCTAATTAGCCTAACCCATCTTCTAAACTTTGTCACATCCCTAAGCAAGGGGAGGTCACTTCTCAAATCCTCAAAGTCTTTGATAACCATTAAAGGCTTCAAGCCTTCAACCACTTAATTCCTCAAAGTCTTTGATAACCTTTAAAGGCTTCAAGCCTTCAACCACTAAATTCCCCAAAGTCTTCATAACCATTAATGGTTAACTCAAACCCTCTTACATAGTTAAAGAATTTCTTTTAACTCAACCTTTATCCAACCCAAGGGTCTCATCAAGCCTTTAATGCTTTGACCATGATTATCTCTTAATCATTTGCACAAGGGTTTATCCTTGGATTAACTCTTAATCCAATGGGTAATCTTAATTTAGGCTTGACACTTACCTTCTAGATAACCATAAGGTCTTCTCAGGCATTTAATGCCTCCAACCCCTTCTCTCAACCCAACCCTATGTTGACACTTGTCACCATTTCATTGGTGCAAATTGCAAACATGGATCCCCAACTTTCAAACTCAACCCTTGATCAACTCTTTCAATCCTGACCATCCATTGCCCTATTTTTGCAATAAATAGAGCTCTCATTCCTCCATTTTGAATCATCCTCCAAATTTGTAGTATCACACTTATGCTCAAATACATTCAAGCTTTCATATCTCATTTTATACTCATCATTTAGCCTCTCTTTTAACTAGAAATTAGTCTAAATATGCATGTTTAGAATACTTTCTTTATCATTTAGCTCAATCATAGACTAAATATATCATGTTAGGATAGTATTTATACTAACCTTGTCATCTTATAATCTAGTTTATTGCATTTCTAGAATCATGCATAGTTTAGGATGCATCTCATACTAAAATCTATCAAAGCATCTCTCGTTCTTGCATTTGCCATCCCTAAACCATTTTGCTCAGTAATCTGAGAGCAAAAATATTGGTTTGAGGGACATTTTAAGATAGAGAACCATGGGACCAAACTTGGGAAGCTGAGTAATACTTCATTACTCCATAGCTTGCACCAAGAAGTCCTATGTGTGTGTGTGGACAAGTCTTTTTGAAACATTTTTCACATATTGAGTTCTACCGACCCGCTTTTCCCGCATACATTTCTGGCACCAACCATGGAGCTCAACCCCATATATCAAATCGGTTTTTAAATTTAACCACTTTTGCAGGCACGTGGGAAAAATGAATTAGCGCGTTAAGTTCACTGTTTAGCGCATCTGGTTAATAGCCTAGTGCATCCAGTTCACTGTTTAGCACGTGGAGTCCATCATCTAGCGCGTGTAGTTAATATATTAGCGCATCAAATCACTAATTTTCCTGTAGGTCTCAGCGCAGAAGAAAAACAGAGCAGTGCTTTCGACGCACAGAGTAGCGCATCAAGAAAACAGTGTAGCGCATTGGGACATTATTTTAGCACATCTAGGTTATATTGTAGCGCGTACAGTCCTTTCTATAGCACATCACAGATAGAAGGCAAAAATTAAAATTGTAACCGAAATTAAATTTAGACTTGTAGAAGTCCACCAAAATCTAGATTTTTCTAACTATTTGATTGGAATTTTTGCAGGACTCTGACAATTTCTTGCAGGTAGAGCTGGATTTTATTTGTAGAATTACAAATAGTTTTAGATTTTTGCTAACTTAGTTAAGTTAGTTAAAATTTAGAGTCATTTTAATTCTTGTTGGATAAAATTGAACTCACCTTACTTTGGGCTGTAAAACGAACCACAACAACAATCTTTTCTTACTTTTCTAGGAGAAAATTTCTCAATTTGGGTTCTAAAAGGAACAAAACAATCTTTATTTTTGCAAGAAAGGGCTAAAAAGAATATCACCATCCTTCGGTGCTTAAAAGGATCAATTTTACATTTTACAAGAAAAATGAACCCCACTTTAATTTTTTTGTTTAAAATCAAAAGAGGGAAGTCCTTCTCCTTTTATCGATTTCTTTTGTTGACCACCAAGATCGAAATTTTGCTTTGTTGACCAAATTATTTTCCTAGATTAGAAAATCATCGCTTTGAAGGAAATAAAAAGAACACCATGTTTTCATGGAGCAACAATCTCCATATAGATCTTAGAAAATCATTGACTTGAAAGATAAAAAGAACCTTGTTTGCCTTGTCTCGAAAGTAGAAGGTATATGCTCTCCCCTTAACTGGGTGATCAAAAAGTCAGCCTACTCTTACGCTTTCAGTCATACTACATTTAAATCTTTTAGCAGGCCTGCCTTCCCGGAGAGTTGAAATCAACTCTTAAAGCCGTTTATGGCCGGTGTGAAGGGAATGACCTAAGTGGGGAACGACTTTGACGCCAAGAATTCCAACCCACTATAATCAAACGTGGAAAGTGATGAAAGTCCTTTTCAACGGTTGCGCGCAGCGATTAGCCTTCCCCCAGTATCCTTGAGATACGTAAAGCTTCAGTTCTAAAGGTTGGGAAGCCTCCTGAGGGAGTTTATCACTGACAGCCGAACAGGAAGCCTGATTACGAACCATAGAAATAGAAGCTTTGAACTGAGTTAGTAACCAAACATTTATAACATCATAGTGCAAGGGTGGAGAAGAATCTGCCCCCAAGATTACTCAACTGTGAAGCGATTCACTTTGGGTTAATTTCTAGTAAAAGGCAAAAAAACGGGTGCCCCCTAGGGGGTGACACAGCTGTTTGAGCTGACAGAGTATCGAGACTAGTGGGCTATGATGTTATTTGTGACCTTTGAATAAAAAGTCTTTCTGAAGTGTATTATTCGTATCCAAACCTGTTAAAACATTGGGGATTTGAACACATCCTCACAGAACATACACTTTTTGTTAGATTAGGCAAAATGGTTGTAATTTTTGTGCCGTGCTTGCATTTACTACAAAAAATCATCCATCAAACTTGAAAAATTTACGACAAAAATTCAAAATTCACAAAAAAACCAACCAAAGGAAAAATGGGGCAGTTTAGCACATAAGAGCAACTTCTTAGCGCATGAGGACCTTCTGTTAGCGCATCCAACCAACAAATTAGCGCGTCGGTTCCAAACAGTAGCGTTTCATCTCAAGGCAAAACAGTGTGAAAACATTGAGCGCATCAAAAAAATAGTATAGTGCATGGAAGCATCAGCTTAGTGCGTGGAGGCTAAACATTAGCGCATCAGGTTCACAGGTTAACGCATTGTAGGCCCAGGGTAGCGCATAGATTTTTCAAAACAAATAGAAAACAATTTTGAGCAGTCAAAACTTTAGCGTGTGTCCGGGGGCAGCCTAGAGCGTGGGGTCATTATTTTAGCGTGTGGGGTAATTTTTGTAGTGCATATAGTCTCTGTTTTAGCGCGCGATCCCAAAACATAAAAACAGAGGGCAAAACAGTGAGGAATTTTAAAATTTTCGAAAACATTTTCCGAAGCCTTCTTCATCAAACATCGTTTTTCATCAAAACAGAGTAGCAAAAACAAACCGTGAAGACTATTTCTTGAGCTAAATTTGTGTCAAAACAGATGTTGTAAAATCCTAAACAAATCACACGATAAAACATATCTATCTTATCATAATCTGGAAACCTCATCATTAAGTATCAACAAGATCCTTTACCATCTTACGGATTTTATCTCACAAAAACACTTGTTTAAAATTTTCAAGTTGTCAAATCAAGTTTCCATATCGGGAGGCTTTTATCCATATCATTTGACACACTTTGTCGTGAAGGGGCATCTAAACCTTCACTTTGATAAAGTAAGATTTGAAATTTTTCAAACAAGATCAACTGAATCCAAACAAATCAAAGGAAACCATTGATTACTCATGCATGACTAATCCTCATATTCTGAGAAGAAAGAACCTTTATCGTAACATCACGTTGAAGAAACAACAAAGTTTTTCCAAATTCATCAAGAGAAACAAGTTTTTATACATCAATCGTCAACTATTCAAATCTCATCGGGTATTCCTTCATCACGTCAAACGTTATATCCAAAACAAATCCAACGAATTCGACAAAGAACCCTTGAAGACAAGAGCCTACTGTCAAAAGTCTGCTTTTAATCAAATCATAAACCGCGGAGGAAAAATCAATCCAACATTCTTGCCCGATGAGTGTATCACTTATAACACACCTCAACCAGAACCACCCACCCCCGAGCAACATATCAACAAGGCTTTTGTCCTTTTCATCACTGAAAGTTTCTACTAAAATGCCTGTTACTCGCTCTCAAAGAAACCAACAAAGCGAGACACACGCCGACTCTAGTATGAATCGAAGATTGTCAAATCCTTTTGAAGTTCCAGCCTTAGAAGAACCTAAAATTTCTAAAGCACTTCTTCAGGAATGTCAGGAAAATCCCTCATTCCAAAAGCTTGTAGAAAGGCTCATGGAAAATGACAAAGAAAAATATCTGCTCATGCTTACAAGTAAAGGCGTTAAACTTCCTGAAGATTTAGACTCAAACATCTTTAAAACTGGATCTCGACAATATGCATATCAAGAACAACAAAGAGAAGAAGAAACTCGTAACTTTGAACAACACATACCTGAGCAACACATTCCAGAACAACGCATACCAGAAATGCATATACCTGAACTAGAAACACCAGAGCAAAATATACCATTTACCACACCTTTTCAGCTGAGAACAAATACAAGGGAAGAACTTTTCCCTCAACAAGACAATATACCTTTGGCTGCCCTTACTCAACAAATGCAAATGTTGCAAAGGCAAATACAGGATATGCAACAAGGGACAATAGTGTAGTACTCTTTAAACGAAATCTGTCCTTATCCATTTGACAGAAGATTGAACATGGTGCCTTTTCCTCCCAACTCAGATGTTCCCAAATTTGATAAATATGATGGGAAAAGTGATCCCCGAGATCATGTTCGAGAATTTTGCACCATAAGCCTTGAATTTGCTCATGATGACACCTATTTGATGAGGTTATTCCCAAGAAGCTTGGGAGGGCAAACCATGGAATGGTTATCCAAAACTACACCACCTGTCAGATCATTTGATGAATTGGTTAACAAATTCATAACCCAATATTCCTACAACATCCAACATGTCATAACCATGCTAGATGTTTGCAACACCAAACAAAAGAACAATGAAACATTCATGATATTCCTTCAACGCTGGCGACATATGGTATCCAGATATCCTCGAGATATTCCCGAAAAGGAGAAAATGGAAATCTTCATCGATAACTTGAATGGTGAAATGAGTTACAGACTAAAACTTCAATGCATACCATCTTTCGCTAAATTAATTGAGAATGGCATTCAAGTAGAGGAAGCATGTGTCAAAAAGGGAACAATCAAAATTTACAAGGAAGGAACAAACTCATCAAACTACAATAACCAGAACAACACCAACCTTGACAAATCTCGATTTTGGACTCGAAACAAAAACGAAGGCACCAATGAATCATATGATCCCAAATCTAAGCAACCAGTGCTCGCATTATCTGGGAATCCTCAAAACATGAAAAATCCTAAAAATGCTAATCTAAATGCTAACACATATGCACCAAGCACCGATCAAGGACAACTCAACACAAACAACACCAATGATACTCAAAGCAAAAACATGAATCCAGGACCTAGCAACAATTCATGCAACAACGCAAACAATTTCCAAAAACGTATCTTCACACCACTGGGGCAGTCACTAGAATCAGCATTCAAAGAACTTTTGGCACACAAGATTCTTTCTTTGCCTCCAATCAGCAACTATGAACCCCAGATCAAACCACCTTGGTGGAATGATTCACACTATTGTGATTACCATCGTAATAAGGGTCATCAGACAAACGATTGCATGAGATTGAAACACATGGTGCAAGATATGATTGATCAAGGTGACTTAACAATAGATGGTCTCAAAACAAATGGTGATCATGGAGCCTTTAAAAATCCTCTTCCAAATTACAAAGATGGAGCTTCAACCTTGGATAATACACGCGGAGCTCGTGTCAACCATATCTACAACAATACCATAAATCACATATCAGCTGAAGATCATCAAGTAAATGTCATCACCATCCGAGATAAGCGTGATCATGAATCTATCAATGTAACAACCCGACCTCAGAAATATGTCTTGAAAGGACATACTACACCTACGACTACCACACCAAAAATCCAATATGACTTGGTTAGCCAACTACGTAAAACTCCAGCACAGATATCCATACTAGAATTGCTGAAACTATCACCAAAGCACAAAGACATATTAGAACAAGCACTATTGGAAACCAATGTACCTCAAAATTTGGATACAGATAGATTTCAAGCTATGGTCGCCCATATGACTGGACCTCATAACCTCACCTTCTCAGAGCATGACGATGCTTCCTTAAGCCATCCGCATAATACTCCTCTCCATATCAAAGTCATTGTTTGCAAACACCGAGTAAAAAGAGTCCTAATAGATGGAGGAGCCGGACTTAATATATGTACTTTAAAGCTTATCCATGCATTAGGCTTCTCAGAAGAGTCTATTGATCCCTGCAAGAAAATTACTATAAAGGCATATGATGATGAGGAAAGGTCCTCTAAAGGAATTGTGATATTACCTATTCAAGTGGGACCAGTGCAAAAGGATACTATATGTCAGGTCTTGGACATAGATCTTACCTACAATATTTTGTTAGGTCGACCTTGGATACATGAAATGCAAGCAATACCTTCTACATATCATCAGTGTGTCAAATTTCCTTATGATGGACAAGAAGTCTCCATATTAGCTGATCACATTCCATTTCAACATTGCAACACAATGGGGGTAGCCCAAGACAGTTTGGTTCCTCATAATAGAGAAAAGCAGCGATCTTTATCATCAAATCTACAAACAGCAACACCCAATTCCTTATCTAGAGATTTCGAACAGCACATGCAAATCAAAGACCAAGGTATGGGAGAATACTCTTTGGAGCCTTTATGTTTGGCCAAATTGCCAACATCACCTAGATCTCATGGATTGCCTACTACATCAACACATCTAGTCACTTAGCCCATCACCAAATTTGATGGTACCTTTATCCAATTGGGCACTCTAGCACATGAATCCGAAGACAAGGACGTTCTTAGTTGGTTATACAAAGATGAGAAAGAAGATAATAGAGCAGCTGCCCTGGACATTGTTCTACCTACACACCTATATGGAAAAGGATACTTAATCATGTAGCAAATGGGATATGACGGTAAAGGACCTATTGGGAAATGCAAGGAAGGAGTCACTGAACCTATAGATCTTCCTTCACGGCCCAATGGAAATAAAGCAGGATTGGGTTGTGAGCTCACTTTCCTATTAAAAAGACCACCCCACCTAACTATAAAACCTCAATGGAAAGTGAAGACGAAGTAAAAAGAAGAATCCTGACAGGAAGCACTCTTTGAATCACCAGAAACAATCCGCAAGGCACGGGAACGTCAAGATCAGAAGTTACATCAGGAAAAGCTTCTAAAACACAAAAGGGCCATATCTGTAGCAGTAGCTCATATTCAAACACCCATATCTCAAGAAACAATAAAATCATCTCCGGATACCATTATTCCTCCCCGAGGAAGCACAGTCTATGAACAAATACAGAAAATAGAAGACGGATCTGAAACAAAATCAACAAAAACTATCAAAATGGTATCTATCATCAAAAATTTGTTTTCACCATACAACATACCAGTTTACAACACTGATAGAATCTGGGATGATGCCTCAGAGACTGATTCCAATGAATATGAATGGGGTACCTGCTCCAATGCTACTACAGATATCCCTGATGATACTGATTCTATATTCCTTCCTCAAGAAGAAAATAACGCAGAAGATAGACCTCTTGAATTTGGACCACAAAATATCTATGATGCCAAGGAAAGCGAACAAGAACATTATGAACAAGTATATGCGGAAGATAATACCATCGAAGACCTCAAAGAAATCCTGGACTTCTTTAAAACCAAGAACAATCATGATGAAAACTCTGTCCTAACACTCACAATAGCCGAACTGGATCCACCTAACGATTCCTTACCACTTGTCTTTCCTGACCTCATCAACTGGGATGAACCTGAAATCCATGATATACCAATTTTTCCAGATGATGAATCTATTATCTATTACCTATGTACCATAAATCCGGAAACAGGCTCTACCAGTGAACAAAGTAACAATATCTGCAAACCAGGGAGTGCCAAGTCTCTCAGTCGCAAAAACGAACCAAGTAAAAGATCTGATGCTGAAAACCAGTCAATGGCAGCTCTAGATCACAAAAAAGTAAAAATAAAGGACGCATCGAAAGGTGAAAACCTTTTTAAGGCACCTAACGATGGGAGACTTGACACTCTTCCTGAGCACTTTCATGACCAATCACCCATATTGATTGAGCCCACTCAATCAATCAACATTGGTGCCACAGAAGCAGTTAGAAACCTACACCTTGCAGCATCTCTGACAGAGGAAGAAAGATCAGCATTCATCATCTTCTTTAAAGAACAACAAATTAACTTTGCTTGGTCATATGTTGATATGCCTGGAGTGGATCCACACTTAATCATGCATCACTTGTCCATCTCTTTAGGAGTTAAACCAGTCAAGCAAAAGCTACGAAAGATTAATCCACAGGTGGCACTCATGGTCAAAACTGAACTAAAGAAACTATTAGATGTCAGATTCATCCGACCTATTGACTATGTAGAATGGATTTCCAACATCGTTCCAGTATCAAAACTAGATGGTAGTATCAGAATATGCACTGACTTCAGAGACGTCAACAAAGCTTGTCCAAAAGATGACTTTCCTCTGCCCAGTATCGACATAATTGTAGATCTCACAACAGGCCATGCAATGCTCTCACTAATGGACGGTTTCTCAAGCTATAATCAAATCAAAATAGCCCCAGAAGATCAAGATAAAAATGCGTTCACCTGTCCTTGGGGAACATACTGTTGGAATGTTATGCCTTTTGGCTTAAAGAATGCAGGGGCTACTTATCAAAGAGCAATGACAACAATATTCCATGACATGATGCACACATTTATGGAAGACTATGTGGATGATTTACTAGCTAAATCCTTCACCAGAGCAGAACATCTTGGCATCCTAACAAAGATATTTGATCGATTGGAGAAATTCCAAGTCAGGCTCAACCCTAAGAAGTGTGTCTTCGGGGTTACATCAGGCAAGTTACTAGGCTATATAGTCTCAGCTAAAGGTATTGAAGTAGATCCAGCAAAGGTACAAGCCATTATGGACATGCCACCACCGAAGAATATCAATCAACTCAGATCTCTACAAGGATGACTTCAATCAATCAGGCGATTCATCACTCAACTAGCAGATAAAAGTCTACCATTTAACCATTTACTACACAAAAATGTACCATTCAGATGGGAGACTAAGTGTGCAGAACCTTTTTACCAAATCAAACGGTACCTGATGAATCCACCAGTCGCAGGAAAGCCACTTATCCTATATATCTCAACAACAGATATATCGCTGGGGGCACTATTGGCACAAGAAGATCAACAAGGAAAGGAACGAGCCATATATTACATCAGTAGGACACTAAATGGATATGAACTCAACTATATGTTCATTGAAAAAGCCTGCCTAATAGTGGTCTTCACATCTCAAAAGTTCCGACATTATATGCTAGCACACACCATTAAGCTAGTCACAAAATTGATCCTCTCAAATATCTACTCAGTAAGGCAGCTCTTATAGGCTGATTGGCTAAATGGGTCATGATTCTCAGTGAATTTGACATCCAATACACAGAAAGATGAGCTATCAAAGGACAAGCAATTGCAGATAAGTTGGCTAAAGCAATGCTACCAGGAAAACAAACCATGGAGATTGAATTTCTGGATAGGGATGTTCTTGCTCTTTCTACTAAACAATGGACCCTATACTTTGACGGATCCTATACCCAACATGGTTCAGGTGCTGGCATTCTGTTCATCACTCCTGAAGGACACACTATACCAAGATCATATAGGCTTATGTTTCCATGGACAAATAATGTGGCTGAATATGAGGCATTGGTTATAGGCATCAAAATGGCCGTAGAATGGAAAATCACAGAGTTAAAGGTCTATGAAGACTCACAACTAGTCATCCATCAAATCAACAACGACTATCAGACAAAGGATGACTTGCTACTACCCTACAAGCGAATGGTGGATGACTTCAAACAGTATTTTGTACACATCACCTTCGAACAAATACCAAGGTTAAACAACAAAGCAGCCGATGCAATGGCTACTATCGCTTCACTACTACAAATTCCAGAGCAACAGAGTCGTTATGAGTTCCTGGTAGAGCAATTGTTCTCCCCCGCCTATGACCACTCTGAATCCCAGGTTATCTATGCCTTGACTGGTTTAGATTCTCCACTATATGGACCAATATACGACTACCTCAAGCACAATATCTTACCAACTGACCAATCCCGTAACAAAAAACGTAACTTTATCTGACAAGCTACCCGTTACACCCTTACCGCTGATACTTTGTATCGTCGAGGTCTAGATGGTACTCTTCTTCGTTGCCTTGATCGTAATGATTCTGATTCTGCTTTACACGAGCTTCACAAAGGTATTTGTGGAACACATTCAAGTTGTACTACTCTTGCTAAAAAGCTTCTATGGATGGGATACCACTGGCCTACAATGGAGAAAGACTCATATCACTTCGCTAAGAAATGCCCTAAATGCCAGATCCATGGCAATTTGATACATGCACCAACACAGGAATTGCAGCGATTTACAACATCCTAGCTCTTTTGTCAGTGGGGACTAGACTTAGTTGGCAAAATTCATCCTTCATCTTCAAATGGACACAAGTTCATTATAACTGCAACAGAGTACTTTACCAAATGGATAGAAGCAGTTCCCATGACCACAGTGACTAGGAAACAAATTGCCTCTTTTATCCTCAATTATCTGATTTGCAGATATGGTATTCCAAGTTCAATCATCATAGATAATGGATGGCCTTTCAAAAACCAAGATGTCCAAAAACTATGTGAAAAATTCAAAATCCAACATAGGTTTTCTACACCATACTACCCACAAGGAAATGGTCAAGCGGAATCATCTAACAAGACAATACTGAAAATCCTCAAGAAAACAGTGAATGATGTAGGCAAAGATTGGCACGTACAACTCAATCCAGCACTTTGGGCATACCGAACCAGCATCCGCACACCTACAGGAGAAACACCATACTCATTGGTATATGGATCAGAAGCCATTTTACCCCTGGAAGTAGAAATCCCATCTCTCAGAGTCTCCTTGAAAGGCTTAATCCCAGATGAAGAGTATCGAGTTAACTGACTACAAGAACTTGAACTATTAGATGAAAGATGTCAGCATGCTTATACTCATCTCAAAGCATATCAACAACGCATGTGCAGGAGCTACAA
This sequence comes from Cryptomeria japonica, assembly GCF_030272615.1. NCBI lineage: Eukaryota > Viridiplantae > Streptophyta > Pinopsida > Cupressales > Cupressaceae > Cryptomeria > Cryptomeria japonica. The sequence continues at coordinate 537,380,383 of NC_081405.1, read as the reverse complement.
TCACAAGGTCATTCCCCGCAACTTCAAGCTTGGTGACCTAGTCCTCAAAGAAAATCCAAGAAATCAGCAAGATCGAGAAAAGAAAGGGAAATTTGAACCTAACTGGTTGGGTCCCTATGTTATCATATCAGTCTATGGATTAGGTGCCTATCAGCTCACAAATTCAGAAGGAGATGTGCTCGACGAACCAACTAACAACATCCATCTAAAGAAGTACTACACTTAAGTAACCTAGTGCACGAAAAAAGCCAAAAACAAGCAAAAAAATAAAAAAAATCCAGAAAAAGCAAAAACATAAAGTACAATAAAAACAAATGGTGAAAACCTGGTAAACAGGCGCTCTTGTGAAAGAATGGCTCCTCTATCTATCTCCATACCATTTTGTCCGTCCAAACACTATCGGCCATTGCCCGACACTTAGCAAATATCCATTCAAGACATACTTAGCGTAGTCACTATCCTGGTTTATCCATATATATTCCTCTTACCACCAATCCACCATGGCTTGGAAATCACTGTACATATTCACATCAAGAGGCACACTCAGCTAGGGGCATTCCAATCGTCTAAATATTGCAAACATTCAAGACATCAAGGCTATTTGCAAAACTCAAAAGCATGACATCCAACAAACCAAAACTACACTTCGTCACAAAACAAAACAAAACAACTCACAAAAATACCAGTGATGGATGATTTTCTGAAGTACTGGATGTTGCATTATAGCATAAAATCTTGACTAGTTTTGCATTTTGAATTTTTTCGATTATTGGATTCTCTTCCTTGTCTCACTAAATGCTTCAAAGTTAGAGATCATGAGGAACTTCCAATATTTTCTTAGTCTTCTGTCTGGGAGGCGATCACTTGTATTGTGTGAATACTTGCCTCGAGACGTGATACATCGAATATCATTGAAGGCCTGATTCCACTTCACGCATTCAAATGATTTAATCTTGTCTATTTATGCAATACACACTCAGGTTGTCCTGGTTCAATTATACCTTGACGCTTGTGCTATCTTGCAAAATCAAATATCATGTAAATTTTTCTCAGGTCATTATGGTTCAATTATACCATTATGCTTGTATAAATTTTCAACATATCCTAAACAAATCAATGCTCAATGATGATACCTAAAAAGACAGCACATAAATATGGCTATATCGGATGGCAAATACAGAATGAGGATGCTACCAAAAACATAGTTGCATATCATTTTACAATTAGTTGCATATCATTTAACATGTTTGCATATCATTTTACATTTAGTTTCATATCAAAACATACATCTCATTTTCAAGATACATCTCACAGCATATAAAAGCATACATCTTGCATCATACATTTAAGCATTGCATCATCACATAAACGAAATAACCCACATAACATGCATCCATATAAACACTCCACATGATCAACGAAAATGGTGCCATATATATATATATATATATATATATATATTATCAACACTGTGTCCAGTACAAAGAATATAATGATAAAAAATACAACAGAGACCCCGTCTCTCAAGTATGACTATCCCTGGACGGAGATGGTCTGGCTCCAGATGTACCCGCCCCTGGATCTCCAAGAGGGTCTTATCTCGATAGTCCTGTGACACCTCGGCTCTCAGATCACGACCCAGTATCTCACGATCAACTGGATCTCGACTGTGTAAAGCTCTGTACTCGCCGGTCCCTGGGTACCGCAGCCTCATAGTGCCGTCGGTAGTACTCCACCTCCTGAGCTCTCAATGCTAGCTCTCTCAGGGTGTCTCTCATCGGACCACCCGCCGCTGCTCTTTACATACTAGATACCAGCTCCTTCGCTCGCCCTCTCCGCTCTATCTCCGTATCTCGCTTAGTAGTCAACTGCGCGATCTACCGCTGATGTGACAAAACCTGTGCCTGCAGCTGTTGTACAGTCACCTGTAGGGTCCGGATCTATGCATCCTCAATATGTGTAGGGACCCAAACCCATAGTGGTACCTGTGCAGGGACAACTCCTCCTACTTGGCCAATCCTCGGTGCTGGAGGTGGGAGCACATCTGTCCTCCTCCTCTGCGCTGGTCGCCTTGCCTCATCAGTACCCCCCATTGCCACTAGCACCTCCCCCGCTCTCCCCTCTCCACCAGCTCCAATCGCCAATCCACCTCTCCCCCTGTCTATCACCCCTTGTCTCACTGCTCTCTCCACACCCCTATCTCCTCTCCTCCCTCTACCTCCCCGCCTCCCTCTGGCTCCTCTCCCTCATCCATCTCCTCCATCCTCTCCATCATCATCATCATCTCCCTCTCCCTCCTCCTCATCGAAATCAAAAGCTAGCCTCATCTCCTCCGGATCCGATATCCTGGCCACCGCCCACGCAACAAACAATCTGGCAAACTCATCGGTCATGCCCGCATCCAGAATCTCTGGGGCATAATCCCATATCTGCCTTGCCAACCCGACAAACTCCTCCACCGCCACTGCGCTATCAATGGTTGGACCCCAATCACCTACATCCTGCCTCCGATGTGCATATAGGCATGCTCCCTGTGGAATACCCTGCTGGCATCCAAATTGTCTCAAAACTCGGGTCACCACAAACCTATCTATCACAAATGGGGTCCTCCCGATCAGGTATCTGGTCATAAAAACAAAAGGCATCTCCAACTCGTCCTCTACCCACACCTCGCATCCTGTATACGGTTTCCAGGTGACCGTATCTATATCATCGAGCACTCTCCTCCAATGCTCTACTTTGCCCAGCTTGCGGTGGACAACTAGACCCCTATATCCATAGGCATACGCCGCTCCAACAGGCCTGTCTCTGTCTGCTAGTGGCCTTGCCGCTGGAATGTGCTCCCAGCACCATACCTGTAACAATGTCACACCAGCTGACAAACTATCGTAACCAAGGTATACCACCTCATGTAGGCCCCTGTACAGATGGGCCAACATAGCTGATCCCCATGAAAATGTCCGGCCCTGTGTGACCATCTCCTCCAATACCAGCCCCCATCCCACAAAGAATCCCTTTGACCTACGATCAGGACAAAGGAATCCACCAATAAACCCTGCTAGTACAGATGGTAGGGGTGCATAATCCAGGTCTAAGAACTCCTACCACGGGATCTCATAACCACAGACCATCTCATCATGGAAAATACGGCGAAGAGCCTCTGTACCACCCTCCTCCGACTGCTCATATGGTAGTAGTGCACCTACTACGAGAATCCGCAGGATCTTATAACAATCCTCTGGTGTGACTGTCATCTCTCCGGTCGCAAAATGAAAGGTGTTTGTGTCACTATGCCACCTCTCTGCCAATGTTGTCAGTAGCCCCCGGTTCACAGTGAACCGAGGCATATCCAAAAGAGAGGTCAAACCACATCTCTCAATGATGTCGAGATCAGCCTGAGACAACTGTGGTATCAATGACCATGGTCTTGAAAATCTCTCTTGCAACTGCACCACACCCAATTGCTCCTGTCAACAAGCAAAACAAATCCAATATCAGTTTCCACATCAAAACAAAGATATCAAAATCAAACTCACATCAACAACATGAAACAATTTGCTCATCTACATCAAGTTCAAAATCCTATCATTTCATCTCAACTTGTAACACAACTCAAGTTCTCACAAACCATATCAAAACTTGTAACACAACTCAAGTCTCCACAATCACATAAACTTGTAAAACAACTCAAGTTTCCCACCCATAGCAGCTTGTAACACAACTCAAGTTTCCAACCCATATCAACTTGTAACACAAATCAGGCTTCACACATTGAACTTGAAACACGGTACGCAAATAAATCATATTTTGATCAAAACACCACATTGATATCTATACCTAACTTGAAATATCGCAAATCAAAACAAGTTATATCGACACTCATATTGGACAAATCCATAAAATCATGACAGACAGACACAACAAATTTACAAACCACCTCATCTTGCAAAGTTTTTCCAGATGCGCTAAAACAGACTCCCGCTGCGCTAAAATTCACCCACGCGCTAGGTTGTCTTTCCTACACGCTAATCTATTTACCCTATGCACTAGACTGACTCTACGCGCTAAATCTTCCCCCCCATGCGCCACCTAATCCACCCTATGCGCTAAAACCTACCCATGTGCTAATCTATACCTCCCGGGCGCTACCTGTTTGACCCTGTCCGCTAGGTTAACCCTACGCGCTAAACCCCCTTACCCATGCAAACCCCTGTGACCCCTATGCGCTAGGTTAACACTACACGCTAACCTGCTGACCTGACGCACTACCCGACTATCGCCATGTACTATTCTGCGTCTATGCGCTAACCTATTTTTCCTATGCGCTACCCTATTTTATTTCGGACGCACCCCTAAAATAGACTTGATGTGCTACTTAAAACTTTGTATGCGCTAATCTATGACTTTGACGCACTAAAACGCTAAAACCGAGTTTTAAAAATTAAAAAAACGACTAAAAACGACCAAATCAAAAATCAAAAGAGGGTAAAAAACGTTGACTTACTGGTGGTCCATACGTTGCAGGTCTCTGGTACCTCCGAACGCGCTCGAAACAGTGTCTGGAATACGGAATAGGCATTTTCTCTTCAGACCAAATTCTCTTTCTCCAAAGTCAACAAGGCATAAATGAATCAAATCAAAGCTCTTTTCCCCTTTTTATAGGAGGAAAATGAAATTAGGGTTAGCCAAACGGCCCTGTAATATGGTCGCAGTCTCCCCTATACCTTACACGATGTACATTATCGAGAGATGAATCAATTTACCCACCTTTCACATAGACGAAATCCTACACATCACACACAACTCATCAAATCAAATCAAAAAATTTTAAAATATTGATTCATCTCTCGAGGGGGCATCACGCATCAAATCAAATCTGGGGCATGACTTGCAAATCAAAAGACGACACAAAATGACATTTGATCATAAATCATGATAACGCATCATTTTCTTTGAAATAACATGTGCACACACGTCACTTCAAAGAGGGGCAAAATGTAGACGTATAAAAATGACCATATTCCTAAATGAATATTTTATGTTCATTTCTCTATTTAATTAAATCCAATTTAATTAAATTACCCACATTCCTCTATTTAATTAAGTAAATTACTCAATTAAATTCACTATACCCATTTAATGAATAAATCATTTTATTCAATTAAATTCCCCCTATCCACTTTTAATTAAATTCAAATTTAATTAAATAGTTATCCTAAATTGAATAAATCTAATTTATTTAATTTCCCTAAATTCCAACCAAATTGAATTAAATTAACTTTAATTCAATTAAATCCTATTATCCCTCCATCCACTTGCAAAATCCTGCATCTCCCACTTGCCTTCCTAAACCCCTTTCTAATCCCTTCTAGACTCTTCTAATCGCTTCTAATTGGCCTAACCCATCTTCTAAACTTTGTCACATCCCTAAGCAAGGGGAGGTCACTTCTCAAATCCTCAAAGTCTTTGATAACCATTAAAGGCTTCAAGCCTTCAACCACTTAATTCCTCAAAGTCTTTGATAACCTTTAAAGGCTTCAGGCCTTCAACCACTTAATTCCCCAAATTCTTCATAACCATTAATGGTTAACTCAAACCCTCTTACATAGTTAAAGAATTTCTTTTAACTCAACCTTTATCCAACCCAAGGGTGTCATCAGGCCTTTAATGCTTTGACCATGATTATCTCTTAATCATTTGCACAAGGGTTTATCCTTGGATTAACTCCTAATCCAATGGGTAATCTTAATTTAGGCTTGACCCTTACCTTCTAGATAACCATAAGGTCTTCTCAGGCATTTAATGCCTCCAACCCCTTCTCTCAACCCAACCCTATGTTGACACTTGTCACCATTTCATTGGTGCAAATTGCAAACATGGATCCCCAACTTTCAAACTCAACCCTTGATCAACTCTTTCAATCCTGACCATCCATTGCCCTATTTTTGCTATAAATAGAGTTCTCATTCCTCCATTTTGAATCATCCTCCAAATTTGTAGTATCACACTTATGCTCAAATACATTCAAGCTTTCATATCTCATTTTATACTCATCATTTAGCCTCTCTTTTAACTAGAAATTAGTCTAAATATGCATGTTTAGAATACTTTCTTTATCATTTAGCTCAATCATAGACTAAATATATCATGTTAGGATAGTATTTATACTAATCTTGTCATCTTATAATCTAGTTTATTGCATTTCTAGAATCATGCATAGTTTAGGATGCATCTGATACTAAAATCTATCAAAGCATCCCCCATTCTTGCATTTGCCATCCCTAAACCATTTTGCTCAGTAATCTGAGAGCAAAAATATTGGTTTGAGGGACATTGTAAGATAGAGAACCATGGGACCAAACTTGGGAAGCTGAGTAATACTTCATTACTCCATAGCTTGCACCAAGAAGTCCTCTGTGTGTGTGTGGACAAGTCTTTTTGAAACATTTGTCACATATTGAGTTCTATCGACCCGCTTTTCCTGCATACAATAATAATTCATCAATAAAGTCAAGGCCAATATCAAGAGGTGTTGTTTCATTCATCAGGTCTATTTTGATGAAAATGTAACAAGGAATTTGCCTCACAATTGAGGAAGTGATGGAAATAAGAAGATAATAGTGTGGGATCATTGGGGGTGAGCATTTGAGAACATAAAAGAACCTTAAGTTTCCTAGGTCATTTGCAGATGAAAAAAATCAAATGGTCAAGATTCAAAAGATGTTAGTAAATTTAGGTCAATTTATGGTAGTAGAGGAGAAAAGGCCATGATTTAGAGAGGTATTGATGCTTTGATCAAACCATATGTCAGAGAAAGGAGTGAGGAGCAAGGTGAGAAATGTTAAGCTAGTGCCATCCTTGAAGGGTGCAATAAATTAAGAGGCAAAAGATCTCTGATCCCAAGGAGAAAGGGGAAGGTATTGAAATCATGATTGAAGATGTGGTAGAAGAGTCGATAGGGAAAGAGGCTATATAATTTGAATCCTCACCTTCTAAGATGATTGTCCCAATCATGCCTACAAGTAGAAGTAGGGATTACCTCAAAGTTGTAACAAAGAACACAAGTGACATAAGGCCTCTAGCTTGTTACAAATTTTTGTTACATGATGAATTTGTTAAGACCCATCAAGACCCAAGTATTCAAGGATTATGTTGTGAGGGTTAGGAAGGGTGAGTATAAATGAAGACTAGCTGAAGAGAGAAATAAATTTGACCATTCAAAGTGGTAGGAGGTGGAAAAGAAAGTTTTGCCTCAAATTTATTTCAAGGTGGACAATATCACTCCTAAACAAGGCATACAAATGGTGAAAGAAAGTGGAATGATATTGTTGCCACACTATGACATAACACATATCTTAGCCTTCAATACTATAAGGAAACAAAATAAACAAGTGTATAGTACAAAGGAACAAGTTGAGCATGCCTTCTTTGGTTAAGGGTTTAGCCCTATTTTTGAGACATTGGCAATTTGGGCATTGGATCCAAATACAAATAAGTGCAATATTGTTAATAGTGTTATGGAGCTTAGAGGTGATGTGATGATAAAAAGAGTGTCTAAAACTCTTGCCTTGTAAGAAATATCATTAGCTGTAATTACCTACTCTCTTCAGTGTGGCCACAATGAAGAAGTTGCAAGCCCTTCAAGCTAAGAAGACGTATTTCCATCTGATGGAGGAAATTTCTTCTTTGAGATAAGGAGTTGAAGGAGCATGTTCAAGGAATTAAAGAAGACAAAATGTAGATCCTAGGCAAGGTGGTAATAGATTTGGTTAACCATAGGTTATCAAAAATAAATAGAAAGGTTGATAAAGCATAAAAAGCCTATGTAGATCTAAATTTTTCCTTAGACAAACATGATTTCAATCCTGCAAATATCAAGGAAATAAGAAATAAATGGATTCCAAGGACCCCAACAATAAGACAAATTGCCAAAGTGTCAAGGTTTTATTGTGATAGAACTATAGAGATAAAAGAGACCAGTGAAATGATTGAGGTCTTGGAGGAACTATTAGTCTATATTTGTAAGATTGACAAATAGTGGAAGGAGAAGATGAAGTTGATTGATTTAGTGGAAAAGAAGGTGATGCTTTACATCAAGGATGAGAAGGGTCAAGCAAAAATCCTTGAAAAATGGAAATAAGAGTTTAACAATGTGGATCTCTTCATTGGAAAACATGTGATCTTTGGTTTTTTTATTAAATTAAAAACCAAATATTGTATTGGGCACAAGTTCTCAAATGTATTTTGTAACAAAAAATTAAAATATTGCAAAAAGATGTTATTAGGTCCTAGGCTGACATGTTTTGCCTTTTTTCTATAAAAGGGAACTTGTAATATTGTAATAGGCAGATCAATTAGTAGTTCGAACTAGATCTAGTTGAAAGCTTTGCGATTTATGGAGATATTCAGTAAAGAGATGTATTGTTCATTATTGTAGAACAAATTTTGCATGTAAGTGGAACACTTTGTATGAAAAATTTATATTCGGATTGCAACATATGAAAAACACTTTATGTGTGTGTTCTCTGTAATTGTCTCCTTGAATGTATGCTTTTTACTTTTAAGAAAAGAAAGCAAGGATTTCTAAGCTTATCAATATACATTTTCTATCTGGTGTATCTTGTTTCCCACTTCAGTTCAAGTAATGGATTAAACATGCTTTAAATAAGATATGGGGAAATATGTGGTGTGTCAATGGATCATTAAGTAGAGTTGTGGATCACACCTCTTTTTGGACATATAATTGGAAAGCAATGATACTCTAAAAACCTTTGATTATGAAATTTGGTTGTTAGATAAATACAATTGCATATGATCATTTGAATATATAGCCCTATATAGGCACTGATATAAGAATATTTGTGGTCCAAAACTTAGATTCTCAAAACCCTAAAAATACAAGCAACATTTTATTTTCTTTTAATATGTTCATGTTGTTCTATGTTCTCAAGGTGTTGAAGTGGATAAGTTCTTAAGGATCTAGCTAATTTGATATAGAATCATTCAAACAATAATAAAAATTGTGAAAACATGTCTACTTTAATCAATATCTTAGTATATAAGAGATAATATTTTAAATATTGCAATAGCGCTATCCCTTAGGTCTAGCAAAGCCTATAATGTAGAGGAGAACAATTTATTGTCTCCTATTTGTTGGCCACTGATATGAGAGTGTCAATGACTATATATAGCTACTTTATATAGATAATTAGACAATTAGTTGGAAACATCGGTAGTAGTTATCAAATTTTTTAGGATGGTGTATGATATTGGATTATGAGTGCAATTTAATGGAAGGTTAGGTTTATATTGGCTTTGGTTCATATTGGTTAAGTGTTGTTGTAAGGTGGTGATATTTTGTAAAAGTTGGATTATGACAGGATCAATAGGTGATGTGGTAGAATGTGATGGACTACAACTAACTAAAGGGTGATTGACATTTTGGTAAGTTAAAGGTGGAGGTGATTGGCTAACAAACTAGTGGATCGGTGTTTGAGAAGTAAAAAGAAAAGTAGAGGAGGGTAGGACAAAGTTATATTGTTTTATAGGATTCCCACATGTAACTCTAAAACTAGTGTGAGCATTGTTACTAGATTATGTAGAAGTGGTTATAACAATAAAATTAAAGGTTGGAATAGGATATGCCAACATGGGTATTGACACCTATGTCTTTACTTGATTTTGTTGAGACACATTATTGAGAACTTTTACACAACTAGTTAAAGATATAATATTTGCGTCTGCTATTTGATCTAGGCTACATAGAATTCACACACCTTATGAATCATTTATTAACAACCTCCTGATATTATTTTATAGAGGAATAGCCTCCTTGGTTGAGGGTTCTAAGATCAATAAACTATGAAATCTAACCAATTTCTTGTCTAGCTTTCGAATTCGAGCCTCAGGAACCTAAAGCGTAGAGTGGTCCATCTTAGAGAGTCATGAGGTGATTGTGACTTAGAGATCATTGAAAAGATAGGAATAATGTTAAAAGAAACTTGAATTCTTGAATTTCTTGAAGCAAAGGTGTCAACGTACTCATACTCGACACCAGAGCTATTCAAAGCATGGGAAGCCATTATTTGACAAATTCTAACAGGAATTTTAGATTCAAAGCACTAGATCATGAGACACCTAAACTAGCAAAAGTTTCAAAACACACACATGCTCCTAGAAAGCAATAGAATGGAAGAAAGTGGTGACATGACATATATGAAAATGAGATGTTAGAAGAAAGTGTTTTAATGTTTTATTTTCCAAGATAGACACTTTTTTTTTTTGTAAATTCCAAATATGATACTCATTGTGACCGAGAAATTAATTAACTAATTAATCAAATAAAATAATATATGAAGAAAAACCAGAATGGTTGCAAGTGCAAGTTATGTTAGATTCACCAAAATGATGTGTGATAAGTGATTTGAGACTAGAAAATTGCATGAACCTAGAATCAATAATTTTCACATACAACATCATTAGAAAGGTTTGAATTGGTTTGACTATAGTCCTCAAGGGAGAGCCAAATTGTTCTAGATCCACACATTTTTCTATTGAGGGAGTTGTATCCGATTGAAGATTGATTGAATGTGTATAATAAACTAAGTTGAAGAAGGCTAAATTGAACAAGTTTGACATAATGGATGAAATATAGAAAATAAGTAAATAAGAGGAAGGAAGAAATGGAAATTAGTTGGAGAGAATAACTTGTAATTGAAATCTAGAGTTGGCTAGGTAGGACTTTAGTGTTGGGTGCTAATGTCCAAGCACTATGCAGACAAGAGCTAATGTCGGGGATGGTTTGAGTAGGAATATTGGAAATTGTCCTAAAATATTAGATCCAAAATAGGAGGATAGAAGCATTGGGCACAACGTGTCTTAGGATTTCAGTCTAGAACTCTTCACCATAGTCTGAATCCTTCGAATTTGCACTTGCACACATGAAAGAGGGAAAACTATCATGTTGTATAGGGGCTTTCCTTGGTCAAACCCCATGTTGGTGTTTCTTCCTCCACAACAATAACAATGATGATGATAACAATCACGTGTTCTCAAAGGAGTAGAGGAAAATAAATAAGGTAAATGATAATGATTACCATAGGCATAAAACCCTTGCTTGGATTCATGCAAAGTGATGATGACTTTCTCTCATGAAGTCTTGCAAGATGTTAGCACAAGTTTATAATGGAAAACAATAAGCAATGAGCAATTCTTAATAGTAAATAAATGTATGCTTGATGATATCTTCAGACTTCTTAGCTTGATAGATCTTGATTGCTTTGGTAGATAGATTGGATCATTAGAGTGCTTATATTTTCATTAGCTTTTTCAAATGAGGAAGGGATTCAAAACTATATGTGTCTTTCATCTTTTTGTAAATAACTGTTTGGGAGAGATCAACAACAAGGTCATAACCATCAAGGGCCTGAAGTCAACATTTGAACTTTCAAATTTAGAGCCAAATTGGAGAGACACTAGGGGATATGATCAAGATTTCCAATATGGATCAAAGACAGGCACATTCACATAGGATTAGGCACAACCACCAAAATAAGTGATAAACCTAATATGAAATTGTAAGTGACACAAATTTATGATGCTATAGGACACAAATTCAAATTGGGTAGGTGATTGCTAGGACAACAAGTCTACTTTAAATATTTTTCTTCTTGCTCGGTTTTGGTCTAGTTTACTTGTCAAGCAACAATCAAATTGCAATTGTTATTTCATCTTAAAGGTAAGGTTGAGTATTGAGGGGCAACTTATACCACTTCTAAGGATATTTTGATTCATAATATTCTCACCGAGCTTGTCATTCCATTTAGAAATCCTAAAATTATCTTTTGTGATAATCAAAGTTCAATACAAGTCTCAAGAAATATAGTCCCTCACTAGTGGACCAAATATATTGAGATTCATATGCATTACATTAATGAACTAACTCAAGAAAACATCACTAATCTTAATTACTATCCCACATTAGAGTAGATCACAAGCATCTTCACCAAACCTTTCATCAAAAGTAAGTTCCATCAACAATGAGATGTGTCAACGGTGTGGAAAGTGTCTACTTGAGGAGGGTCTCCCTCTCTCTACTTTTGGGGGGTATTTTCTCTCTTTTTGAGGGCTATTCCTCTTATGAAGGGCTTCATCCTCGGAGGGGTTTCTTTGTACATAGACACCTTATTTGGTTTTTTCATCCGAGTAATTAGGCTCAAACATGTAATTTGGCATCTACCAAGTAGCTAAAACTCTTGCATGTTTAGAGAAATTGGAATTTTTACACGTCTTGGACATGTGTATGCCCCTATTTGTGCTATATACACAACACCAACCTTTCTTCTTTGTTAGTAAAAAAAGAATAAAGTGAGCATTGATTATACTCTCATGTTTTGTCTCTTTTAAAGATTCTCTCTCCATTCTATTATTTTAATCTTTGATCATGTATTGATTGGAGTGTGTGAGATGTACAACTTACAATTGATCCTAGGTCAGATTCTTATTTCTTATAGAATCTAAAAAAATTAAGTTGTGTATGTTTTTTGCATGAAGCATTTTTTTTTGGAACACAATATCATCATCTGTAAAATTAGCTTCATTTACAGTAAGTAACTAGTTATGAAGTTGCAATGTCGCTGAGAGCTGCTCCCGTTGCTAGGGTTTTGCAGGAATGGAGGCTTCCTTCTGGGCGACCCACGTTTAGAGACCGAGGAAGCTGGGCGGCTGTAGCCAGACAAGGTGTTCTCCGTAAGGGTGTTGTTGATGCTTTGTACACTTTAGGAAAGAAGATGGGGGGTTGGGTTTCAATGGCTCTTGTCGGGGTGCGGAGAGGGGCTTCTCAGCAGCGTGGAATGGTCAGTGAAAAAGGCCCTCGCGTGGCTTTGATGCAGAGAAAGGAGGTTTTAAGGGGGCAAAGAAAGGTAATCCATAGAGTTGGATAGAGTCGTTGGCTATGTCGCATCAGGAATCATAGCTACAATACGTTGGAATTTTGAATGAACCCATATCATTAAATGGAGTTTTAAAGGCTAATCCTATCATAGTTAGTATGATAGAGGAGGTGGATCACAACGAAAGGGCTTTCTCAGGGTTAGGGCTTATTGGTTGTTTCAGAGGTGTATGGCCAAGTTTAGGTGACCTGCATAAATGAATTTCTGCTCATTGGGAACCTGTATTAGATGGTTGTTTTCATATTTCCACGCATGCACGAGGGTTTCTTGTGTAGTTTTCGAAAATGAGGAGGACAGGAATAAGATTCTTTGTGACTATCAATGGTGTTGGGAAGATAGTCGTATGTCCTTTAACTCTTTGTCGGAATCTTTTGATCGGATTCCTCTTTGGATCAGGCTTCCGAATCTTCTTATGCAACTTTGGTTTGACTCATGCTTTGAGGCTATTGGTAACTCTTTAGGTACTTTTTTGATGTCTGATGAAGGTTCTCTAATTCTGCTACATACCACTTTTGCCCAGATTTTGGTGGAGATGGATGTGTCTAAAGAACTTTCATCAGAGATCTTTCTTAAATCTTTGAGAGGGAGTTGGGTTCAGCCGGTAGACTTGAAGGGGTTCCCTTTAGATGTAGGAGATGCTTTAAAACTGGACATATTGCTACTTCTTGTGACGTGTAGAATTGAGCGTCTAGCTTCTTGGTGGAAGGAAGAGGTTCCCTAATTTTACATGGTGGAGAAGGTGGTGGTGGATAATTGCTCCCCTCAAGCTTTGAGTGGTGGGCAAAATGGTGGCAATGAAATAGAGTCAGAGATCAGGGTAAGCTCGGGCCCATTAAAAAGAGGGGAGATAAAGCAAGGAAAGATTGGGGACGCTGCCACAGTGGTGAAAGTGGTTTCAAAGATGGGGAGTGTCACATGAGCCACTGTGGAGAACAATATTGATCCGCAAAGTTCGGTGGTGGGGGGGAGGGTTGTGTTTGGGGATTCAAAAATGAGTGAGCAAAGGCAAGAGTTGAAGGCTAAATTTGGTTCAAAGATGGGGTTCATCACAGGGGTAAATGATGTGAACCATATAGATCTGCAAAGCTCGGAGGAAGGGGGGATGGAACTTTTGGGAGCTTCCAATTTGAAGTTATTGGAAAATGCAAGAGAAGAAGGGTGGATTGAGGTTAAAAGGAAGAGGGATAAGAGAGCCAAGGATGATAGTATTAGGTTGATCTTTCATTCTCATGAGATGGAGGAGGTAAATCAGCATTGTACACAATGCCCTGTTAATGGGTTAGTTGTGACTATGGGGAGGTGGCTCCCTGGTTGTAGCCCCACCTAATTTGGGCCAGGTCAAAACGTGATTTCTTAATAAAATCAACAACTATTATCGACCAAAGAAAAAGAAAATAAAAAATAGTTATTTTTTATTTTTAAATTTTATTTTTATGATAGTTTACAATTAGTTCATATTGTCTTCTCTTCCTTTCACATCATACCTAAAACATGTTCTTATACTACTTTTATATTCTTATTCTTATTCAAAATTATGTCTTCATGTGAACTTCGTTAATTTTCCTTGTTTCATAGTATATGTCCCTATTCCTTGTTTCATAGTATATGTCCCTATATTACATTTCCACTTTTCTATACTATGATTCTATTACGATGATCCTTCTACTATACAAAACTTCCTTTTCTTTTAATTCCGTTACTATAAGAAAAGAGGAGGATTATATTCTAGTGATCATAATTTTACTGTCCTAATAAAACTAATTCCAATCTCTCAAATCCCTTTGTTCTCTCTTGTGTGCATGCATTCTATAATTGTGCTCTCTTACCTACTTGCAATATTTTTCCAAGTTCATTTTTGTCAATTTTCACCTTTCTTATTTCTATTATTATTTATATTTATACGTTTTTTCAATGATTGATATATGTTTATTTTTCTTTCACATGTCCAATGATCACTTTACCTATCTATATTTTGTAGTTTGACATACACACCTAATTTTCTGTATTATTTATTATGCATTCAAAGCTACTATTGATACATACAAACACTTCACTTGATAGATTCTTATGTGCTTGTTATTCACTTCTCTCTTTTCACTTTACCATCTTACATTATGACCTTTAATTCTTATAATCACCTATCTATTCACTACTCAACATTTTCCCTTCTCTTGCTTTATTATGCATTGCCTTTCCCCAACGACATTTATCTTCATTCTTGGGAGAGGGAATTGCCTCAAAGAGCATGTCTTCTTTTTCTCAAGTCACTTTGTATTTTCATATCCTATATATCATATATCATTCACACATGATAGTTGACTCTTATCTAGAACATTGAGCATTTTCCCATCAATTCCAGAGATTAAAAAAATAAAAAAGCTGTTCTTGTCTCCTAATATATCCCTTTGTTCTTAGAACATACTATCCTATTATTTTGGTAAAAAATTCCTTTATCCCTTTCCTTACTTTAAATTGATTTACTTTCTTTCTTTTTTATGATTATTTTAAGGAGTGCTTATTTTAGAGATTATTTATATGATGATTGTTCTAACATTGTCATTTAGCTTAGTCAAGCATCTTTTACCTTAAAATGGCAATTGTAAATAATTGAGTGACAACATTACCATCGGTTTTACCATGTTTTAGCTTCAACCCGATCCTTAAAGTGGTAACATCATATAGCAAGGTGGAACCACATCATATATTTCACTTTATTGTTATTATTTTAGGGTAGGCCTAGCCCCATTTTATTTTGTGAGAATAACATCACCAACTTATCTCTCTCTTCTATGTATCTTGATTTATGAAATGACCAAACCTTTGCCAAGATGTTATTCCACTTTGCATCTCATTGAAATCCTCGTGTCCACTTGTGTGCTATTAAAGTAGTTACATAGATTAATTCTAAGATATTTGTGTACTATTTGTTTCAACATTTTTATTTTAGTTTCTTCTAGCATGATTTTTCTTATGTGAGAGTGATTGTTTTTCTATTTACTTGGGTGCATTGCGAGATTAAAGCATTGTTTTATTTTATTTTATTAAATTATTGTACTCTAACATAGTTCGTCATTTCGTGTCATGAAGCTACTAAAGTGAAGGATATGTAAGGTAAAAAATAACCTACTTTGAAAGTTTCACCTTACGTGTTTGCATTCATTTTGGGCTTTTAAGGACCACTTTACTAATCACAAAAACAAGAAACATGGAGAACTAGTGTTAGGAATCACTTGTAAGACATCCATGAAAGTTTAAAGAAAACAATGTATTCAAGACTCTAATATTATCCAAAGCTCAAGTTGGCACAACAGTTTTACCTAATGCTTGTACCTATGTTCTAATTTTGAGTTTTGATTCCCAATAACCATAACCATAGCTCTTATGTTTTCAACAACCATATTATATTTTATTATTATCAATAACCCCCTAATTTTACTCTCATTTTGTTAGTTAATCCAATCTCACACATGCATCAAAACACTTTCAAGTGATCAAGGAATCTCCATTTTTGTGCAAGGTATCAAGCTATAACTTTGAAGAGTGTACATTGTGATCACATTGAGCCAATAGAGCTATAGTTTTCATTTGATATGTATCCCCTATATATTCTCCTATCCTTTGATCCTCCCATTTCATTCTTTAATACCACGACTCTTATTTCTCATCCCCTTGTGAAGATAGCCTAAAAATATTTGCCATAACCTTCATGTTATAGATCTAGAATTTGTTTACATTCTTAATCTCTGCATTTCCCTTTTTTTTTTTTTTTCAATTTTCATCACCTACTTGACCTCCATCATTTCACACACCATAAAATCATAGATCACTCTATAAATTTTGAATTCTAGACATGATTTATTTGCATACATCATTATTGACAATATCACTAGGGTCTACCCACTCAAAAGTTTTTTGTGTTGTTGAGTTTGAAAGAGCTCAGATAGGGGACTGACTAAAGTATTCTCTTAAAACACAAGTTCAATTTTTACTCTAGAGTTAGTTGAGTAGATCTTCACTTTGAGACATCATATTCATAAGTCTAAGTACAAGAAACATTAGAAAAAATTGATGAGTATTTTTTTAAATTTGAAGTTCACCTAAATGCCCAAATGGAGGCATGGATTGAAGTTTAGTCATGTGGCATGTGTCACATGAGGTGTAAGAGCTAGGAATGCTCACATGTCTGAGAAAGATGATGTGTGGAGTTATGATCACGTGTGAGCAAAGGAGTGAAGATGAATCAAAAGATCAAGGGGTGAGATGGAAGCTTAACATGCCTACAAAATAGCATGCTCACACATGTGAGCAAGGTGTGCATAAGGTTAGCATGCTCACACATGTGGGATAATGGGAGGGTTTAGGTACAAGTAAAAAATGCTTCACATGTGAGCAAGGAGTAGTATAAGATCACATGCTCATATGCGTGAACATGGGAGAGGGGTAACATGGAGATGATGGCAAGTTCGAATTTTATCCATGTAGATGGATTTAATGGCTAGGATTAAGATGACAAGGATAAATGATGGTGAAGATTTAAAAATTCTAGAGGAAATGGTAATAAGAATTAATTAGTCTAAATAAATTAGTTAAATAGGTATTAATTTAATGATTTAATTGGAAGATTTGGGAACCTAGGATGAATTAATTAGTGATGAATGGTGAAGGCAATTGATTAAATAATTAAAAATTCGTCACTTTATGGAAAAGTTAGTATGACAAATTGGTGGTAAATTTTGGATTTTGACAATTACAAATCTGGTAACAAATCTTGTTCATTCCATAGTTAAGTACAAAAGGGAGAAAATTTAGACTACACTCTAAGAAAACAAACTTAGAATGGTAGGTTTAAATACCTTATTTTAAAAATTTGTAGGATTGTAGCTCAATATTCTTGTAGAATAGTTACAAAGATATTCTTAAATCGTGTAAACTTCAATACATATGCTAAATTAAATCTAACTTAAAGAATAAAATAATCGACCAATACACTCATGAAGAAATGAATGAATAAAGGACCATTGTATTAATCAGACTAACCAACAAGTTGCATTCTATAGAAAAACAAGTGGGGATGAGATATTTTAAAATAGAACATTTCTCTCAAAGACTAACTAGAGAAAATAGTAAAGGAAAACAAGCTACCCTTGGAATTATCTAAAAAATATATAAAAATAAGACATTATTTATAATAGCTAGAAAAGCAAAATAAATATAACTTAAGGTGTAATAGTGTAAGATTTACACCAACACCCTCTTGTAAGTGCAACTATAGTGGGTGAGTGTATGTCCCAATAGCTAAGTCAAGTTAGGTACCCATGTATAAAAATGCATCTCCTCCAAAGAGATGTTCCACCAAATAACAACTTACCCATGCTAAGGCTGAAATAATTTGTTAACGAGTGTTGAAGTATGTTCCCCTTCTTCAAATAATGCATCCTTCTTATAGAAGGAACCCCACATGTTGTATATCTTTTGAATTCCTACTCCAAAGGTGGAAAGGAGAAAAAATGATCATACGTCCCTATGCATCAACGATGGCTTCAACAACTTTTTAAGGATCTTTGACACCCACAACTTGATCCCACAATTATGTATTGAAATAAGCAAAGTGTGTTAACGATGTCCATGAATAAAGTGTTTCATGCACACACAGTATATTGAAGCGATGATAACATGTTCTCAAAAAAGAAATTGAGCTAGTTTATACACCAGCAATGAGCAGCTTCCATGTCTTCACCAAACCTTTAAGCAAAGATAAGTTTGTACACTTTTGAAAAGACGATGGTGTTAAATGTTCTTATTTGAAGTATGTAGATTTCTGGATTTGATTGTGTGCAAGTTTTTGAACATCAATGTTTCAGATCACACTCCATGATCCATCATCAAGATGAATGAGAGTTCCTATTTGTACACGGGTTGCTAATAAGCCTATTTGTTCTAGGCAACTGCCCCCCTTAGTTGTTTTGTGTGATGAAATAATTATAGGTGAGTGTTATCCTTAAGCATCTGTTACATAGGGACATATCTGTATGTAGACACATCCGTCCATATATTGTGTCTATTTAAACGAACTTTAGATCCCTAAATAACATAGAGCAAATCTATTAAAGTTTAAAATTCAACAGGGTGGGACCAATTATTGCATTAACCAGTGTGCATCCAAAAAACAGCCTCGGTTCTTCTCTTATTTAAACATGCATAATAGATGCATCCAGGATAATTAGCAATTACAATGAAAATTTACCGGATATGAAAGCAAAGTTGCAACGCTCGATTAGCATAATGGCTAAGCAAGGGCCAAAAAGTCATCTTTAACTTTTATACAGCAACAACAAAACACTTGAAAATGCTGAGTTAGGAAACATGTATAATTGTCCTTGATCAATTTAAACGTGACGACATTTGGAAGAAAAATAAAAATTGCTTTATCAGTTCTGTGATTGTAGGCTTTTTCAGGGGTGTATAAACTGGACTGAACAGAATATTCATTTTTATTTTAAATGCAATGAGAAAAAAATCAGAGTCAAAAAACCATCGACACTCTTCAAACCATGTCATTTGAAAGGGTAAATATAACCATCAGAGAGATGGTGGAATGCCTGATTTGGCATATAGTTGATGATCTTAATTGACAATTTTGCATATTTACAGGAGGCAAAATGGCAAAACCTTAGAAAGTGTTTAAATTAGACCAATTGTTCAGGCCTCAATGGAACTTTGGTAGGTTAAAGCCTGTACCAACGTAAACAAAGAATCAAGGATGTAAAGGGACATCCATAAATGTTTATTTGTAAATATGTTCGTCCAAAATAACATGCCTAATATACATAAGCCTGATAGGCATAAGATCGTGTATGATAAAAGATATCACAATTGAACCCCAACTTCCAATGGTTGAAGAAAGCTGCGAAAGAATTCCAAATTTGAGCAACCTTACGACATTTTTAGGATGAAAACAAATAAAGAATTCATTTGAATCCTAGTCCTCTTCCTCATCATCCCCTTGAACTTCACCTTCATCACCAATATTCTCAAGTAAGACATCAACATCCTCACCTAATTCTGCCAGTCTTGAACTTAGTTTCTCCACTTTACTCTGTTCTTGACCCAGACAAACCAGTAAGTCATTCAATTCAGCTTCACTCTCCTTCTGTGCTTCCTGTCTTCCCTCTTCACGAACTGCTTCAAGATCTGGTAGTATGGACTCATTACCACCTCTCGCTCTCTTCACTTCCAACTCAAGGTGAAAGTTGGCTTGCTCCAGACTGTTATATGCATCAGACAAGCTCTTCAGATCTGCTTCATATTTTACAGCCAGCTGTTTGTAAGTTGAGATCTCATCTTCACATTTCCTTTTTTCAGCTTTCAGTGTTTCAACTCTATTTCGAGTTTCCTGAAGTTCCTGCCTAAGATTATCAGCTTCAAGTCTTGAAGTGATCCCATTTACAGTCCCTTGCATTGCACTGTTATGTCCTCTTATAAATGAGTTGGAATCACCTTTTGTTTTTGCAAGGTCATCAGCTAAAGCAGCATTTCGGCCAAGAAGTTCCTGCATGCAAGCATAAAACAATAAAAAAAAATTCAAACATCAAGTATAGTGTACACAAAAAATACAAGTATATGCAGTTTTTCAAAAATATTTGAAAATGTTTACCTGCATCTCGTGGCACTGTTTTTCCATAAATGACTTTAACCGTATAATATAGTCACTGTCACTCTCTCCATTTTTCTTGTCCAAACTTGCTGGAATTATTGTAACCTTACTCTTGGGACGGCTGAAAAGCTCTACAATCTTTTCTCTTACAAAAGGTTCCAGGTGTTTAATAAAGCTAACAAACGCTGAATCATAAAATGAAGTCAACAAGGGATCAACAGGGCTTGTTCTGCTTTCATCAGTCTCAAACGGTTGTTCTCCATCTTGTGCATCTGAAACACCAACAACTTCAGCAGCTGTTGATCTTGTCAATGGTTTTGGAAGCCGTGATGCAGAAGCTGCTGATATAAACAATGGACTGATTTGCATTTCCTCCCAAATATGGAAATAGGCTGTGAGTCCAATCCTTTGGCTGATGGCATCAACTACCATGAAGGCATCTCTGTTGTCCTTGGCTGCTTTGTTGAACACAATACACTCACCTAAAAGAACAGCTGCCAAGCCAGCGACATGAACACTTGCTGCAGAGCTACGGCTCAAAACCAACTCTATCATGTATGTTAGATGTGCAGGTGATTCAAGAAAACAATTCACAGCATCTGGGCAATCTGCAAGCCAAGTAACCAAGAGCCTCAAAAGTACGGGCTGTAGCCATATTGATTTTTTATTGGATATCATGTGGTCATGGGTCTCTTGCTTGTGTGATATTGGAGATGCAACTGCGAGATATTTAACAATACGAGGCATGAGAAGCTCTGGTGTTGATAAGGCTGAAACTGGAATTTCAAGTTGGATACGAAGCACCTATGCAACACAGCAAGCAATATATATAAGATATCCAAACATCTAATATAAATTAGTTAATAGACAACTGGTTATAAAGCCATATTTTCATTTGTTAAACATTACATCTACCATTTTTTCTGAAAAATAAAGGTGCAGGTGTGTGTGTATGGGTGAATCAGGGGTAGAGGGATGGATCTGTGTGAACAGTGGCAGAGTTTGGAGCATGTGGGAGGAGTATTCAATTTACAAAACAAAACTTCTGTCGGAACCCTACTATTGTTTATTCCCCCAGTGAGTAGGATATTAGAAGCTTTGCAACATCAAATGAGTCATGTGTGTGTGTGTGTGTAAAGGAGATGGCAATAAAAATACAAAAGCCAGACTCTTGCTTATGGAAAGCCTAGAGTTGTGATCATCCATGATGACAATAAACATAAAATTACTAGTGCATGCTAGTTCAACTTTAAGAATAAAAAGCAGAATGTGGAATGCTAGTTGTGCTAGGAGTGGATGGTGAAGGGATCCTCATTCTGTTCCCATACCAATTTCCTTGAAGGTTAAGTAGAATCTTATATAACCAATTTTGGGCTAAACTTAACTCATGCAAACTGAGGTATGGATTGAGTAATTGCATGAATAGCTTGTGCTGTGCAGATGGGCATCTTTAGGGCCATCAAAGCTTGGACCAGGCTACAAAAATTAGGTCCTCCTTTCAGTATTCATAACATTCCTTGTTCAGTGTGGTCAATCAAAAAGTTAGCCAAAAGATCTACCACGCCTTTGTGTCTACTTCATTTATGATAGATTTGAAAATCTTGAGGTGTGTCAAGAAGATCAATCATTTTGAAGACAATGTTGGCCTTTTTTCTTGTTAAATGTGGTCAATTGTAAAGTTAGTAAGAAGATCTACTGCTCTTTTGTGTTTACTCCATTCAAGATAGATTCAAACATCTTGAGGTGCGCCCAGAAGATCAATTATTTTGAACATCTTGTGATCAGAACTGTGAGTGTATACATAGCAGTATTCAATTTGGATCTGTGAAAGAACTCATATTTGTGAAGGAAAGACTTACATCATTCAAAGTCACATTTGTCATCAGAATTGTGAGGGAAATATATCTGTATTCAGATTTTGTGAAGACATATCATCCATTGAAAAAGTTGTAGGTTGGTGCTCACAAATCTTATAAGAGGGGATTGTAGTTTCCAGTGGGTTGGTGCTCACAAAATTTATAAGAGGCGATTGGTATCTCCAGCAGGTTGGTGCTCACGGAGTTTATAAGAGGGGATTGGTGTCTCCAGTAGGTTGGTGCTGACAAAGATTGTAAGAGATTTCTATATATAAAGCAATATTTTGCTGTGGTTTTCTCCCGCAATGGGTTTCCACATAAATCATGTGTTCTACTTATGTTGCGTGATTGTTGCATCTTATGTGAATGATATTGTGCAATTGATATGCTTATTAAGTTTGAAAAAGTAAAAAATTCTATTACACTGATTCAGCCACCCTCCCCCCCAACCTCTCAGTATAATCGTGTGCTCTTCAGTTCCTCCAGACTTTTAGTCAAAGAACATGTCAGGAATCGGGCACTGAGTCATTCATGTTCTGCTTCTGAATGTCAATTGTCCCGTGTCTCCAAGTGCAGAGATGCAGCAGGCTGCCAACAGTGCTCAGGTCCCTTGGTTGCAAGATTTGCAGGGCAATATAAATGTTCTACATAAAAAGATTTTGGCAGTTTTCTGTCAGCATGTAAAGATGTCTAACTTTTGTAAAGACCTGGTAATGGCTGCTAAGCATCTCGCTGTCACTTACAAGAACAAGAGTTTAGGATTACAAATCTGTTTAGTGCGCCCTCTTTTGGAGACAGAAAACTGTACCTCTCTGCCAAAAAAACCAAGGTGTTGGTAGTCCAGTTTTAATATCATGAAGATTGTCCATCTAAATCTCTGCCAGTTAAGGCTAATGCTCCTCGTTCTTCTGTACGTATGGCAAAAATTCCTCTAATGGATCTGGATCAGGTTGGGCTGACAAAGTACTAATGATAGTGTATTGATTTTAATTTATTTTGTTCAAAGCTGATATGAGTCTTATGCCATCTTTTAAAATTTTGACTTTTGTGTTGAATGGACATGTATCATTTTGTTGTCAGGCTTCTGAGGTGAGTAGTGATTTTCTCTGGTATGTATATCCATCTATGGCCGAATGTTGTATATTTTCAATTTTAACTTTCAAACAAGGGCCCCATTGGAACCTTCAATTGCCTATTCAAAAAAAGGAATATGGTAATAATATTTTAAATTTTATTAGTCATAAAACGTACATAACTTCTGTATTATGAGACTGCAGACACTTATCCCCCTTATAATCAGCCTGAATTACTTTAGGCACTTTCAACTCAAATGACAAGCTACCCACAATACAGAGCTACTTCAGACATAAAATGGCCTCTCCCAAAGCACAATATACAAAGCAGTAAAATGTTACTAGGAAAATTAGAGAAGCTTAAGATAAAATTATCAGCATCATTGTTTGCCAATACGCAACTACCTAACTCAGCAAGCTATTCATATCACAAAGTGATAGTTGGTAGAGAAATAAGGTGATTTCAAATTTGAGACCTCAAAAAAGTTTACAATATTAAACTTAAACCTTTAATATTCATGCATAAGTTCTGTCTGCTATTGTTTGTGAATCAAATTAATGGCAATTTCACATACATTTTGGGAAAAACTCATGTTACAATCCCCCTCTTTGATCCAGGTCAATATTCTTGCTTTCCCATACACTTCAGTAGTGTAGGTGT
This sequence comes from Cryptomeria japonica, assembly GCF_030272615.1. Classification (NCBI taxonomy): domain Eukaryota; kingdom Viridiplantae; phylum Streptophyta; class Pinopsida; order Cupressales; family Cupressaceae; genus Cryptomeria; species Cryptomeria japonica. Next base: position 537,356,189 of record NC_081405.1, on the reverse strand, counting down.
CATCTAACTGAACTGACAAAAGCTGCCGCCAATGAAAAGAAGAGCTACATCTTTAACCATTATACTAAATTAAATCTCCCTTGTTACTTAGCTTCTTTAGGTCTGGACGATATCAGCAGATACATTCTTATTCCATAACTCAAAGAGCTACTCAGTCTGCTTCAACTTCTCAAACAAATGAAAAATGTTATTAGCAGTGTGATGTGGCATAGTAAACCACCAATGTCTCACCTAATTCTTGATATCTCCATGATATGACATCTTAAATATGAAAAAAGTATTAGCAGGTGGGTCATAAACAGATATTCAAACTAATTAGCCAATGCTGAGAAAATGACACCATCTTAACATGCTGAAGGTAAAAAGAAAGCCATTCTTCATCAACATCCCTTCGAAAGATAGACATTTTTCATCATTGTCCCTTAGAAACATATCAAGATAGCCTTCTCAGCTATCATATATGATATGAACAGAATAAACTGCTTAATGAGATTAATATTTGAGGCGTAACCCTTGCAACCATGAAAACCATAACCAAGCTGACGAGCCTAGACAGCATATGTATTCTAAGACCATAATTTTGAGCTCATTGTCAGTAAAGACCGACATCATAGGATACTGGTTCTATGGAACTTGCACCAATCTATGATTTTGATGCACATAAAGTCAAATGTTAACTGGCTAGGTCAAAACACAGTCTGCCAAGAATAATTCGAGGAGCCTTTATTCTAAATCTGCACTCATTCCTATAATATGCATCAGTTTCTACATAGTGAATCAAAATTTATACACAAAAAATCAAAAACTGATAGTTATAGATCAATACAGCTGATACGTGCGCCCAGGATTTTTTCATTTTCCTCTAGCCATCCCCAAAATGTGCCACCTGGTACTACAACATAGGCACAACAACATGGTCACTAGAAAGCTTTTAAGGGATAGGCACCCCGCCAGTTTTTAAACCCTGACACACTCAACTACCACTTTCAAACATTTTCCTTTGTTTGTTATGCCTTCGGCATTTGGACTTCAGAAAACATCACTCCTCCATGTTGACACACTGATATCCTCCTGGAAGTTTATATCCTCCCATTTTCACTACCTTTGTGTACAAACATCGATGTGGATCATTTTTTCCACTAAACTTTGATTCCATGTAGAGTATACAAGATGAAGAGACCACACAATTAAAAGCAGAAATAAGTTTTTGGGGAGAAAATAAAGATTTCCTAAAGATTCACATCCAATCCCGATCCAAAGCAAGCCATGTTGATAAACTATCATTTTACGCAGAAAATAAACTATTCTAGCAAAGAAATGTTGCACAGTGAAAAACTATATAGGCCATTCATTTACATACCCGTTCTTTGCACTGCACATTATCTTTCAGGATATGAGATAAAATACTTGCAGCCCTGCAGCTTGCCTGACATATCCATAGAAAATGAAGAACAAATCATACACCTTGTGAGACTGATTTTATTTTATTTTGGCAAAGAACCAAGATGAGACCTGTTTCTGCTTCTTTACAAAATTATATTAACAGCCAAAATTTCTACAGTAATTATATTAACAGCCAAAAGTTATACAGTAATTAAATTGACAGCCAAAATTTCTATAGTAATTTTGTTGACCTTCACCATTCTGTATTACAAAATTGTAATATATAGGAATATATGGTAATAACAGCAAAGTAATAGTGCAATTAAAAATGGTCTAAAGAAACATATACTAAATAACAACTCTTGAATGATACATCTGTAATGAGGCATGATTTTCCTAATGAAATGAAAGGAGATTTTAACCAACGATGCAGTTCCCTTGCTTGGCTAAAATACGATACATAACTTTCTATATTTGTAACTACCAGATCATCACTCTCAAACCATTATTCATCAAGTTACATCAATATAGATAAGAGAAAAACCTATTTAATAATTTTTTTATGTCCATTGCTGAAAAGCCCTATTAAGGCTAATTTTAATTTTAAAAATGCAAACTCAGTACACAAGTGCAAACAGTTTCAGAAGGTCCAAAACAAGCATCATAGGTGTGCCCAAAATAAAAACGAACACATTCTTTTCTACAGATTCTAAAGGAAGAGAGACGTACATATGAATAGGAGATGTAGCCAATAAGGACCCAAGAGGTTGACACAAAAGGCAGAAAATGGATAATAATATAGCATACAACTAAGTTTATGAAGAAAACTTGTTAGGGAGACCTTCAAGGAGATCTAGAAAATGGGGTGGTATAAAAATATTAAATGGAAAGAAAAAATAGCATTTAATTTAGATACTCATCTACAGAACAAGAGTGCCAGAGTATGCTTTCAGGATAAGTCCAAATCCCATTATGAAAGAAAAACACAAACAGGAAGCAGAAGATCAAAAATAGGAGTCGCATAATCCCAGGAAGAAAATAGCAGATGTCAAATGAAAGTGCAGCTTATGCCATTCTTAATGCCATAAGAATCAGGAAGAAAGTAGCAGATGTCAAATAAAAGTGCACCTTAGGCCATTCTTAATGCCATAAGAATGAGGAAGACATGTGCATCTGGGGATAAATAGGAAGTGTGAAGATTACCTGATGCTACCTAGACCATACAAGAAAAACATACAAACAAGCCTTTTCTGACAGTTGCAATGTTGTGGAACAACATTTGCAGGAGAAAAATATTGCCATGATTCAATGGTTTTCAAGGGAATTTTTTCATGCAGATAAGTACCTTAAGGAGTAAAACAATGCAAAACTCTTTATTTCTTGGGATGACTACTGAAATGTTGTAGCAACAACAATTTTCTATAAGTATACATATTTAATCTGCCACTGAAAACGTTGATGATCCAATGGTAGCATGCCTTCATAAATCAGCATCCTCTGATTTTGGCAGTCCCTATATGATGCTTTCTTCCTGTAAGCGATTCGAGAATTCTATTGCAGTTCTTGTTATACAAACAATAATGCATTGCTTTATATCAATGCATAAGAGGTTTCATCACTTTACCTCAAGATCATTTTGACCTTCACTTGAAATAAGGGCCTGAACAAGGATACTGTGTAACAGAAAAAGAATTCATATTAGCCACTCCTCTCATTATTAGGATTTTTCTACAAGCAAAACTCTAAAAATTGAAATACCAAAGTGAAGCTAAAATTTCATCCTCGTGCTAAACAAAACAATTGACCTTAAAAAAGGGTGCAGATTAAAATTTCAAAATCAGGCCCTAGCATCAAGCCAGGAATTATAATGAGGCAAAATCAATATTATTAAAGATAAAGTGAAATTTTCAACAAGAGATTTTTTGAAGGCAACCTTCCAAATGACACTCGATTGGCATCTTCAATGATTTTTCCACCATGCAAACTTGATTGTGGTAAAGGAGTAATGGTGGATGCTAGCATCATCTGTCCATCTGGGTTGCCCTGCATAAAGCATCAATCATAGATCTAGTTAGAATAAACCTTAACGAACATACATGTATCAAACTGAATATTTTACTAACAAAGTGGTCCCATGCAGCTACTTAACAAACTTTGCCACTTAATTTTTAGCAGCAGAGATGGTCCTATGTAATTTTTTTACTAAGCACTAGGGATTGGAATGTCAGCTGTAAATAAATAGAGGGGCAAAAACATGCAGCCACTGCTTAATGAAAAATGTGCCACATGGCTGGACATATTTCCTTCTTTTCTGCACACATTTATTTATTTATTTATATGGTTAAATACATTACACAACTACTTAAAATAAGCAGAAAATTAAAAAAGAAAGACCACTAGCACCCAAAGAATTTGAGCAGTGACTGTTGGATAAAATTAGCTAAGCAGTTGAATGGAAGCACTCTGTAATTGTTAATTAGTTATATAGTGCAAAAAAAATAAAAATCAAACAAAAAATTATTTAATAAACTATAATTTATTAGTGTTTTTAAAATCGTGGTAAATAATAGCACTACACATTTAGGAGATGAAAGTACTTGCAACACAAGAATGCAACATGCTCATCATGTGGGAATGATTAAAAACAAACCAAAATTAGCACTCTTCAAAAATCATGCCATCCATATAGATCAATTTAAATTTATTATCTAATAATCTACAAAATTGCAGCATGCTAATTACATGGGGAAGTTAACTAAACTAACACTAGCACTCTTAAAAAAAACAGGCCATTCATACAAGCTAAGTTAAAGTGTTAAATTAAGGGTAAATCAGGTTTTGAAGGGCCCCCAAAACCCTTTACATAAAGCTGACCAAAGAGAAAAGCAGGAGAAACATGAACACCGAGAAAGCCCTCACCAGAAAAAACAACAGCTAATAGAAAGCCATCAGTGGCCGAACAACACAAAAAAAAGCAGAAAGAACTAGAAAGGGAAAAGAAACCAGCACCACGCTTATAATTTCTTCAATGTTTCTGCAACCTCCAATTCCTGTTGGTAGAACTACTCCTAAAGGCTAGCAAACATAACCAAGTCTCTCTTTTCATTTTCGAAGTTTCTCTTTTTGCTGCCCCTAGTGGGAGAACTAGGCCTGGCTTGATCATTATTCTAATCTTTTCCCTGGTTGAGCTACTCTTCCTGGAGGTTCTTCAACTTCTCGATGAGGATGCAGATGCCCTTCACACTATTTTAAATTGAGCAACGGCTAACCTTCACCACCCTTTCAAGATTGTTTCTGATGATTTTTACATCATGCTCCATTGCAGCTTTTGCTTCCAATTATCCATATTATTAACCTTGTGGTCCAGGTCTTTTCTAATGCTCCCAAATCCGAATCAATTTTATCAATCTTGGAAGACCCTCCCAGCCTATCAAGATTTTTATCTCCTTTGAGCTACTAATTTTTGCTTGACCTCCTGTTGATGTGTTTTTTAGACACCTCTAACATAGAATAAAATACCAAAGGCATTTTATCCTCTCTTGATAGGATGCGGAATTATATGATCAACCAAGATGACTCCAAGGTTTCTATAGTCTGGTCTTGACGTGTGGATAGCTTAATTGGTTGGTGTGATTGCTGGTAATCCAAGGGGACTTATGTTGAATACTTGAATGTTGAATGTTTGGATGTTGCTGGAACGTGGAAATTAACTTGATTTTAAAAAGGGGCAAAAGGATTGGGTTTGAGAAGACTACACTACTCTAAGATCAAAGATAACAATGAATGTTACTCAGATAGAAAAACCCCTTCATATCAAATCCTGCTTCGCCATGATAACAACAACTACACAAGATTGATGTGATCTTCTAAGGATGAGAAAGGTTTCATATCATGAATACTCATGGAAATACCCATACATGATGCAAGTTGAATAAGCATCCACAATTGAACTAAACACAATTGTAAGGTTCAGGCTACCTTTGCATTATAGCATACAATCAGCAAGCTACAAAAAGTATGAACCAAGGAGTTCATCAAAATATCTTCATAAGCATACATTATAATCCATGAGCTTTAATTAAACTATGAGAAGTAGACAAGAAACCATGCCACAAGTGGAAATAACACTAAATTCACCATAACTTAAATGAATTAAGTATTACTCCAACAAGCCTTTGCAACAACCTCAAGTTTTCCTCCTCCTACTCTAACTATTAGCTAATTGCTATCTAACTACTGCTCTTCTCCTTGTGTCTTCTTATTCTACTACTCCTATGTTCCCCTTTACAAATGAGAAAACCGAGCCTTATATAGATAGCTCTTTACAATGAATAGCTTAGATTGATTCACAATCAATGGCCAAGATTACAAGGTGGAAACCCTAATTAGGGTTTGTTACAACAACTCCGTTTGGCCAATAAGAAAATCACATTTAGGTACAACATTGAATGTGAACCAATAGAAAATGAGGTTAGGTATCTTGAGTTTTGTGCCTCCATGGATGAGTCAGATTCATTGTATCCGGGCATGCTGACTTGGAATCTTTTGGTTGGTTGGTGATGACAAGGATGCCATCTCAACTTGTATTGTAGACTTGATACTCAACATCACAAGCAAGTGTTGATGCCTCGAGCAATATCTCTTGATACTCAACATCTCAAGCTTAATCAATGTGGTGATGATGATAAGAAGCATCATTATGGTCAAGTCAATCCTTTATCTTTGCTTGCTTAGCTTGCTTTGCTCAGCCTAACTTGATCAACTCGCCCCACTACTAGTTGTCTTCTTGGTGATGTTTCGATGTGTACCATGTGATGCTCCCTTGAACCTATCCTTCAAATTGTGAAACCTTTCCCTTTCGTGTGTTGTTGATGGATCATCCATCCATCCTCTTGCATCATTTGACCCTCCGCTCTAAGTGGTGAAAATCCTTCTTGATGTAGCCTTGACCTATCATCCCCTTGTGATATTGAAATTCTAACCTCCTTTCTTGCCTTATCAACTTGATGGATCCTTATAGATTTTGATCATGATCCCATTCCTTTGATGTTGAAACACCATCCTTGGAGTGCTGCTTTGATCACCTACAATAAGGCCTGCCCTTTCGATTTCCTCCTTTGTCACCTGCAAAACAAACAAGAAGGCATCAAACATCATAAGGTACATATTAATTTTACCTATCCTTCATCTCTATATGTATGATTTTGTCTGATCAAATGATGTCTTAAGGTCTGATTGCTCTTTCTCTAGGTCTGATTTTATGTTTGCTCCAGGTCTGATCATGTGAGGAATTCTTCTAAAATCTGCCCAGGTTGCCCTCAAAGTGAGCTGGAAATGCTTCCAAATTAAGTCTAAACCCTTTTAAGCAAAATCGCAATACCTTAAGGTAAATTTTGATCAATGAAATGATCAAACTTTGCTACAAAAATTGCTGCCTTAAACAAAATTCACCTTAGGAGTATGATCAATGAACTGATCAATAAAATCGCTGACATTTATCTTTGCCTTAAAGGTTTTTCGCTCTGCTCTTCAAGTATTGATCAGAATTCTGGTTGCTTTGAATGATGTTTAAAATGTGATGAAGTATCCCCTCTATATAGGCGTGGATAAGTGAGGGGGTATGTCTCTTTACCTCATTAGGCTGGCTTGTTTTAAACAAACAAAATATTTTAATTCCCTCCTTGCTGGGCACTTATAGTGTTCAAGATGATAGCCGACTTTATCATTGTTGCTTGATGGTGTTGGGGATGTCAGCATTTAGGAGTTCATTTGCACATTTAAGTCGGCCTTAAGTAATCCGTTTGTATACTATGCTTTAGGAGGCATGAATTCAGCCTTAGACTATTCATTTGCATTATCAAGTTTTAAGCAGCTTTGTTCTTCTTTATCTGCACAATGAATTCAGTCTTTGATCATCCATTTGCATCATGATTTCAGCATCAAGGGCTTCGTTTGCACAATCTAGGCGGAATTTTGATCATTGTTTGTATATGATGACCTTGCTTGGGCAGTGTTTAGTGCCTCATTTGCACTAACTAATCGGCTTTCATGGTCTTATTTGCACAAGCAGATTTGTTTGATCAATTGTTGGACACTTTATTACATCAAAGCAAATTGGTATTAACTTGGTCATTTGCACAACATGAATTTAGTGGCCCTTTCCTCCTCAATTGCACAAAATTTCGGGCATTGATCATCCATTTGCACAAGCTTTGGGCGGCGATTTGAGTATTAGTTGCACAAGCGAGTTAGTTTGATCAAATTTGAATTACTTTATTGCACCTAAGCAAATCGGTATTTTGTGCCTCATTTGCAAAACTTGCTCTGGATGTAGCATATCCTTGCTTTTTGTTCACACAAGGGTGGCGGCATTTTTGGTGCTCATTTGCACTATGGTCTCTTGCTTGGATCATATTGGGTGTAGCGACATTCAGGGTTTCGTTTGTACAAACAAACTTGATGAAAGTATTTCCTATATCCTTGTTTGAACAAAAACCTCTTATTGCTAAATCGGCCCTTTTGCTTCCATTTGCATAAGGTTGGCGGTATAGAACCTTTCATTTGCACAAACTCCATCTTGCTTAGGCAGCCTTTTATGCCTTATTTGTACAAACAAGTTGGTTTAGAACCTTTCATTTGCACAATCAATTCTTGCCTATATCATGTTTGGTGTGGCGGCATTTAGGGTTCCATTTACACAAAACCCTTTGGGGTGGCATTTTGATCTTCAATTGCACAAGAGGGGCGGCACATGTAGGTTCATTTGCACAATCTGAACTTGCATCTCATCTTAGCTATAGAAGGTTTTGTTGATTGAGATAGTCCATTTGATGCATCTTTATCTCAAACCACCTTTAACCTAGGCGCAATTCCACCTTTCATTCATACAATTACCTCATAGTGAGCAAACCCATGCCAAGATCACACCTTGAGCAAAATCTAGACTTAGCCAAATTTTCATCTCAAAACTTTGATGAGCTTAATGTTTCCACACTTCATCATTTGAATATCATTTCATCATGGAAAGCAATTCATGACCACCAAGCCTAATCTTGACCTAGCCTTTGACATCGAAAAAATCCTAAGACCTATTCATGTTTGCAAATGAGATCTTGATGACTTGATTACCTCATACAACTTAATCGTGCAAGTCTTAGTCCGACAGAACCAACCTCCTCCTCACAAGCAAAGGTTAACGACTAAGAGTGACACCTAACTAAGACAATTAACCGAACACCCTAAGCAAAGCGAAAAAAGTAGGGGTCCCCATTTGCAATGGGGCAATGTGTAAAACGTCACAACACCTCCCCACCTTCAACTAAATAATTTCCACTTTCATGTTGATATGGTTAATATCATAGTTGAAAAACTCGGACTCGGCAATGACTCGACAAGCACAAAATATTTATAAAACTCGGGACTCGCAAAAACTCAAGGAAAAACGCGGCAATAACTCGGCAACTTTATCGAACATTTGAAAGTATATTTTTTAAAATATTCTTCGAAAACACAAATTTATATAAATTTAATGTCATTAAATTTATTTTTAATTATATTAGAATAAACATATATTAATAGAAAACTATTTAAGTCATAATAGTATTAATTTAACATCATAGTATTGAAAATTCATGTCTCATAGTATTAATTTTACATTAAATACGTTAGGTTTTTATGTCTGTGAGTCTTTCTGCGAGTGACTCGGCTGAGCAAATGACCCGCGAGTACTCGCGAGTCCTGCAAGTACTCGCAGAGTTTTTCAACCATGGTTAATATCAACAAAAAACCATTTTGTAATTTTGTGTTGGGAGTTAACCACATCCATCACAAAATCTAGAACCTTCTTTTAAGTTGTTGGCATTGATAGCATTGAAAACCTAGAAGGAAAAATCCAAAGGAATTTTTGAAGTAGTGTCAAAAATGAGCGGAAAGGGGACTCCCACCTTGTGGTCTTTCACCTTGACATTCCCAGTAGAGTCATGATCACCTCCCTCACAAGGTTTGTTCCCCTTCACCAAATGGTTATGCCCCAAACCGACAGTGTCTCCACCCAAGTCCTCTCTATCAAGACTACCCATTTTCTCTTTACCTTTCCTCCTATAGGAATTCTCTTCATTTTAGACCTTTGTACCCTTACCAATCTCATCTTTGCATCCATTACTTTCATCCATCTCTTTGGTATAGTAATTGTAATCCTCAAGCCACAAGGTAGCAGCAACCCTTTTCCATTTTTTCTTAGGCCCCTTGGAAGTATCTACCTTATCGTTCCTTTTATTTGGTAGGAGTAGACACCTCCTCCCAAATAATTTTTTCACACAGTCCTCAAAATTCTATTCGTCAACCCAATCTTCAATATTCTCTCAAATTACTTCCACATAGTCCTCAAATATTCTATTAATCAACCCAATCCTCAATATTCTCCTCTTGCCATTTTGAAAGGGAATCCTCGTTGGTTATTTCCACAACCCTAGGCTTTTTAATCTAATGCTTTGTTCTACTTGAAGTGTTCCTGCGAGGGGTTAGAGATTGTCTCTTGCTAATGTGCTCCCATTAGAAATTCATGGAAACAAACAGGGGTGTCCATCATTTCAGATGGATGGAAGGATACCAAAAATCGGCCATTAATTAATGTAATTGCAGTGTGCCCTAAAGGGGCAATGTTTCTGAAAGCTGTTGATTGTGAGGGACAGGTGAAGGATGCACAATTTATTGCTAACATCCTTATACAATGCATTCAGGATGTGGGACCTCAAAATGTTGTCCAAGTAATAACGGACAATGCAAAGAATTGTAGAGTTGCAGGTATGTTGATTGAGACACGGTTTGAACACATATTTTGGACACCTTGTGCTGTCCACTCTCTCAACCTCATGCTACAAAAGATAGGCAGGAAAATACATTGGATCAAACAAATTTATGCTGAGGCTGAAGAGATCCAAATCTTCATCACAAACCATAACATGTCATAGGCCATTTTCAGATCATTTTCACAGTTGGTGTTGCTAAAGGTAATTGAAACACTTCAATTTTTAAAATCTACATTTCACTTTGGTAATCATTAATTTTTATTTTTTTTTATCATGTCTTCTTTGTATTCTAATTTTTATTTTTAATTTTTGAATAGGTTGCCGAGACTCGATTTGCATCCAACACAATCGTCTTGAGGCGACTTGTGAAGGTGCGACAACCACTTGCTAGCATGGTAATTAGTCAAAGTTGGTCCCTATGGAGGCAATCCAATACTAAAAGGGCAACAAATGTAAAGCACATGATCCTAGATGACACTTGGTTGGATCGAGTGGAATATCTTTTGAGTTTCATTGAGCCCATCATGAGTATGATCCGTTATACTAACATGGATCACCCATGTTTGGGAGAGGTATATGATGGCATTGACTCGATGATTGAGAAAATGAAAGCCATCATCAATGCAAAAGAGCAAGATCTCGAAGAAACTTTCTTCAAAGAGGTTCAGTCAATTTGTGTTGAGCGGTGGAACAAAATGACCACCCCACTGCATCTTCTTGCATTTGCATTGACTCCCAAATTTTATAGTGATGAAATGTTTGCTAAGCCATCAAGGGTACCACCATATAGAGATTCAGAAGTCAGTGAAGGGTGTAGGACAGCACTTACTAAACTCTTCCCCGGTTTTGAAACAGAGGATTTAATGACAAGTGAGTTTGCTGATTTTGTAGCCTCCAATTGTCAAAGTGTTTCCGCTCTCCGTGACAAGTATAAGAAGGATGCTCATGCTTGGTGGTACCTCAATGGCCATACATCACCAAAACTTCAAACTCTTGCAATCAAAGTTTTATCGCAAGTAAGTTTCTTAATTTTTATTGCTCTCTAAATTTATATTTTTTTACTATTTTATAATTGTCGCCCTCTCACTTTGTGTCAATTATTCAACAGGTTGCTAGTTCCTCTTCATTTGGGCGAAATTGGAGCACATACTCCTTTATCCACTCAGTGAAACGCAACCGACTGGCAAGAAGTAAGGCAGAAGAGCTCGTTTATGTGCATTCAAACTTGCGCCTTCTTACTCATAAACAAAATGAGTACAAGGATGGGAGCACAAAGTTTTGGGATGTAGATCCAGAGCAAACTGATTTGGATTTTCAGCTGCCACACAATCTTTACTTTCTGGGGAGTCCAATAGCCAATTTGCTGCTAGTGCAAGTGGCAGTGAGGCTGCATGTGGTTCCAGTACTCTACCTACATCATCTAATGTCAATGATGATGTTGATCTTGATATTCCTAGTGACCCATATGATGCTATTGCTGAGTATTAGTTGTGTTATTTCATTGTTGAACCAATGAACAATGAATTCGATATCTATCATAATATTCAAAGTTTGACAAATGGATATTTCATATTAGATTAGACTTACAGTAAATTTGTAATTTTGTTATAGTTATATGCAAAGATGACACACTCGCCGAAAACTCGACGAGTGACAAAAACTCACCGAGTTTTTGTCACTGGCGAGTAGTAACGACTTCTACTCACCGAGTTTTTGGCAAAAACTCGACACGTTTTTGGCGATTTTAAAAAAAAACTCACCCGTGTTTCCTTTACAGCCGAAAACGGCTTAAAAATTCATTTATTTTTTGTTTTCCAATTATGTTTTAGGCTGAGAAGGGGGAAACTCATTTGGAAGGCTTGGAAGGTGATTTGGGGTGGTTATTGAGTGATTCCAAGTGGATTTGAAGGGGATTTGAAGGGAAAATCAGATTCCAGGTAAGTTTTTTAATTTTGTTTTCTATGCTTTTTTAAAACAATTTGTTTATTTTTTGTTGCATTTAGATTGATTACAAATGATTCCTAGGTAGTCTAAATCATTTCTAAGTTATTTACACAAGATTTAACACAAGTCTTGTTGAATTTTCACAATTTTTTTGAAGAATCTAGTTTTCAAAAAAAAATTCAAACCCTAATTTTTTTAAAAAAAAACTTCGAATGATGTCTAAATTTATTTAAACTAATGTAGATAGTTTGCTTAGTGCTAAATTGTTTAGCTAAAATGTTAATTTTTTTTTGCACTTTGTATGTGTAGGTTAAGTAAGCATTAATCATGGCAAGGGAGCAATGGCCACTAGATCCATGCCCATCTGGATTTATAGGCACCCGTCCTAGAGGTGCTAGAGATGGGGCATGGAGGTATGCCTATGAGGGACCCGATCCTGGGTCAATTATATGCATAAAGTGTGAGAGAATACTTCATGGAGGCATCAACCGCCTCAAATACCACCTTGCAGGAATAGATAGGCATGATGCTAGAGCATGCCTTGGGACCAATGAAGAAATAAAAAGACAAATGAATGCCCTACTTGCAACTGGGGAAGAGAAGAAATTGCAAAGGGAGAGGGCAAAGCTAGCCATGAGATCAGCCATAGCTGAATCTCAAGGTATTTCTATTGACCTTGAAAAGGAAGAAGAAGCACTTGAGGGCATAGTGGGGTCTTGGCGTGGCCCACGTATCCGCAAACCCACCATCAACTAGCCCATTGCTTCTGCTTCCTCTAGTAGAGTACCTGGCCCTGTTCCACTTCCATCACAACGATCAGGGTCGATAGGTGATTATTTTGTGCCCAGAAACACACCTGGAGCACAACCATCATTAGAGGCTAGTGGATGGAATAAGGAGGTACATGAGAAAACTGACATTGCAGTTGCTGATTTTTGGTACTTCAACAACATTGCATTCAATGTGGCGGAGAATGCTTATTGGCTGAATTTGGTGACTGCTGTGACAGTTTCAGGAAAGCGGTACAAGGCCCCTTCTCGCAGGGATTTGAGTGGGAGGTTAGTAAATTACTACATAGTCCACTTGATTTCATTTTTAATTTTTTCTTAGATTTCTTGTTTATTAAATCAAAATTGTGTACTAATACCTAATTTCACTTTGCACTTACAGGTTGCTCACAAATGCAGTTGCTAGGGCAAGAGAAGTGATGGAGGATCAAAAAATTGATTGGGCAAATTATGGCTGCACCATTCTTTCTGATGGGTGGACAGATGGCAAGAACCGCACCATCATCAATTTTTTGGTCGCTTGCAAGGACAATGTAGTGTTCTTGAAATCTGTTGATGCCTCCAACAAGGTGAAAAATGCAAAAACATTGGCTGGAATGTTGGAGCGTGTCATCATGGAGGTGGGGGTAGAGAATGTGGTGCAAATCATCACAGATAATGCAGCAGCATGTGTCAGCAGGTAGAATCCTTTTGAATTATCACCTTTAGGCATTAGCAATATTCTCATTTGTTGTGGGCTTTGTTTTACTTGGTTGCATATTTCTTAAGAATAAATTCTTCTTTTGCAGGAAGAATCCTCCAAGAGAGGCACCCCACTCTTTTTTGGACACCTTGTGCAGCACATGTCCTTGACCTTCTTTTGGAGGACATAGGAAAACTTGAGTGGGTGACTCCAGTTGTGGAAGATGCAAGGAGGATCACCAAATATATCTACAATCACCCTTGGGTCCTAAATTTGATGAGACAACACGCGCAAGGGAAAGATTTGGTGAGAGCTAGTGTCGCAAGGTTTGCAACGATTTTCTTGACGTTGCAAAGCATTCTTGCTGCATTGACTTCTTTGAAACAAATGTTTGTGAGTGGAGAATGGCTTAACTCACCTTATTCAAAGAAGCCTGAAAGAGAGGTTGTCGCATGCATAGTCTTCGACAACTAGTTTGCACAAAGGGCTGCAGAGATTGTGAAGGTTGTTACTTCAAAACTTTAATTTTTAAATTTTAGTTATTCTTGATTCAAGTCTCTCATTACTAATTTGTAACTTCATTATTTAAATTTTGATCTTTTTGTAATTTGTATTTTTCAATTGTAGGTGTCAGAGCCCTTGGTTTGAGTTCTTCGCTTGGTGGACGAGGATAAAACCCCAATGGGATATCTTTATGAGGCCATGGATAGGGCCAAAGTGTCTATCAAAAATTACTACAAGGGGGATAGGCTCAAATTTGATCCCATTTGGGAAATTGTTGATAGGAGGTGGAACAATCAGCTCCACCAACCCATTCATGCAACAGGGTACTTCCTCAACCCTCGTTTTAGGTTCGGGGGTTCTTACTCAGATTTGAATGGAGAAGTCATGGAGGGCCTCAGTACATGCATTGAGAGGATGGTACCTGATGTTGAGGAGAGAGACCTCATTGTGAGTGAGCTCCAAAATTATGAGGGAGGAAGGGGTAAGCTATTCTCTTCAGAGCTGGCTAGGAGAGGAAGAACCACTCAAACCCCAGGTATAACATTTGCCATTTGGATTTTGGGATCTAAAGACTAAAATGATTGATAAATTATGTTTTCTCTTTTCTCTTTGCTTTCTAACTTTTCCATTTTATTTATTTTGCAGATGCTTGGTGGCAAAATTGGGGTGGAAACACCCCACATCTCAAAAAATTTGCCCTCAGAGTCTTATGTCAGCTTTGCAGTTCATCCAATTGTGAGCGCAATTGGAGCTTGTTTGAAGCAATCCACACGAAGAAGAGGAGCAAGTTAGCGCAGAAACAGCTCAATGACCTTGTCTACGTGCAATATAATCTTCGATTGTGCATAAAGAAGGTAGAGGAACTAGAAGGTGGTCCAATTGACTTGGATGATATAGATCCTTACAGTGATTGGACATCACAGGAGCAGCCTCCATTGTTTTCCGACACTGACATCACTGATTTGGAGAGGCAAGCTATGGAGGAGGGGGGTGGATTTGGTTTCAGGCTGGATGACATTGAGGAGGATGAGGATGAGGATGAGGATGAGGATTCATTACCAGTGCCAGAGGCAGGTGGAGACATAGCTTCATCCAGGATGGAGGATGAGTCTCAATCAACCATACTGAGTGAGGAGGCACAGTCACGCCTAGTCCCATAGCAGACTTATACGACTAGACAGTCTAGACCCTCTAGTTCTACCTCTCCCCATGTCTTTGCTAGAGCTGCGAAGAGGAAGTTGTAATTGTAATTTGTAATGATGTATTTACTTTTGGTTTTACAAAAACTATTTAGTAATTTACTATTTTGCTTCAGGCTTCCAGCCATCAGCATTCCTCATGAGGATGCGATTTTGTAGACACTTTGCATTTAAATATATCTAGAATCAGCTTGTTTCTTTTGTGTTATCATTTATTGACTCATTGGATGCATCTTCTCATTAAAAATTGCAAAAAAATGCGTTTTTTACTAAGTGTAAGCATGTTTTTAAGTTGCCGAGTTTTTTTCCCAAGGGCTTAGTGAGTCGAGCCAAGTCGCGAGTAGTTCAACTATGGTTATATGAATCATATATGATAGTTCCAAGTTTTGTGTAGCATATGGATGATATGTGGGATTCTAAATTTAATTTTTGTTTCTACTTGTTAGATTGCATATATGTATATATTTATGATTTTTACTTTTTTTGTACGGACATACCCATCCCCCCCCACCCCCCCCCCCCCCCCAAAAAAGAAAAAATTGCCATACCAGCATGCCGTACCCACGTATCCGTACCCGTACTGGCAACTTAGGTTTGATGGGAAAGGCCTCAGATTGAGGCACTGTCTCATAAAAATGGTGTTGCACCCGCAAAACTCAAGGGGGATTAGGATTAAAAAATTTAAAAACCCAAGGTATGGCATTGGCTGCTAAACGGATCTTCATGGTTGCCCAAGGTATTGAGCCCTACAAGGTCTTAGTCAGGAATAACCTTGCTATGTCAAAACCAAAAATAGGCAGATTTTGGTCCCATATAAATATTTATGACATCCTCTTTGGCCAATTTGAGGTCAAAGCCTATGGCTTGGTGATCTTCTCCTCACTATGGAAGGCTTGGACATATGTGAGAGAATTGATTTGTTATGGAACAGCGGTGGGAAAATCCCCCCCTTACACTATGATTGAAAGGTCTATTTGGTGGGGTTTATATGTGAATAATAAATCCCTGGCTCTTACTCAAGGGTGCTCAACTAAGGCCTGGTTTGCAATCGGGATTACTGCCCTAAAGGAAATCTTGATTGAGGACCGGTTAGGAACATGTGATCAGCTGTCTTGTAAGTTTAATATCCCACCCCCTCATAAAAAAACTTACACTATGATTTCAAAAGCCGTGGGTGACCGGTTTCCTGGTAAGCTTATCGGTGAATCAGAACTGTGTAATGTTCCCTACTTGAAGCTGCCATAGTTTCAATAATTTATCAATCATTACTGAACAAATTACCAATCTATCATACTTAGTAATTAATTCTATTATCCATAATCCATAATTTCCAATGCAATGTTGAATCCTTGTTACTACCCAGTCCTAAAGAGGAAGGAAATAATTATGTTGTCAAGGCGCTTAGAAACCAAACTACAATGGTCTCCCTCAAAGTTTATGGATACAGGCCCTTACCCTATCTTGGAATCATGCCCTCAAGGTTTATGGAACGCTGATCCTTACCCTATCTTGGGATCACCCTATTGGTTGAATTTAGGCTGCCCCTCCCTGAGAACAAATCAGACCCCTTCTTCATAGGTACTAACAGAAATAACAAGAATTGAACCATTTTTATATAGATTCTTCTTAACATTTACTTAAGAGTTCTTTTTGTTAATGCATGGTAGCTTATGCAAGATAAGATCTTCCTAACCTTCCTTGTTCTGTTATTTATCTACATGCTTCATGTCTGATTTATATTGCATATGATTATCGGATTGTACAAACATTGCTTATCATTATGCTATCGGGCTAACAACCCGATAGCATATTAATGTCAATTGTTAATTGGCATTAATATGCTATCGGGGTATTAACCCGATAGCATATTAAATGCTATAAGTTATCGGGTTAAATTTGCCGATACATACTTGCTATCGGGTGCATAAACATTGGCACCGATTCACATCTGTTATCGGGCTTAATTATATCGGGCATATTTGTTATCGGGTTTAATAAATACACCGCTTCATTTGGCATTAACATTGGTTAACAAATGCACCGGTTGGATTATATACATCGTGCACTTTGAATCATCGGTGTTTATATGAACTGATTCATTATATTGATCAGTCATTATATTATGATATTACAATATGCTATCGGGGGTTTTTGAACCGATAATCAGCATTGTGTTAATGGTATAATTGTAAAGGCACCGATCAATGGGTGCATTGATCGGTCATGCCTAAAAGGCATGACCGGTCAATACACCAATTGACCGGTTGCCTAAACGATATATATGCCAATTGAATTCATTTGGAGAAGACATAGAAAATATTAAATGATCTCTCTCCTTCAGACCTGCAGATAAAAATCAGAATTATTAGACAAGACATTGACATAATTCCTCATATCCATATATAGCATTCATAGTTCATAACTTGTTCTTTAATTGAAATTGAAATAACTTTACACTTTTCTGTTTTGTAATCCATTATTGATACTGTTATTTGTCTGATTCATTACTTAAGAATTTATGCATCCTTCCATTTATATTTCAGTTATAATTATGAATTTACTGTGAAATGTTATCAGAATGAATTAACAGAATTGTAATAGTAAGTATTTCAGCGTACCGGCTATAGCATAATGGCGTATTGTCCTACTGATATCTCCCATGGATATCCTTTTCTTTTTTTTCAATCCTTTTCCTGCCCCTTCTACTATCTCGTTTGTTCTTCTTATACCCTCCTCCTTTCGCTGGAAGGATGTGACACTTGGGTGAGTCTTTTCTTTGAAGGGAGGCGTCTCCACTAAACTTTTAATCGCTGTTCTTCCCTTGACTAATCAATGCCTTAACCGTTGTCTTTAACTAATTAACAACTTAATTGGTCGCTGAGTATTATCATTTTTTTCAATCCTCCTTTCGCTGGAAGGAGGAGACACTTGGGTGAGTCTTTTCTTTGAAGGGAGGCGTCTCCACTAAACTTTTAATCACTGTTCTTCCCTTGACTAATCAATGCCTTAACCGTTGTCTTTAACTAATTAACAACTTAATTGGTCGCTGAGTATTATCATTTTTTTCAATCCTTAATCATTGTTTATGTAACATGCACAAAGCACTTCTCTTATCCTTGGTAGTCGCATCCAGATGTCTAGAGTTATGAAATTGTAGAGTCTTGCATGCAAGAGAATTTCAGGTTTGGGTCTGTTGGATCGGGGTCATGACAAACTGTTGGCACAAGTTAGATGGAAAGATGGCTCCAAATTCCCAGAGGTTACTGTTAAGAGATTCTATGAGATGCTTATTAAGAACAATGATATATTCCTATGGCTTAAAGCAGTGTGGAATATTGACTAACCGGACTCCAAATGGCTGAAAACCTAAAACCATTTCTGGCATAATCCAACTGAACCTAAGAAAGTCTGTTTTCGTTGGCTCTTACTGCTAAAAAAGCTTGCTATTGATGAAGTCCTGAATGTGATTGGCTTATCCACTAGAACTTGTGATTTGTGTCAAAGACCTGACACTTCTAAACATGTCTTTTTTGAATGTAAATATGCTAGGTCCCTCTGGTCTTTGTTTTTTAGCTTACCTGTTAATTGGAATGTCAGGGAGGGCTTTTCTTGAATAAAATTTTTGGCTGGCTATGTTGAGATTTTTTATGCTAACTTGAACAGATTTTGGTTTGTCTTTACTAATGATGTTCTTTGGCTTTTATGGAAAAGGACAAATGAAGAGCTATTTCAGTGCAGAAGAAGATATCTTACTGAGTTTGGAAGCAAACTCACCTATCTTTTGATTATGCTACACGTATCTGCCACTATGGAGCTTCCGAAGGAGAGATTTATGTTGTTGCTACAAGGAGGTGTAATGTTAGTCTATAAAATTGACATCCAGTCTGCACATTTCTTCCCCCATGGGAACAATAAGCTGAATCAGGATGAATTAAATCTGCTCAATCAGTACTTAAAAGAAAAAGGAATTACCAAGAATAAAATAGAGGAAGTGAACACGAGGCCCAAGCCCAAACAGGAATTCAGATTGGATGAGGTTGCTGAAGCTGGTATTGTCCCCCACGCCTCCCTGGGTGATTTTAAATGTGACGCTGCAGAATGTAGCAATAATATTATTGGGTCATGGGATTGAATATGTCTCAGCAGTCTTAGATATCTATAACTACTATGCTCATAATTGATCATATGTGAAATAATCTGTTTCAATTTTTTAATGTGGTGGTCGAACTCAATTCTTTTTGTATATTGGTGATCGAACTCAGTACTGATTGGAGCAGCTGCTCCTTATAATGTACAGTTTATATACTATCTTTAATATATAAAAAAAGGGACTCCTCGTTAGATATTTCCACAACCCTAGGATTTTTCATCTAATGCTCTGTTCTACCTGAAGTGTTCCTACAAGGGGTTAGAGATTTCATATGGTTGACAAATAGCAAGATACGCCCCTCGTGGAGAATGAGCATTTTAGGGATCTTTCCATGCTCAAAGATAGAGAGCTCAAGCAAGGTAGAAAGACAAGGAAACTAAAATTTTATGCCTTAAGTGACTTAATAGAGTAAAAGGTGACCGTAAATATTCTTATACCGACCCTCAAGGGTCGCATACCTCATTATCAGCTCCACTATCACAACCCATATGAGTTTGATTGAGGTTCTCTTGTAGCCAGAGTTAAGTTTCACTAATTTCCTCCTTTCATCACCATTAAAGAAACTCTACATGGCTTCTTCACGTGACATTTTGTCTTTGCAGATTTTTCTTCGAGCTATATAAAGCCCAGACACTTGCACAATCAACTCCTTATTAACTATAAGTCCCACCCAAAAGCCAAGATTTTTCTGTTCTTCCTAGTGTTCGCCACAATTTTGGTGGCATTTGGGTTATGGTTGTGGAGTTATTCCATGAGCTAAGCCCGCCCTCCCTCCTTCAACACCTTCCATATTTGAGGTTTACATTGGATTCCAACACAATTGATTCTATTCTATTTCTATCGCCCCCCATCCTTATCAAACTATTTACAATTCTCTTGCCTGGGACCCCACTTCTATTCAAAAAAAATTCTTTTTTGTTAACTTAATCATCCTTAAAACACCTAAGTCTCTTTTCAAAGACTTCAAATGAGGATTGGTTGATCGCCCAGACTATGTGTGAAGTTACCTTGAATTATTAAAGGGATATTGTCCATAAATTCCTTCATGACAGGTTTAATCATTAGAAAGAATGTTTTTGGCTAGTGGACGGATCTTCCCAACTCATTAAGTTGACAATAGTCACAAACAAATTCATGAAAATGTCAACCAACTTATTACCTTCATGTAGCACATGGGTAAACTCGACCTCCTCAAAGTCTTTTGCCAACTCAATCGAATCATTGACAAAAGATTTTATAGTCCAACTAGGCTTTTGAGTGCCTTTTAGGCATCAGACTATGTTCCGGGAATCCCCTTCAACACATACTTTTTCGAACCCTTTACAATGGACCAATTTAATACTATAAAAAACAACAACCTCTTCAACATGCTGATTAGTGTTGAGTTTTGATCAGATTATAATAGGCAGGTAATTTTAAATTTTATTTATGTTTTGACCACAATCTGATACTGATAGAATATATATAATCTTCAATCTGACTTATATATATGTTTGATCTGCTGTATATGATCTGCCACAACCGAATACAACTCCCACAAGGAATTTGCTTTGTCACGAATGAAGATTAATCTGCAGATAATGATCTACACCTGATGCACTATCGCTCTGCAATATTGATTTACAATAAGGTATATTCGATCTGATTCAGTAATTCGATCTGATTCAGTAATACGATCTGATCTTATGATATTCGAATAGATAGAATATCAAAGAACCACGAACTATAGTTTACACCCGATCTGATTCGCCTTGAATACAATGATCGATCTGCACTAAAATAAATCCGATCTGCTATACTTGGTTTACTGTTGTCTATCACCAAACTGATATCCACGGTCTACATTTTTTCTTTCTGAACTGTTTGATTTGGTCCGACAGATTTTTTTTGCCCAATATATCTCTTTTTTTTATCTGTTATGGTTGCTATGTTCTTTATATCATGATGAGAGTCGTATCTCCTCGACTTCTCATAAAGTATCGCACCCTTCCATAAGGGTGACAGGTTATAACAATAGCGCTTGTTCATTAACACAGCGATTAGTAATAACAAGCGATCATCTACTATATCGCTTTTCTTAACAAAATTGATTAGATTAATAATGACTTATCAATACCGACTCTAATTAACACTAATTTGTTTAATAGATATAAATATCAGAAATCGGCTAAGGCAAGAAGTATGATTAAATCTAAGTGATCGAATTACCAAATATGTAAGGTCGATAGGCCATTCACATATTTGGTCTCAGTCGGTATGAAGGATTACTACTGACACTACATCATTAACACTCCCTCTTAGCTAGGGAGGAATCCTTCTTAACCTTTACAAGTTACATCACCTCATTGTGATGATTGACCACAATGGCTACATCCATATGTGGAAAGAAAAAAAAAATCACCTCACTATGATATCAACCATCATGACTCATCCATAAATATCACCTCATGTGATATCAACCATCATGACTCATCCATAGATATCACCTCACGTGATATCAACCATTATGGCATATCCATAGATATCACCTCATGTGATATCCACCATTAAGGTTTATTCATAGATATCACCTCACGTGATATCAACCATTATTGTGAGATCGTCACCTCACAATGATATTCGCCATGGCTCATCCAAAGGGTAAACACACAAGTACAAGAAAAATCATCACGGACTCTCTCATGTGATGCTGTCATGGCCTCACACACATGACTTCCGCCATGAACCATATCAGAGGGTGGAGATAAGGGCTTTCACCTTAAGTCTCTCTCAAAGAGAAATGCATTAACAAGAGTTTAAACATTAAACATCTTATAAAGAGAAGAATACATTAGTATAAAAATATAAACAAATCAATGATGTTGAGACTCAATCTCAGCTAGGGCTTAATTCTCCACCATACCAAGCTTACCTCAAAAGTACACAACTTTATTTTGGAGAGAGGTTTGGTGAGAGTGTCTGCCGTCTGCTCATCAATATTAATGTATCTTAACTGAATAGCATTCCTTTCCATCATGTCTCTAACGTAGTGATACTTGACCTCCACATGCTTTGAGCTATCATCAAATACAAGGTTGTGTTGTGAGGTATTCACACATCGCCCCATTGCAAATGGGGACCCCCACTTTTTTTTTTGCTTTCTAGGTTGTGTTAGAGTCGTTGCTATTAATCTTTGCATTCGAGGGATAGAGTTTCTCAAGTAGCTAGAGGGTCATCAAGTCAGGTTGGTCTCCTGAGTGGAGTGAAGTAAGTCATCAAGCATGTGGTAAGAATGATTTATGGGTGAAAGACTGGAGGATTGAACAAACTGAGCAAAGTCAGGTGAAAAGACTAAGTCACAAGTCTTTCTTAAGGATGCATACCTTGCTCCGTCACTGGAGCGAAATTTGTCTAAGTACCTTGACCCCGTACCTTGCTAAGGACATAGACTCTCGTACCTTCTGAAGGATCCAAAGCGAAATTGCCATGTACCTTGCAAAGGTCCTAGAGCAAAAATCTTCACAAGGACGTGTACCTTCCAAAGGTCCTAGAGTGAATTTTGAAGTCATGTACCTTGCTAAGGTCCTAGGGCGAATGTCCTTGTCAAGGATCAGGAGCGAATTTTGAAGTGATGTCCTTGGAAAGGTCCTAGAGTGAATGTCCTTGGAAAGGTCTTAGAGCAAACTTTGTCCAAAATCAAGCATGTACCTTGTCAAGGGTCAAGAGCGAATTTGGAGAGATCACGTACCTTATTTAAGATTGAGAGCAAACTTTGTTATGTACCTTCTAAAGGATCCAGAGTGAAATTTTCATGTCCTTCCTAAGGGTCCGGAGTGAACTTGAATATGTGTACCTTGGAGACGTCTTAGAGTGAGCTTTGTCTACAATTGTGTGCGTACCTTCCAAAGGACAAAGAACGAATTGCATTTTAGGTCTTGTCCTTGCCAAGGTCAAAGAGCAAATTTCATCATGTCTTTACCAAGGTCTTGGAGCAAAATTCTTACCAAGGTCATGTACCTTACAAAGGACACAGAGCGAAATTTTTATACAAGTCATGTCCTTGGAAAGAACACGGAGCGAATTCTATTTTTAGGTCTTGTCCTTGCTAAGGACATGGAGCGAACTATTTACCTTGACCTTGTCCTTGCTAAGGGCATGGAGCGAACTATTTACCTTGACCTTGTCCTTGCTAAGGACATAGAGCGAAATTTTTTTACCTTGACCTTGTCCTTGCTAAGGTCCAAGAACGATTTTCAAGTCTTGTCCTTCCAAAGGACACGAAGCGAAATTATTGCCTTGACCTTGTCCTTCCAAAGGACATGGAGAGGAATTTTTGCCTTGACCTTGTCCTTCCAAAGGACATGGAGCGAAATTTTACTTAGGTCCTGTCCTCCCAAAGGACATGAAGTGAAATTTTATTTGGGTCCTGTCCTTCCAAAGGACATGGAGCGAATTTTTTGAAATCATGTATCTTGCCCCTTGTCTTGAGCAAATTACTCAAATTCAAGCATTTTGGCAAGAGAGGATCAAGTCGGCTGGCATGATAGAAGCAATTTATTTTTTTTACTAAATCAGGTCGGCTATGCACTCAAGGGACATGACTCTTGCTTTAAGCACCTATAAAGGAAGGGTTAAAACATTCATTTCAACCATTAATTCAAGTATGTTCTTCTCTCCAAGTGCGAATTTGAGAGCAGACCTACTGAATCTGACCAGCAAGACAGCGAATTTCTCCAGCTAGACATCAAATTTTGTCAGCATATAAGCGAATTTTATCAGAATATAGTTGAGTTTCTGCGGCACAAGGGTGAAATTAGATATTGAAGGTGCGGACCTGATGATCAAGGAAGACAAATTCGAGCATTGAAGATGTGGATCTGATGTTTAGGGGGACGAATTCATCATAGAGCATCAGAAGTAAACAGAGGAGGAGCGAATTTGTCAAAAAGGGAAGCAAATTTCACTATTAAGCAGTCCAAATTCATCTAAAGAGCAGCAAATTCATCTTCCACAAGGCGAAATCCCTTCAGCTACAACGAGTTCCTTGATTATTATCAATCCTCTTTGATCAGATTTAGAGAAAATCACAATCAGAATGAGGGATTCAGTCAAAATGGTAGTATGTAAAGGTTATATACCATGTATGTTTGATCCCCAATTGTTTCTTTTGCAGGAGGTAAGGAAAAAGATCAAAAGGATCAGGTTGGAAGAAGATTGGAGTGAGGATCTTAAGGAGAAGTCATACAATCACTCCAAGGCAAGCAAGCAAGGATAGAAGGACTCAGCTACATCAATAATTCCCATCACCACTACTTTGAGCGAGCTAGATAATGTTGAGTATCAAGAGATATCTCTTGATATCCCTTCATGATGATGAATCCAATCAAGTCTACGAAGTGCAAGATAAAAGTAGCATCCCAGATGGCGTCCCAGTCACCATTCCTCTAGTCAATGAAGTCCACATCAGCATGTCTAGATGTAATGCACCTAGTTCATACATGGATGCACAAACTTTAATGTACCTACCCTTGATATTTATTGGTCCACACTCACTAAATGTAATTTTCTCATTGGCTAAGGAGAGTTTGTTGTAAGAAACCCTAATTAGGGTTTTCATTGTAAAATCTTAGCCATTGATAGAGATTTGATCCTGGTTGTTAATTGTAAATGAGCTCTCTACATAAAGCTCAAGCTCTTCATTTGTAAAGGTTAATAGCAAGTATAATAGCTAATAATCAATACCTAATAGTTAATAGATAGTTAGTGAATAGAATAGCATAGAATAGAAGTTAGAGTAGGAGAAGCCAAAGATTGTTGCCAAACATGGTTGTAAAGAACAATTGATTTCATTGAAGTATGGTGAATATGGTTTGTTACTTCTACAACTCGCATGGTCTTTGCTTCTCAATTTGCTTTTATGTTTATTAAATTGAGTGGAGGAATTTATTGAATGTATTTGTGTGGAATCTGTTTTGTACATACCACTAGCCTCTTGCTGATTGTAAGCGTGCCTTGTGTGGTCAACTGGAATGATATGAGCTTAACTTCGAATCGTTCTACACTCATTGCTTATGCTTTAACTTGAATGGTGATCAATGTTTGATGGTATTGATTCAAACATCCTTGAAACGTCCTTAGAAGATTGCACTGAGCTTGTGTCAAATTGTTCAGTTTGATGGTGAGACCTCGCTTAGTAGGATTCCATTTAGTCATTCATCCATCTTCTTACACTCTAGGCCTTAATATAAACTCTCTCAACCCTTTCCTTTTCCCCCTTATTTTAAAAAAACTCTAGCTAGTTTAGGATCAAAAGCATCACCATATTGTAACATCAAATGATCTAAGTTCCAACAAATCAAGCATTCAAGCATTCGAATGTAAGTCCCCTTGTGATTCCAGCATAATCACATCAAACCAATGAGCTTATCCACACATAGTGACCGTACATTCATGAACCTTGGAGTTTTCTCGAGTGATCCTTAAGCTAATCTTCAGCATCCGAGAGATTTTGTTCAAAAGAGGATAAGATACCTATGGTATTTTATTCTGTGTTCGCATGTGCCTACAAAACACATCAACAGGTTGGAGTCTGCATCACTCTTGGTGTATTCCAAGCTCACCAAGTATCCATCTATCCAGGAATATCATGACCTAGGAGTCAACATAAAGGCCTTCTTGCCTACATACATGGGACTCCATCCCATGAATCATAGTCCTCTGACTGATCACTAGAGAAACCATCTCGACATGGTCCACTCCCTCTGAACCAATATGACCAAGATCCTCGGATATCAATCGAAGCACATCTTCTTAGCTGCTCCCTCTATCACAAAAGCATACCCTGCTCACATGGTCCTGTTGTGACCATTTCACACATCGCCCCATCGCAAATGGGGACCCCCTCTTTTTGCTTGTTTTTCGCTTGTTTTCGCTTTCGTTTTTAGGGTTTTGTTAGTCCGTTAGTCGTCTGGATTTAGGGCTAAGCCTTAGGGTTTTAAATATTGCCTTTTCAAGCCAAAATCCAGTCACTTTTGAGAGCTTTTGAGCTTCTTGTCTAGAATGCAAATTTTGAATGCAATGATTTCGCCAAAATGGTCTAATTTTCAATTGGAATGTTCATGTAGAGCTTAAACTTGTTTAAATGATGACCGTCAATGTGAATTTTTGTCTGATTGAATATTTTGACCAAATTTTGACTTTTTTGAAGTTTGATCCTAGGCATTGGAATTGATTTGTTTTCGCCTCGTGAAGTGTTAAAATGTGAAAAATCTTGTTATTTTGGCCTGTAGGAGCAAAATCGCTCCTGTCCCTCAGTGAAGGACGGGAGCTCATTTTCAGATATCTCATCATCCTTGTGGAGTCCGGACAAATTTTACGTTTGAAGTGATAGAGAACGACAAGATCTTTCATTTGAATATAAATTGAAGATTTTCATGAGCGCGGAAAGGCCTCCAGAAGGAAAATCGCCCCTGTCCCTCAGTGAAGGACCGGAGCTACAATTCAAATTTCGCCATGTCCATGCAAGATTTTGATGACTCAGCAATTGGAGGACGTCCGAAGGAAGATACTTTGCCAAATGAATATAATTTGAGATGCAAAAAACGAAGGAAAATGACCTATATTGACTAAATCGCTCCTGTCCCTCTCCAAGGGACCAGGGCGAGGTACCTTGTAGCTCTCGTCCCTCTCCCAGGGACCAGAGCGATTTCCTCCATTTTGCAAAATCCAGACAAGGGTCAAGGCAAGTTTACGTTCAAAAACGAAGGAGAACATGAGATGAATGCATTGAATATAAATTGAAGATTTTTTGGACGTCCATACCAGCATTAAATGCCTAGTTCGCTCCTGTCCCTCTCCAAGGGACCAGAGCGATTTTTGATATAATTGCCTTTGTTGCAAAATTACAAACAATGTCAAGGCATGGGCGGATAGAGTGAAGAAGGACGAATCCGTTGAATATAAACTTGGAACCTGGCAAAGTAAGATGAAGGCCACAAAGGAAGGATCGCTCCTGTCCCTCTCCAAGGGACCAGGGCGATACAATGGTGAAGATACGTCCCTCTCAAGTTCAAGGTCGTCCCTCCAAGGTTCGAGCCCGATCCAAGCCAGGACGAAAGGTGGCGAGGACATTTCAAGGCGCTTTCATCATGCGTAAACACTTAAAGGACGTTAAAATGAAGAAATTGACACCCTATAACATAGATCGCTCCTGTCCCTCAGGAAGGGACCAGGGCGATGTTAGATGCATTGGCCATTTCATGCAAAATTTACGTAAGGACAAGACATTACAATGTTTTAGAGGGTCCATGGTACGACAACAAGATGATAAACAAGAGTTTTGAACGTTAAATAATCACCAAAATGGATCTAGGAACCATATCGCTCCTGTCCCTCTCCAAGGGACCAGGGCGATTTGCTTTGGATTCCTTGTTTGTTTCAAGTTCAAGCTAAGTCAAGACGTCCTAAGATAGCATATGGTCCAAGGCGTCGTTTGAAGATAATTCGCAAGGGTTTTGAACGTCCGAACATCACCAAATAATGTAAAAGCCTCACATCGCTCCTGTCCTTTGGACAAGGACCAAGGCGATATCATCAAAAGCACGCACGTTCCTTCAAGATCAAAGCGAAGCAAGGCTAGGTAAGGTGAAGGACGACGTTTGAAGGACGTTACAATGAAGATCGAAGTGCAAAGTTGACAAGGTCAAGGAAAGGACATGGATCGCTCCTGTCCCTCTCCAAGGGACAAGGGCGATGATCCCTTCAATACGCTCAAAACTTCATGCGAGCAAATGGAATAAGCGCAAAAGACACGAACAAAGGATGTTATTCGCCCACAATAAAAGATCGAAGTTAAAAGATGCAAGATGGACATGAAAACAAGAAGATCGCTCCTGTCCTTTGGACAAGGACCAAGGCGATGTACACTCAAAAGGCACTTAAACACACATGCAAGAGGATCAAATGCGAAGAACCTATCAAGATGATCAATTTTTAACGCGGAGATGAAGAAGTTGATCGTGAAAAAATGCAAAACCAAGACGAAACAATGAATCGCTCCTGTCCCTCTCCAAGGGACCAGAGCGATGAGGTACGTCCCTCTATTTACATATTTTTTTTTTTGGCGCCAAATTAAAACAATTTGAATTTTCTTTAAATGCTAAATCAATTTAAAAATTAAAAATCCATTTTTATTGGCATTTAATATGGCGTTAACACTTATTAATTATTTTTGCCTTATTTAAAAAACCGAAATTTGCAATTTAAAAACGCAAGGCATTAGTAATTAATTAATTAATTAATTAATAAAAAAATCGATTTGAGCGCTCATAGATGGGGTCGGCCTTGTTATGTCATTGCAAATCATTTAAAAAATGGTTTTATTTTTTATTAAGTCGGCCTAAGGGGGTAAAGGATGCAAGCGCTATATAAAGGGGTAAAAGTTATCATTTCTACATCATTATTTTACCTTCCTTTATACGAGTTGACAAGAGGCGAATATAGTGCGAGTTTTATTTATCCAAGGTGGCAAAGACACTCCAAAGGTGGTGCGAATTGCATTGAAGACCAAGGGTGGCGCGCTTAGACATTCCAAAGGTGGTGCGACTTCAAACCAAAGGTGGCGTAGACATTCCCAAGGTGGTGTGAGGCGTGCGAAGTGTGTTGGAAGAGGTGTGAATTGCATTGAAGATCAAAGGTAGAGCGAATTTGAAGATCCATCCAAGACCACGCCTAAGGCGAATTTGCTAAGGACTTGGTGATTTATTTGTGCGAAATTGAAGATCACATTCTCTCCAGAGGTGGCGAAATCAAATTTGAGGGGATCATATTGAAGATTATCTTTATACCTCAATTTTGCTTAGGCAAATTTTGTTTTTGCATTCTAGAGTTAGCTCTCTATCGAGGTATGGCGATTTAATTATTATTGTTTTATTCATTCATCGTCATATTTCAAATGTTGAATTTTAAAATCTCTTAGCTCAATCGTTGTATTTTAGGAAATGATAACTCTAGGGACTTATCATGAGGTTTCCTAAAATCTATCTCTCTTATCTACGTTATTTATTTCAAAAATCTATTTCTTATAATGAAATGTTGTGTAGGTATGGCGACCCCAAAGGCGGGAGCATCCACCAGTCGCTCGGCTCTCATAAAAGAAGATCAGAAGACTGAAGAGGTGGAGACCAAGATCATGTCCAAGTGGAGTAACATTGGAGATACAAACTTGGGAAACTTTAGCACGAAGAAGTTCCGAGAGGTCCCTTACATCGGCAAGCCATCACCTGTCGCCCGGAGAATAATAAAGAGTGGCATCATTAAGGCGGCCGGTTTTCCTCCAGCCATTCAGTGTCACGAGTTGATGATCTAGTGTGCCCGTCATTACAATCCACAGTCCAGGACAATTGTGTCCAATGAGGGAAACACTTTGGCGTACCTTTCAGAGGAGGCCATAAGTGAAGCCTTCCATCTTCCAGAGCACAGGGACATGATATACAAGAGCATTGAAGGAGCCAGATCAGTGTACGATGATGATCCAGATGCTTGCCTAAGCATAATCAACAAGAACTGGCTACTTAAGAGTCGTCCCCGTCTGAGCAAAGTATTTGAGGTACTTCGTACCATTCTTGGCAGGAGGATCGAGGTCGAGACAGATGTGGATTTACAAGAATTTGAAGATAGAATCAAGATCATCTTTCGCAAGGACGCAGATGTTACAGATGAGCAATATGATCAGATGTATGCTACCATGCTCCTGATTGATAGAACAAAGGAACTTGAACCTACTTGGGACACAGCTCTTCTAGATGCATTTGATCAGGTTATCCACTTAGAAGAGAGTATCAAGAATCTTCCCGAGATTCCAAGCACAGAAATCGAAGGAATCGTGGCAAAATTCATTGCATATGCTAAGAAGGAAAATTGGAAAGGGAATAAGATTCTAGATGAAAGGTTGTTACAGATGACATGACATCTTATTTCTCATTGGTTGATACCTCCTAGATTTTTGTGCCAAATTTAATATTTGGCTATGTATTTAATATTGTTCAGTAAAAAGGAGGTCATTTGTAACAAACCCTAATTAGGGTTTAGGTGTCATGATCTTGTCCATTGATTTACTTTCAATCTGGACCTTTCATTGTAACTGGGGATGCTATTTATACCCCCATTTTTTCATTTCATTTGTAACAGAATAGTCAATAGAGAAATAGAGAATAGAGTTGAGAAATTAGAGTTGTAAGCAATTTTTATTTTGTAGCAAGATTGAGTCTTGAAGAGAGAAGTTCAAGCAATTGTTGTATATGATGACTTGGAAATCAATAAAATATTGAAGTTATGGTGTTTTGTTGCAAGTTTCTTGAGTTATCTTCATGGTTGTTGGATGTACTTGAATCACGCTCAATCAAAGTAGTTTGTTAATTAGAAAGACTAAGTGTGAGATTTGATATTTGGTAGGATTCGCAATCCAAACCACTAGCTTCTTGCTGATTGTAGGAACGCCTTGTGTGGTCGACTGGAAAACACCTTGAGTCCTTAACCTTCAAGCATTTTCGTATCTAGGATATGTACTTTCGTAGTAGTGTCCTTGGTCTCTGATGCATTGAACATCATTATTACCTTAGAAGATCGCACTAATTTCAGTTGAGTTGTTGTCTTATGGCGAAATTGAAATTGGTTGAGTCTTGCCAAATCTCATTCATGCTAAGTCGTTCCTAGGGTTAGGCTAGATTAGATTTACTTAAACCCTGTCCCTTTTCCATTTTTTTTTTGAAAGTTCCTTTTAGATTAGTGAAATCTTCGAACTATTGAATCCGTAAGAAGCCTTGAAGGAAACAGCAAATCACATCATACCACTAAAAGCTTGTCCACACGTGGAGACCCCACTAAAAGAACCTTGGAGTCCACCTAACTGATCCTTTTTGCAGATCTTCAGCAGTTAGAGACTATTTTCTCAAGAGAGGATAAGATGCCTAATGGTATTTTATTCTGTGTATGATTGTGTACAAAATACACGTCAACAGGTCCCAATCATGGAAGATATCTTACTCCAGAAGACTCTCATAATCTAGTATGATCTACATACGGCTGAAAGTGCTAGATCCAAGACCACCTTGGACCTACTATCATAAGATCGAGCCCTAGACCATCCTGAGATTTAAAATAAAATCCCCTTGCAATACGTTCCCTCTCAGTGGGAGAGGCTTCTTGTCTCAACTTTGCTTTGTAACCCTAGATGCTATCATCACTTGCACAAATGCCTTGATAGTTTTCCCAAGTGGACTATTGCACTTTAGCAGGTAAATATTTGTTTTATAAAAATGGAAATGCAAAATCTCATAATCTCCACTAAAGTCCCCTGCATATTCCTCCTGAATTTCAATATCTTCATCACAAATAGAACTCCAAAACTCTATAGCCTGAAGAGCAACAGGCTGTGATTCTAAAGATGTCCTCTTTCAAATCAGAATCTCTTCAAGTGCTTTGATGAGTCATGGAGTAAGGCTTGAGGAGGAAGAGTGCAAAGTCTATAATCACATCCATGACGAACTCCAATGACTTGAGTTGTCTTGATGTTTGATTCCTTGGGCCATGCAAGGACAATGCCATCTATGAATGCAATTCGATGTCCTTTGTCTTCCAAGGCTGATATGGAGACAAGATTTCGCTTAATTCTCGGAATGAATAGTACATCATTCAATTTCAAGGAAATGTCTGATTTTAAGTGAAGAGAGGAGGCCCCAACTCCTTTTACGGAGTAACTAGTGTCACCTCCAATGATCACTTCTTCATTTGAATTTCTCTCCACCAAATCATTTAGGTGTCCTCTAAATCCGGTAATATGGCGAGATGCACCACTATCAATTATCCAAGTATTGTGGTTGGTAGGCACATTGCTTGAAAGGGCTGAATAGAATATGAATCCATCTGAATCCTTTTGTGGAAGAGTCTCGCCAACATCCGCAATGGAAGCTTGAGGCATAGTCCCGGTTGGACATTTCATTGTGTAGTGACCATATTTGTCACATCTAAAGCATTGGATTTCTGAAATATCCTTCCTTCTTCTGAATGTAGGAGCACCATTGGATTCCTTATCTTTCTTCCTTTTGAAATGTCCTTTCTTACCTTTCTTCTTTGAGGAGTGTGAGGCAAGAACATGAAAATGTCAGCCAACTTATTACCTTCATGTAGCACGTGGGTAAACTCGACCTCCTCGAAGTCTTTTGCCAACTCAATCGAATCATTGACAAAAGGTTTTATAGTCCAACTAGGCTTTTGAGTGCCTTTTAGGCATTAGACTATGTTCCGGGAATCCCCTTCAACACATACTTTTTCTAACCCTTTACAATGGACCAATTTAATACTATGAAAAACAACAACCTCTTCAACATACTGATTAGACTAAGAACTCAAAGGTATCACCACTATTGCAAGAAAATTACCTTTCGCATTTCTAAGCACTCCTCCATCCCCTACTAGCCTGCGGTTACCTTTGGCTGCCCAATCAAAGATAATTTTAGTTCACCCCTCAGGTGGAAGCTTCTAGAAAACCACTTCACTAGAATTTTTCATGTACTTAAAAAACAGGACCGAAATGTCAAATTGAAGTTCAAACCAGTTCACAATGTCAATATCATAGGAGGAAACTCTAATCTTAGTGTTCTTCAACATTTTATCAGGAATTTGAATTCTAAGATTCTTATTGGTAGCCGTAATAATTCTATTAGCAACACTATCAACACATCCACCTTGATCTCTAAAGATACGATTATTTCTCTCCCAAAGTCCTGAAACAGTGTGAGGAAGCAAGAGAGACCATAGAAGCTTTAAGGAAGGATTAGAAGAGCAACACCATTGAGTGATGACCTCCTAAATATAAGATGGGAAAACCCAACAAACATTCCACATGTTAAGCGAAAGAGCCCAAACCGATCTAGAGAAGGAGCATTCAAAAAACAAATGGAAAACATCTTCAATAGCACATTGGAAAAGAGCACACCTGTTGGGAAAATCGAAGCCCCTTTAGCACAGATTGTCACAAGAGAGAATCTCATTCTGGACCATGAGCCAAAACAAAATATTTATTTGGGAGTAAGCTCAAGCCACCACAAAGAAGCCCAGAAAGAGGGTTTGCTAACTAATGAAACAACAAAAGCGTACCTTGAGGCAATTGAGAACGATCCTGAAGGATTATTATACTAGGCCAAGTCATCATATGGCAAGGATAGGGGAATATGGAAACACGAAAAAATGGAGAGTGAAGCCTGAACAACAACTCCAATGGATCAGCATCGCAAACACACTTCCAAGACCCATCTGCAATGTAGTCCACCACCCTATCTCCAAAAACTACACACAAGGTTCTTTCAAAGATCTAGCCAATCCACAACAGCGGGGGGAATCCAAATCCCACTTGTCATCCTAGAAGTTTATGGAAGGGGCCATTTCACAATTTCCATTTCACCCTTTTATAGATAAAGTTTCTACTATCCAAGATGTTCTTCCAAATATTGGATCCAATAGGGAGATCGGGACTGCAAAGTAAGTCCTCCATGTTTTTGTTGTGATTTGGGTATTTTATCCTATAAATCTTGGCCCACTCATTCTTTTCCTTCATG
Source organism: Cryptomeria japonica (assembly GCF_030272615.1). Taxonomy (NCBI): domain Eukaryota; kingdom Viridiplantae; phylum Streptophyta; class Pinopsida; order Cupressales; family Cupressaceae; genus Cryptomeria; species Cryptomeria japonica. Next base: position 537,322,141 of record NC_081405.1, on the reverse strand, counting down.
AACCTCCAAGTAATCTTATAGCCAACATGGCAATGTTGAAGTCCTTAATTTTTCTGATACCAAGGCCTCTCAATTTCCTTGGTAACTCACTTCATCCCAGGCTACCAAAAGATTTTTTTTTCTTATCCTTTGAGCTTGACCATAGGAATCTCTTTTGCATCTGTTCCAATTTCTCCAAAAATCTCCCAAGAATTTAAAAAAGGCTCATATTGTGTAGAGGAAGAGATTTTGTAGAGAAGCTTTAAGAAACTTAACTTTTCCAACCTGGTTGAGCAAAGCCCCCTTCAAACTAGACAACTTGGAATGAAACTTGTCAACTAAGTCCAACCAAAAAGATTCTAACACTTTCTTGAAGAAGAGGGGTAAGCCAAGGTACTTTGAAAGAAGATCCTTGGTCTACACTGAAGAATATTAGCAATCCTTTGTTGAGCAAAGGGTGTGTTCAAAAAGAGGATACAACTCTTGGTGTAATTGATTTTTAACCAGAGGCCTTTTTGTTGATCCACACCAAATGGGCCACCTCATAAATATAAATTATTGAGTCCAGAATTTGTCTTCTACGAAGAAAACTACTTTGTTGGGGAGCACTCTTTATAGGAAGGAAATCCTGAACTCTATTGACAATCACCTTAGAGAAGATATTATACTCTGAATTGTAGAGGCCAATAAGTCTGAAATCTACAAAAGAAATAGTGCCAACCTTTTTGAGAACAATAACCTAGTAGTGTTTAACTCCTTCAACAAGCTTCCATAGCCAAAAAACTCTTTGGTCATTGCGATCAAGTCTCTAGCAAAAGTATCCTAGTAGATTTGAAAGAAGAAATTGGGGAAGCCATTTGGACCAAGGGCTTTAGAGAAAGTAGCTTCTCCAATTTCATCAACTGAAGGAATTTTCAAAAGAAATATATTATCCTCACCCATAAGGATTTTAGGAATCACACTTAGGACATCATTCTCAACCAAAGGATCTTCCACCACACCCTTCGAAAGGAGGCTTTGAAAGAACTCATTAGCCGCTTGCCTAATCTCCAGGTCCTCAATTATTTTTTAATCATTAACTTGGGTAGATACAATACAATTAGTAGACCTATGCTAAAGTGTAGATAGATGGAAAAACTTGAGAGCTGTGATCTCCATTTTTCAGCCATAGGATTATAGATCTTTGTTTCCAGAATTCTTCTTCTTTGGATATGATAGTGTGGAGCTCCACAAGGAGGGTATTTTCTTGGTTGAGCGGGTCTCCAACTACACCGAAGATTGAATCTCTTTTTGAATCGAGTCCAATTTACTCTTGACAATCTATTTCCTTTTGAAAATATGCCCAAACGAGTTTTTATTCCAAGACCAAATTTTAATTTTAACAAAAGAGAGCTTCTTAGCCAATCTGTACATAGCTGACCTTTCCACATCAATCTGCCCACATTCTTGAATCTTCCTCTCCAACTTCGAGTGGCGAGTCCACATTTTTTCAAAGTGAAAGGGAAAGTTTACTTTTGTCCTAGTCTCCCATAGGGAAGTGGTCTAACCCAAGACTAGTGAATAGATTCAATCTTATATATGAGGAAATTAATAAAGACAAGAGAATCAAATGGTGCTAATCTTTTTTATTACTTAGGAGCATGTGATGTCCCCATCTTTGACCTAATAATGAAACAACAATAAATCACATATAAGGTGAAGGAGTGGCAGGGCTTAAGCACCTCAAGATAGTTAGGAAATAGTTAATAGTAAATTGTACATAGCAAATAAGAATTCAAGTAGATAGTTTGCATATTCTTTCCATAAAGAATCAACAAGCATCAAGGGTATCAAGGAAAATCGTGAAGTCTTATCAAAAAGATGATTTTCCTACTTGGCATTAAGAGGCACAGCAAAATGTGATATGAGAATAAGTCAGGATCCACGGTGTCAAGATCAAGGCAACAAGGAGTAAGATACTTAATGTAAATATGGATGTCTCATAGAGAGTATTCATAGCATAACCACCATCACAACAATGATAATGAGATGATAATCGTTAGTAACATGCTGGGGTTATCAAATGGAGGCTCATAGCATAAGGGCAAATCGTCTTCAATATCTCTATCATACCAATACAGAAGGATTAAGTTATCAATCAGCAAATAGTGATCAATCATATATGATATAAGTGGTTGATAATCACCATACATTAGTGGATCGTTCATGTCAAATAATTGGAGAATATATGGTCAGTGCATGCAAAGGAGCAATTAAGGATCAACAAGAGGATCTGATAGTTCATGGAAATGATCAGAACTAAACCATCCATCGAAGGAAGATTCAGTGATAAGTATACCTACACCATTATCATCATTGCACTAAGAAGGCAGAAGAAATATCATTCTCCATGAACCATGTTTGAGCCATTAGACCAAGCAATCGACAACGACTGATCTAAATTAATGTAGCAGCATTCAATCATTACCAAATATCACTTCAAAACCAAAGCAAGTCAATATTAAGAAGAAGTTGACTAATCGAATGATTAGTCATAAACAGTGATTTGGGATACTAATGCTAAACGGTGGTTATGATGACAAAACTGACTTGTCATGAAGAGGAGCGCATTGCATAAGGAGAGGCATTCTTAAGAAGAGACAAATCTCTTAGAAGGCCACCCTTCCCATCGTACAAGGATACATAATAGAGTTTGAACCCATTCAACAAATCATCATTGGAATTTCTCTCGTCTTTTATTTGTATCCTAACGGATCTGCTCTCTTGAGCATTTATTGCCTTTGGCAGCACAGTTGCATACATCAATATATATATATCAGAAACAGCACCATTATTGCACGAGTTTCAAGTAACAATCAGAGACAGCAATCATCTCTCATCACTATTAGTGATTGAGAATCATTATCAGCATATTTCTATTGCCAAATCAGACACAGCTGCATAGCATTATTGCTATAATCATCAGAAGGAGATTTGAAGCATACATTACACCGTGACACATCAGAAAGAGCAGTGACATTGTTTACATATAATAAATAATATCTGAATATAAGTAGTATCAATTATATTTTATAAGGGCAATCATTCATTAAGTGATATCATAAACTATTATTTTGCAATCAAGTAACTTCTTCTATTATTACCTTAAGCATTATTTGAGATTTTCAAGAAAAGAAGTCTCTTGCAATTGATTGATAGAGTAAATTGTTCCCTATCTCATAAAGAATAACATAAGGGGACATTACAGAGCAGTGTAATGTATATATTTATCTACATATATATGCATACACACATATGTATGTATAAACACACACACACACACACACACACATATTTGCAGCCTAAAAACATGAATTAAGTTCCAAACAGCACATATCATGCATATGCTAAACAAAACTGCTATAAATACTACAATTACAATATACTAATTCAACATTAATTTGTCGAACTTGAATGTCATGATAATTATTCATTGTTCAATATTAAAAATAAAATAATAGAAACAGCAATTAGCATCATATGGGTCTTCATCTAGACTAACATAATCGTCATCAACATTAGATGGTGTACGTAGATCGAAAGAATCATAAGCAGTCCCATCTTTATTAAGACCAATGTCATCATCATCATTTTCTGCATGGAAGAAAGTTTCTTGAGGATCTTGCTCTTTTTCATTTATGAACTTCATCTTCTCAATCTAAGTCAATGCCATCACATTCCTCTTCCAAACATGGCTAATCCATGTCAGTAAAACGGATCATACTCATGATGGGCTTGCTGAAACTAAGAAGATATTTCATGAAATTCTACCAAGTGTCATCTGAGATCATTCGCTTTACATTTGTTGCCCTCTCACTATTGGATTGCCTCCATATAAACCAAAATTGATGAATATGCTCAATAGCACTTCGTACACCTTCACAAGTTGTCACAAGATAATTGTGTTGGAAGAAAAGTAGATCTTAACAACCTATTCAAAACTTACATTTAACTAAAAAGAAAAAAGAAAATATACTTAATTATTTTTAAAAATTACAAAAGTGAAACATACAATTTAAAAATAGTATTATTTCAATTACCTTCAGCAGCTACAATTGTGAGAATAATCTAAAAATGGCTTGTGATATGTGGCAGTTTGTAAACATTTGGATCTCTTTGGCCTTAACATGGACTTATTTGATTCAATCTACTTTCTTGCCCTACTTTTGCAACATGAGGTTGAGCAAGTGGACAACATAAGGTGTCCAACATATATGTGAATATTATGCCTCAACTAACATATCACCCCTATATGTTTCCACGAACCTCTAATGGGCTCCAATGAATTTTCTATAATTTTGACCTCTTTTGGCAATAAAGATTTTCACGCCTTTTCATAACCTAGGCCCATATACCATATGGGAGCAACATTTATTTTTCTCACTATATCTCGCCAAAATGGTTATCGAACAATGTTGAAGGGAATATTATTTGCATAAAGGCAGCTTGTCATGATTTGATTAATAATCTCTCCAATAGCAATTTGAAATTCACTCTTTAATAGCCCCTTTGTTCTCTTCACAATTAGAAAGCTCTTCTTCATTCCTAACCAAAAACGAGTGACTCTCAACCATAGCTTTAGAGATGATGCTAGATGGGGAAGTAAGGGACCATCATGACTCCCTTACTCTACTCAAAGGATGCCCTGTTTAAAGGACACCTTCTACATTTGCTTCCTCTTGCTCTTTGATATATTCTTCTATTTTATTAGTTGGGATAATTAAACCATTCTTCCTTGGGCAAGCTTTGATTTCTATGCAGTGTTCCACCGGCGTTGGGGACGGGGGGATGGCGGCGGGGGGGGTGGCGAGGTGGTGGTGCTGATATAGTTATACATATACATATAATACTTGAAAAACTAGTTTTGAAAAGATGTATGACAGTATAACAGTATAAGAATTACATTTCAAATGAAACTATAGGAAATTTGAAATACTAAATCTAAATACCAAGATTTCTTCAATGCTAATTGCTAAATAAAATTTGACAAATGAAATTGTCAAATTGGAGATTTCTATTATATCGAAAAAGGAAAATATGAATATCTGATGCCATTGCAAAGTCTATAATAATAAAGATGATTACATGATTCATCATTACAATGAGTAGCCAAATACAAATACGTGTAGCAATAGCATTACAAAAGAGACTAGAGTCAAAGACAAATGACATAACTCAAAATGTAGCTAATGGAGGCCTCTAATCATCTACAAACTCCTCCTCACTGGAACTCCTGAAGATCAAGATCCCTCAAGCTCACACCAACTAGCCCTGCATCTGAAGTGGTAGGATCATCCTCATCAATCTGTGAAGGCTCCTCTGGCTCTACATCCCATTGTGACACTGGACTTTCCTTGTACACAAGTTTCTTGTGGTCCATTAGACGCAAAGCACTGTGTACAGCCACAAGCTTCTCTGCTCTCTTAGAAGTAAGTTTGTTACTCTTAAAAGAGTGGATGAAGCTATATGTAGACTAGTTCCTCTCAGCAACTAAAGAACTGGAAACCTGGGATAGCAAACGGATGGCTAGAGTGGTGGTCAAAGATTCCGGGCCATGACAATTCCACCACAAAAGTGGGTCCTCTTGTGCCATAGTGTCTATATCCATCTTTGTCGCATCTGAATAACCTCTAAGAGTGGCAAATCTTTCCCACTTAGTGCAAATTGTGTCGACATCTCTGGAATCAAACATCTTCTCTACACACCTAAAGAAACCCGCCTTCACCTCATCATCCTGAATCGGTGTCACTCCACCCGGTCTAGCCTTGTACCACTTAGGATTCAAGGCAAAGGCAGCCATATGCAAAGGAGTGTTCAACTTGTCCCATCTACGCTGAATGATAGGTCAGATTTGCTCATTGTAGAATGCGAGAGAGGGGTCCTTCACTCACACAGCAACCCTCATCTGGTCAAGCATAGAGTCAATGCACTCATACACCTCTCCAAGGTTAGGTGCATCCCCATCCCCATATCTGATTACCCGGAATATTGGAGAAATGATGGAGACAATGTATTTCGCATCAATCCAAAACACATCACTCTTCACTATCTCCTTCACCCTTCTCCCCTGCTCTGTCTTGGCCTCACCCCACCTATTCCACTCATTAGTCATAACCATGAGTTGCAATGCCTCTTGCAACTCAATCATTCTCTCCAAGAGAATGAAATAGGATGCATATCTGGTCTCAACTGGTTTCAAGAACTCCTCCTTCGCGAAGGTCCTCAAGAGTGCATGTGAAGTGTGGTGGTTGCAGATAAACATCTACACATCTCTCACATCAGTGACCACTCCTCTAATCCAGTCAATCTTCCCCATGTCCTTGAGTGCATTGTTCATGGCATGCACACAACATGGGGTCCACCAAATGTGTCTATAGGCTGCCTCAATGAGTCTCCCTGCTGCTCTACACACATGGGCTGCATCTGTCACTACTTGGACCACATTTTGTGGCCCAACCTCCTCAATAGCCTCCCCGAGGACCTGAAACTGGAAATCAACATCTTTATGATGCCCTGTACAATCAACTTCTCTAAGGAAGTATGGGCCCTCTGCAAATGTGACTGTGATGTTGATGAGTTGATGATGGCTAATGTTCGTCCACCCATCCATAACTATGCTGCACCCTGATGCCACCCAACATGCCTTCATCTTCTCCATCAATATATTGATCTTGGAATAGCATTTATCCAAGATCGAGGTCCTCATTTTCGTCTCCCCTGGTGGCACATAAGATGGTCCTCCCTTCACCACCATAGCCATCATCTCCCTATAATAAGGAGACCGTGTAACATGAAATGGAATGCCATTGGCAAAGAAGAACTTGCCAATGGATTCATCTATCTCATCTCTTAGCTGCACATTAAACATATCAGGAATGGGGTTACTTTGTGGTGTCTGCAACCTATGTTTCCCTGCCTTGGCAGTGGCGTCACTAGAAGTGGAAGTGGATGGAGATCCAAACATCATTCCTCCCGTCTACGAAGCATGAGAAGTATGTGGCCGATTTTGGTTGTGCTGAAGGGCTGCCCTAGCAGACAAAGTAGTAGGCATTGAAATATTTGTGTCATCTGGAACCCCCCAAAGCTTGTTAAACTCAATTTTGTACTTTATATTTTTAGCTTCCTCCAAAAACTTACAAAGTCTCACACCTTTTCCTCTCCAAAAAAGAAAGTGTGCATTCACCCTACTAATGCTACCAAACCATTTAGTGTCACAAATGTTGCACTTCCACTTCTTTGTTCCCCCACTTGAATGTGATGTGCCTTGTACTGATATTGTTGAAACAAATTGTTTGAGAGGAGACTTAGGATCAAAAGGACCCCTAGCATACGGTGCCAACAACTCTAAAGGGCAACCTGTACTAGCTGGTGCACTCGCCATAGATCTAGATTGGGCTCCAGGATCAGCCCCATGGTCACCCCCCTCATTTTCAAGTTCAAATTCTGAATCATTCTCACTATGAGAATGGATTTCGATCTCATCCTCACTCATGCCTTGGGAGCTCAATGTGAAATTGACACTGCATTTCACAAAATAAAAATAAAAAATAAAATCAGTCTAGTTTAACAAATAATTTTTTTTTCCTATTCATCCCATTTTGAGATGAATAGGAAAAAAAAAAAAAATTAAAGCTAAACAAACAAAGAACAAAAAATGACATTGAAAATCAGAAAATAAAACCAAAAAAAAAGGAAAAACCCTACCTTGTGCTTGAAAAATCTCTCCAAAATGCAGTAGAATCTTCTTCCTCCTCTTCTTCTTGCTTCTTCTCACTCCTATCACACTTGCAATCACTTTTCTCACCCCTTCAATCGGTCTTCTACAAGTTTTTCCTCCTCTTCAGCTTGCTGGAAAAAAAATCAGTCTTTCAAAATGAGAGTGAAATGAACAAAAAACATGGTTTTGTGCTGTTTTGGGGGAAAAGGTGGGGCCCACATCCAATTAGGGTTACCCCTTAACCCCCAAAAAAGTTTTTTTTTTTTTTAAATTTTCATTTTAAAGCAAGGAAAACACGTGGGGTGACGGGAGACACCCAGACGTCTCCCAAGGAGACATGGAGACGTCTTCGCGTCTCCTCCCCGTCTCCAGCAGCGTTTGGGTGGCGGTGGCGAGACGGCAGGGGATGTCGCGTCCCCGTCCCCGTCCCCACCCCCTGTCCCTGTCTCTGAGACGCAGCCAAAAAGGGGGGGGACGCGTCCCCGTGGAACACTGTTTCTATGCCAAGGATGCCATAAAATTGGGCTTTCATCAAATTGTATGAGCTTGTATAGCTCTAAGCACACTCACTACATATCTAAACATATGTCCCACCACCTAGAACCTACTCTATTATTTCTACATGCCTCCACAGAGGTGAACTTGGGTCAATTTGAAGCAAGGCCACAAAGCAAGAACTAGATGCCATTGCAATCCTTGAGACAACAAGGAAACAAACTTGAACATGTTCTAAAATTCAAGCAAATGAAAAGTTGAGATCCAAAAAATATACATCTTTTAAGGCTATATCATTGAATAATTTAAAATTTTTAACTACAAATGTAAAAGAATGAACATATTAAGACAATATCAATAATATGATAGTGACGAATGTATATACTTCTAATTTTTGTGTTTTTGCCATTTTGGTTTCAAAATGAGGTACCCAAGCAATTAAAGTCTAAATGTTTCAAGCAAGTGTAAGACTCGCCTAGACTCACCAAAACTTGGTGAGTCTGAGGCGAGTCAAGCTCAATTCTGAGGGATCCAGACTCGGACATGGTTGAGTCTTTCCCAGGCCTACTGAGTCTATGGACTTGCAATACTCATTGAGTCTAGGTGAGCCTGGGCCTAAGACTCGGAAATTTTTATTTTTTTTAAACTCACAAATTTCTATGCATTTTTGGTTTATGAAATGCCCATCTAGGATTTAAGAAAAAGCATAAAAATGGACCCTGTGAGGGGCATTGCCTGCATACCTCAGCAAGGGGTGCTACCCCGAGACCTCCATGAGGGGCATTGCCCCTTGACCTTGCTGAGAGCGTTGCCTTGCGGGGTGCTACCCTCAACCTCGTTTTGGTGTTGCCCCCAAACCACCATAAAACTATAATCTAAGCAAGTGATAAGCCAATGTTGAGTCATGATCATAAAATCTACATGATACATATCTCTTGCTAAAAATCTCTACATATTGTAATGTCCCCTTCTCAATGGTGAGAAGTTCAGCTGGCCATTAGCCTATTCCTGAGACCTGTAGGCTAATTGGAGGCAGAAATTAGGGTTTCCAACTTTTGTGGAGGTTTGCAAGGGTTGTTTGATGATTGACGAGTTGGAATTCTACAATTCAGATTGCGGATTCCTTCTGGGTTTTCCGAGAGCTTCGTAGGGTGTGACATGCATTCAGTTCAGAGAAGTTTTTTGAACTTACTATTTTTAGTAAGTTGGTGGCAGCTATCAAGATTTCAGGGTTTTTTTGGGTTTTTTGAGTTCACCCATAGGGTTCAAAGAGCAATCTTTTTGGTGATGTTTTCAGGACTTACTATTTTTGGTAAGTACTATATTTGGCAATACCATTTTTAACAGTGCAGTTCAGAGCTCCAACTCAGTTTAGTTTGGTGATTTCTAGCACTTCAGTCTCTGACTCAATTTGGCGATAATCAATATTTGAGGAGAAGGTATTTTTAATATATTAATACCTTAGGCATAAGGTTTTAATATTTGATTATTTTGGACTTAGGAACGGAGGAAATAATAATTTTATCCTAAGTCTACTTGGGCGAATTATTTCACCCTCTTGACGCCAAAGTACAAATGCATTATTATTATACACCTTAAGTTATTTCCAAAAGTTTGACTTAAGGAAGGGGTCATGTTTGGACGCCATATGCTACGAGGAAAATATGAAATGCAACGCCAAGTCTAGGTGGTGTCATGAAATGAAATGAAAGTGAAATGAGGGGAATTTGGGCACCATTTGGATTTGAATTTGAGCCTTTAGAATCTATAAATATGAGTGTTGGCCTCTTATTTATGACCTTTGAGAAAATATTATAACAAAGTGCTATCAAAATGCAAAGTGAAGCTTTAGGGAACGCTTACCTCCTAGCCATTGCTTGATTTCTTGCTTGCAATATAGCAACTAATCGAGCTAGAGCTTGCTCTTCATCTCAGAGGAGTGGATTGAAGATAATGTCGCAGATTTCTGTATTGTTTTCTGATTTTTGGAAGTGTTTTAGAGCGTCCAGGTTGTTGTTCATGTGGTGTGCTGAAGAAGGTTTTTGTTCGTAAGTCTTAGTGTGTTATTCTTCTCGTTCTGGGTATTTCCTCTATCTCTCTATTTGGTTTAGGCGATACATTTTGTGAGTTTATAGAGCTTCATTTGGTGTCTTGGATTTTATCTTTGCAAATCGCTCCCTTAGTTGGCCGTACCATGTGGCTAAGTGCTTTGGGATGCATGAGTAATGTATTTGGGTCAGTTTGATGTAGTTTGTTGTTCTAGGCTTGATCGCTTACCTCCTAGGAATCATATGCTTTTAGTCTCATGTCATTCGGTTAAGATTTGAGGGAGTTGTGAGTGTTTTAGTGGGATTTGGTGTTGTTCGTCTGTGTGTTTTCAGCGTGCTGGAAGTTTGTCAGATTTTGAGTTTTCTGAGTTTGGAGTGATTTTTCTTGTGTGGAGAGTCCCTTGTACCTTGTGGAGCTGATTAAGCTATATGTGCAACTGTGTTCGGTGATTTACCTTTCTTGCAGACATGATAATTATTGTAATGCTAAATAGTAGTACTATCAGCAAGTTATATTTGGAATTGCTCTTCATTTCCCACTAAACAAGTGGAAGAGGCTGGCTTGCCTCCTATATCTTATTTTGTATTACTGTCCTCCCGCTGCATAAGCGGTAGAGTTGATTATTAATTTCATTCCCAGTCCTCCCACTGGATAAGCGGTTGAGTGATTGTTATTTCAGTTTCTTGGCTTGTCCTTGGCTGGTTTACCGCCAAGTGATTTCTTCAGGTATTTATGTCACCCGTTGTATAAGCGGAAGGGGCTGTTGTGCCGCCCAAGCATTGTAATATTTCCAGTTATTTGAAGCTAACGATCCCCTCAACACCGTATGCTCTCACCTTCCCATATTGGGCACTTGGTGATCAGAAAGTGGAAGGGTTACAATTTCAGCATTATTATATTTCGATTTCCTAACCTTAACGGGTTCTTGTTGTGTTGTAACTGGAAATTAATTAAAAACAATTGTGGGGACATTACACATATTCACAGTCATGCCTTGCATAGACAACAACTAGAAGAATTCCATCTACTAGTATCCTAGCTAAAGTCAAAGTAGAACATAACCATATATCTTTTTACTTAACCACTCCTCTTTGTTAATGAGCTTGTCAACAAAACATGCTATATTGAAGGCTTCAAAAACAATTACTAATCAATTCCTCACTTGAATATACACACCAGTCATTGAGACACAAGCAAAAATCATGGCTACATCTTCATCCAAGACCCATCTTAGGTGCCAATGCATGACTTGTCATGATGTTGGGATGAGTGATGCAACCTCCTTTGAGTCATAGTCTTATAAATTTAGTTTTCATGTTTGTTTTGAGCCATGGATTTCATATTCCATTAGTTTTGTATACATTTGACAATACTTATATATCTAAGTGTGTTATTTCCTTCAGCTACAATTTGTGTTTATACTTATGCAATCGATGTATACTTGTATATGTGATCAAATTAGTTTTTATTTGATGATGTTATTGTGTCTTTAAGGTTTATATATTAAAGGGTGCATGAAACAAGTTTTAAATCCTTTAAAATCTCTTAATTTCTTGGGCATTTCACTTTGTCGAGTTTTTGCTGATTGTTTTCGCAGAGTCTAAATCCGAGCCGAATACATGCTTGACGAGTCCAAGGCGAGTCTGAGTCTCCTAAACTATGGTTTGAATACAAGGTTCAAGTTTGGGTTCCCAATATAGTTGTTTTTTCCCAACTTCAATATGATTAGGTAAAGCCATACATATATGCTGAAAATATATACAAATACTCATAATTCATTGATTCAATATCAAATGTCAAAATGAAAATTACAATCACATTGAGAGCATCAAAGTCAACAATTGGTTCATTTGAATGACAAGTGCCAAAGTGCCACACCTACTAGCCATGTTATAGCGCCCACCATCTTAATGGATTCTATGGGGATCTTGGCAATGAAGTCTGCATTTTCACTTGCTTGTAACAACTACCTTAAAAAATGTTGCCCCTTTAAAAACACTACAACATTAATTAATGATCTATTTTTGTAATCCTTCCATCCATAAAAAATGGATGCTTCTATTTTGGACCATATATCCTTGATTACCTACAATGATGTCTCTTGAAATCTTTTTCCTTGGACAATAAGGTGGTGGGCACCTTTTCGTACCTAGGACTAATATAATTAGCGGATGCATTAGTTATCATCATTTCCTACCAATATGGTGAAACTACAAGGTTGAAAGGAAGCCCATTGCCATGAGCAATGCATTGATTTGCAATCTCTCTCAATTCATTCTTGAAAGCATTTTCCAATGGGATCCTTTTGTTGGAAACAAAGTGGATATCATCTTATCAGAAAAATGATGGTGGAATACAAGGATGTGGGTAGCCGATACTATAGAGCCAATTGTAGGCTGTTCAATCTTTTCTTCAACAAAGGATGTGATTTTCTTTTTTCTCTCACTTACAATGTCAACATCTTCTCGTTCTTTGATTTGTGTCATAATTTGGTCAATTGGCAGCCCTTTTTGTTCAGCCTAAACAAACTTTTCTGCCTAAGTTGATAATAGCACATAGGTGAGCTTTCACTCAACCATACAAACTCTTATACTTATTCCCATATTGACTACTCAATCATGGTCACATGTTGCTAGAAAGGTTGCATTGAATTAATTTTGAACTACCTCTCTATCATTTGACCAACTAAACAAGAAGCAGCCATTTTGTATGAACAATAAAATAAAACCAAACAAACAGAAGAAAAGCAAGATTACAACCCTAAAAAATGTTTTAAACGTGGGAAAAAAACAGCAACAAAAAAAATTGAAAAAAATCTTGATAACTTAAAAAAAAATTAAAAAAAAGAACCAATCACAAGATAAACTTACCTTTGATTGACAAATCTTATAGGTGCCCATGCATCCATAACATTCAACAAACACAATAAAATCCCTTTATCAATCCTTTATGTTCAAAAAAGTAACCGCCAACCTTCAGCAATGAAATATGATAGCTTGGAGGCAAAGTAGTGTTTTTGCTTCTTGTCCTTGTGAATTGAATGTTGTTTGAGTGACTTTAGGCAAAATAGGTCAAATTCATGCAGTTCAGGTTAAATTAGGCTTAAATTTATGTTTTTTGGTTGAGCCTTTTTCTTTTCTTTTCTTTTTTCTTTTTAATTAAATTCTAAATTTGTGTTTTTTTGTTGTCTTTTTCTTTTCTTTTTTTAATGACAAAAATTGTTTGTTTAGTCTGTGGATTTGATTGAGTATGGCCCAAGTTCACCCAAGGTCTAGACCGGGCACCCTAGGTTCCATGTGAGTCCAACTCAGGGGACTGAAATCTAGACCAACCACAAATATCTGCAATACATCGACCTATATAGAAGAACCCTATATTATTTTGTGTACACTTGCACCTCTACATACCTAAGTATGGGGAGTTGGCCTAGGTGCCACATACCACACCTTGCTTAAGATGTGCAAGTACACAAGATGCAAAGATGCAAAAGTTGGGTCACAAAATGATGCCAAAAGTAAATTAGTGAACCTTTAAACATCAAAAGTAAAAAATATAAACTTAACAAATGAAATCATCAAATATAAAAGTTCACAACAGGAGATCATCACAAAACTTAATAGCTCCAATAAAATAATTTATAATCGAAGGGTTTGTAGCATCTAAAGTCAAGAGATCCTTATTCACAACATTGTCATACGACAATGAGGTGATACATCCAAATTCAAACTCACTTTTCTTCTTCTTGTTATTTACGCATGTTTTTATGCTATACACAAAGAGGTAAATGAAAAAGGCAAATAAAAAGAGATGCCTAAGGTTTTCATTTTACTTGTGATGTTTTCTTTAATGTGTTGACCTAATTGGGGAGTTTGTTAATTTAACTGTGTCTCTAAATAGACTCTAAAATTTAGCTTCCACTCTTCTCTAAAGTACACTTATTTTTCTGCTGACTAATTTCTTTTTAGAACTATCTATTTTTGTACTTAGTTTTTTCTCCTAATGCAAATGAGCATTAAGTTGCGGAAGGTGTGCTGGATGCACACCCAAACTCAAGTACATAGTGCAAGTCTATCCCCAGTGCAACCTATTGATGTGCGTTTTATGACACCTCAAACACAAAATAAAGTATTGAATGCTCTATCCTCTCTTGAACAAAATCTTCTCAAATGTTGACTGAAAGGATCACTTGAGATGATTCCAAGGTTTATACTATTTGGTCTTGACGTGTGGATAGCTTCAATGGTTGATGTGATTGTTGGTAATCCAAGGGGACTTACATAATAGTTCTTAGGAGATGAATCTCTCAAACGCAGGGAATGCTCTATGGGTCTAATTTATGCTTTTGAATGATATGCAATGAGGCTCTTTGATTACTACTACTAATGAATGCTTGATTAAAAAAGTGCAAAAGGATTAAGGGTTTGAGGAATGCTAAACTAAACCTAGGAATGCAAGAACAATGGATGATTTTGGTGAAACTAAACTAGGCTTTGCTTTGACATGCAAAGAACAACTCCGCAAAGCTAGTGCGATCTTCTAAGGTAAGCAAATGATATTCAAATCACAACCAACAACATGGACACCATCAATGTGATGCATGTCAATGGGCGAGTAGCAATCGAAGTTAAGCTTATATAAAGAGTTCAGTTGACCACGCAAAGTATTTGGCAATTAGCAAAATACCAGTAGTATGATCATACAAATTTCACCATTAATCATCAACAATGATCTTTCATTCATCTAAAACACTTGAAGCAAATCTATTCTATTCTATGTTTCAAAGGATGAAGAAACATGCAAATACTCCAAACACAATAAGTCACCAACACTTCAATGATTTTATTATCTCTAGCAGCATCAAAGCAACAATCTTCAAAATCTCACTCTCTAATTATATGAAGTACAAATGAAATGACTTGATCTTATATAGAGCTCTCAATACAAATGAGTAGCCAAGATCAATCCAAAATCAAGGGCCAAGATAGGACCACCTAAACCCTAATTAGGGTTTGTTACAACAAAATACCTAATTATTGCATATCCTTAAGTATCGGCCACTAAGAAAGTAACAACTTTCTGGCACAAACTACAAGGATGAATCCTCCAATGAGAAAATTCAATGCCACATGGGATCATAACAAACTTTTATCTAGAAGTTTGTTCCACTTATCTCTTTATCTACAAGCAAATTCAATGAATCTAGACATGATGCAATCAAGCTCATCCATTGGGACACTTGGCATGATCTTCAATTGATTCTCCATGTAATCTAACTCGGCTAAGAATGAAATAGAAGTCTTCTCCCACTCAAGCCCCAAGTCCTAGATATTACTCACAAGCATCATGAATGACTGAATGTCCTCCAGCTGCTTCTTTGAAAGTGATCTAACTGTCCGGAAGAAGATATACCTCACTCTTTTTGTCAATCTATCAACAGTTATTTCTACCTCTTCCTTCACCTCTTTTCCAAGTATTGTTTCAGCTACTGCCACAATTCTATCATTTATCACCTTGATCATTTCTTTAACGCGAGTGCAACCACTGTTGATACCTTCATATATGTCCCTCCTCATTCTAAATGTGCAATACCATCTGTGGAAGTCACATATCTGTCCCTCCTTCACCACTCCAACATTCACCAAAGTTTTCTTGGGGATATCCATCAATACTTGCAACCTCAAAACGGTTAACTCCTTGGGTTGACTAAGACATCATAAGAAGTAGCAAGCGCCTAGATCCTGTCAAGAATAGCTGAAACTCTCTCAAATATGTGTGATAACTCTCCCATGAACTCATTTGCCTTTGTGAAGGCATTATCAATCCAACTCTTCACCACATGAGAGGTAGTCCTCATTTCTTCCAAATCATCAACTGAATCAGGTGGAAACAATGATGGAGGAATGCATGAAGGGTCAACTTGCCTTATCAGATTCCTGAGTTGTTGGACATAGCCTCTCAAGACATTCAATTCTTTCCCTAGCTTCCTCTTATCTTCTTGCACAAGCTTCAATCTATCCTGGATTGTCTTCACTGACTCACTTAGCTCTTCCATCTGTTGATGGTAGCAGAACCTAACTCAATGGTTGTTAAGTCATAGTCGTCAACAGTGATCTGATCTTCTGGCTTGTCCATTTTTGGAGTAACTATCTATATAGTCCAGGACCCTGTATTATCTCTTGTAATCTTAGAGATCTTAGTAGCTTTCTTCTTCTCAACTATTTTACCAATTCTCTCCAAGAAGCTATCTAAGTCATTTGTTGTCTCTTCTTTTGCTACTATCACTTCCCTAGTCACTCTTTCTCTAAGCCATGTTGGGATAGTGGACTGCTCCTTCTCTACTTCCACTTCCTTTCATTGATGATTTTCCCAGGGTGGAGAGATTATTTCCTCATTATCATCTTCATCCATAATATCCACATATTCATCCCCTACGGCTGTGTTGTCTATAGCTTGCTCTTGCACTGCTAGAGTATCCTATGTTTGAGGTTGCTTTCCTTTGACTGATCTTTCACCTTGATTATTTTGTATAGTAGATTCCAAGGACTCACTCATGCTTTGATCTACGCCTCTCTTAAGTGATTGACCTTCATTGGTGGATGCTCAGTTCACTGCGACCTCTTGTATGAATGAGGTGTTGGTGGAAGGATGATTTGAACTTGTCTTGATCCTTCTTTGTGACTTCCTTTCCTCTTAGAACCCTTAGGTTGAGATGACTAGATGGTATCATCACTCATGCTTATTCAGTTTGTCTCTTCATCGAATGAATCCAGATCTCCCATCATATCATATGTTAATTGAACATTTTGACTCTTCAACTTGTTGGTTTGAGCATCCACCCACCTTCGTATGTTTGCTAAGACAAATGTCATGAACTCTTCTAATTCTATGATCTTAATGTCAATCCAATAGACTTCTATATCCTTGTCCTTTTCTTGGTCATATGCACACTGGAGGCACCTTCCATCATCCTGCACTTGATCAAGGATAGGGAATACTCTACAAGTCCTAATGATCTCTATAGGTAGCTTGGAGAACATCTTCCTTCTGATCTCAAAGTCATCCTTGGCATTCATCTAGTAGCCCTCAATATGCAGCCTGTGCTTGTGCCTACCACCATTTATCCTCCTTATGTTACCATATGGATCAAAGTTGGTTCGTGAAACATATTCAACAAGGGGATAGAATTTCATCTCCTCTTTTGACTTCTTGGTCACTTGTATAAATGGACATACATTTGTTGACCGTCCAACTAAGATAGGAAAGGAAATTCTAGCTTTATGCCTATTCTTCTAAATCTTATCATAGATGACCAATTGCCTCAAGAGTTCCAATAATACCATCTTATCCGTAGGATACCATGGAAGCTTGTATGGTGGTGATGAGCATCCTTGAACTCTTATGTATGTGAACTTGGGATATTGAATGAACCAAGCTCCATATTTCTTCACTAATTCCTTCGCTTGTGAGGATAGCCTCTAATGGATGCCACCTTGCAATGTTCTTACTATGTGCATGGAGAAGGCATCATTCGCTCTCTTGAAGTGTGCCTTGTTGTGGAAGTGCAGTTGTGTGCAGCACTCACACACCCTTGTCTCTCTTTCTCCGTTTCCAACTGTGCCTCTATATGTTAGTGCTTTGTATCCATAAGCCCTTGCAAGTGAGTAGATGATATAGGAACTCATGTAGAATTGCTTGGTGCACTCTAGCCTTCTCGATTGTTGATCAATGTTATTACTTATGATCCTCGCCCAATTGACCTTCTCTCCACTTGATGTCACTGCTTCCATGTAGTAAAACATCCAAGTCTCAAAACAAGAGGCTTGAAGACTCCCCATGATTTGGCTGAGTAATGTGATCAAGTCACCATATTCCTCCCTGAAGTCCACTCAGTGAAGCTTATTAGGCATCTTGAAGGAATGAGACCTAGCCTTTAATATCCAGTATTTGTTGATGATGCTCAAGCACTTCTCAGGGTCGTCTTCATAGATCATTTTTGTTCCTTCCTTATTCTTGTATATCATGTTCTTGTGATCTAATATGTTGAATGCTTCACTGATGGCGACTTCCAATAGGGATGCTAGGAACTTGCCATCAGGTGCCACTTGCTTGGTACATTCAACTATCAGCTCATTGCATTGGATAGCTGGAGCAAAGCCAACTACTTGCACAATTCCACTCTCAATCATCTTCTTTGATACTTCAAAGGGTTTGCTCTTGTACAAAGGTCCCTAGAACTTCTTCATGTCGATCTTGCCTAGGTTGGTATCTCCAATGTTAGCCCATAGTGATACGATCTTCGACTCTGGTAGCACTCCTTTTGAATCTTCTTTAATAAGAATTTGCCTTGAAATTCTTCCAACCTTCAGGGCCCAGTCCTGAGGACATTCCGGGGACTTGGGGACAGCCAGGGGTTGTTCCCCCCCCCCCCCCCCCCCCAATTTTCTAAAATTCCCAGGGGACGTCTTGAAAATGGGGGGGACTTTGGCCCCAACCATGGGGGACGTCCGTACGTCCCGGGGATGGTCAGACGTTCCCCACAGCTGAGGCCTTTTTCATAAGTTAAAAAAATAAAAACAAAATGTATTTTTAATTTTTTTTGCCTAAAGTGGGTCCCATAAAGAAAAACCCTGAATTGACTTTTCAACAATAACAAATATTTATTATTATGAAGTTATGAACGAATTTTATTTTTCACAGCAGAACATTCCTCGCATTCCTCTTTCTATGCAGTATTGTGCGAATTATTAAGGGCAGCAACGATAATTTTTGTTTGACCAAGTTCAACGAAAATCATAGGAGGCGAAGACATTTCGGATTTTTTGTTTCCACTTTCAACTTTTCATTGTTTGGCTTCAGCGCATCATGGGGATTCTGGATTATAGGAAAGAAATAATAAAAATCAGGCTTTGGAGAGGATTTCGATAATATTTTGGCTGCATGGGGATTCTCACATATTTCTTGGGTTGCGACTTGCGTGGCTTTGACAGGAGAGTGGAGTGAGTATCGTGGTCATGTGGTCATGGTGTGAATGTGGGACGGTTCAGATTTCTCATTTCAGTCTTAAGGCTTAAGACTTGAGCAATTAGCAATTGATACAAATTCACCATTAAGCATTTGATACAGCATACAACTGATAACTCAGGCTGCCAAGCATTATTGGTCCCGCAATTCAAGGTTAGGCTCCCATATTTTCCATATTTTGTTTTTTTAATTAATATTCTTTTATTTTCAAAATTTTTGAATTTGTCATTTGAAGAATGAAATGGAGAAATGTCTGATTTTTTTTAATTTTATCAGTTTAAACCTAAGTTACCGATTTGGGTACGGATATGGATACGGATTTGTGGATTCAGCAAAAAAAAAAAAAAAATCTTGGATACGGGTACAGGTACATCCATATATATATATATGTGTGTGTGTGTGTGTGTCATATATTATATATGTTCAAACATACAAATATGAAACATACAACGTAACGTTCCCATACAATGATACATAAATGATAACAGATAAATGATACATAGTTGTTTTTTAATTGTTTTTTTTTACTTTTATGACCCGTGGGCCCCGTTTTTGGGAACCCACGGGGCCTTGGTTCTCTCAAGTCCGCCTGGGTTTTCCTTGGGTCCACCCAGGTCCCGCCCAGGAGGTCGGGTTCTTTGTGGGTCCTGCGTGGTCCTGCCCAGGAGGTCAGGGTCTCTATGGGTCCTGCCACACAGAAAACCCGACCTCCTGGGCAAGACCTAGGTGGAACCCAGGGAGAACCAGGCTCGGACCAGGACCGGGCAAGAACCAAGACCCGGACCCAGCCCTTTTCCCCAAGAACTGGTATCTTAGGTTTAAACCTTTATTCAAAGAATCAAACTCAAAAAATATGAGCAGCAGTGGGGGTGACAGTAGTAGTGACAATGAAGTGGAAGGGGTTGGTGGAAATGCAAGTGGAAGTGCTAAGAGAAGCAATGGGCAGCAACTTGGCATATTTAAATGCCCTTCAAAAATTATGGAAACATATGCAAAGGGCCCTTTTAATAAAAACAAACCTCTTCTCCAATATGTTACACCTAGGCCTAGGGGTGAAAGGAAAAGAAATTTGGGAGGGAGTAGGGTGTGGGATTGTCATGTTTGTTTGAAAGAATTTAGGGGCAGCTACACAAGGGTAAAATCTCACTTTTTGGGTGTTCCAGGCCATGGGGTCATAGCTTGTCCAAAGTTAACAGATCAACAGAGGATAGAGTGTCATAGATTGCACATAGAGGCGAAAATGGGGAAACAAGGTGTGGCAATACCGACACCTTTTGCATCTTCACAAACTTCTGGTTCTATGGCATCCACTATTGGTAGTGGTAGTCAAATTGAGACAAGAGGAAAGAGGAAGGTGAGTAGTGAGAAGGGAGGGTCAGTAGAAGCTTTGTTTAATACACAAGGACGTGAAGCTACAGAGTCATCCATTGGTAGATTCTTTTTTGCTAATGTCAACCCATTTCATGTGGCACGTTCCTCTTACTTCAAACAAATGGTCAAAGATATAGCCACTTTTGGTCTCACATTCACACCCCTTGGAGATCATAAGCTACGGACTACTCTCTTAGAGAAAGAGTATTCCAAGGTTAATGTGTTAATGGAGGATATGAAACGAACTTAGATGAGGACAGGTTGCTCTATTGTGATGGATGGGTGGACTGATGTTAGACATCATCCACTCATCAATATCATTGTCATATGCCTTGTTGATTTTTATTTTCTTAAATTTGTGGATTGTTTAGGGAAGCGTAAGGATGCAGAATTTGAGTTTAGCATTTTGAGAGATGCCATAGAGGAGGTTGGGGCTGCTAATGTTGTAAAAGTAATCACTGATTCAGCAAATGTGTGCAAATCAACAGGTTTGATGGTGGAGGGTGCTTACAAGCACAACTTTTGGACCCCATGTTGTGTTCATGCATTGAAAGACATAGGAAAAATAGATTGGGTGAAGCAAGTGGTGGTAGAAGCTAGAGACATTCAAATTTTCATTTGCAACCACCACACCTTACTTGCTCTCTTTAGATCATTTTCAAAGGAGTTCCTCAAACCCATTGAAGCAAGGTATGCTAATGCCACTTAATTTTGTATCAAACTTCCAATTTTTTATTTTAATTCTCATTGAATAAAATATAGATACGACACTTAATTTTTTTATTATTTTAATGAATGTAGGTATGCCACTTCATCTTGTTGGAGAGGATGCTTGAGGTGCATGATCCTCTACAGTTGATGGTGGTGAATCCTAAGTGAGCTAGATGGTGAGAATCAAACTCTACTAAAGGAAAATCTGTCAAACAAAAGATCCTTGATGACAATTGGTGATCCACTGTGAGGTAAGACATCGCTGATTTTATTATTAAATTGTTGAGAGTTTTAAAAATAAAATATTAAATTGTTGATTTTCATATTCTGATTTTAATATTTTGAACTTTGCACTTGCAGATATGTTTTCTCTATCATCTCACCTATTGTAGATGTCATCCGATATGCTGATACACTCTCCTTGACATTTGACAGTATGCTTGGGAAGATTAAGCAAACAATTTTGGCTAAGGATCCTACTTTGGGGTTCCATGAGCAACATATTAGGCCCATTGTGACACGGAGGTGGAAAATAATGAACACCCTGCTTCATATGGCAGCCTATACAATGAATCCCAAATGGTATGAACCAAGGGATGGAAGGATGCCTCCATGTAATGATGATGAGGGTTTCGATGGGTTCACGTGGGCCATTGATAAGATATATACAAAGGAGCAGGCTTCCATACTTCATGCACAATTCCTTGACTTCACAAATCTTTGTGGTCCTACATTGAGTAAACCACAGGCAAGGTTGGGCATAGCTATATTAGCCCTGAGAGACACTATTGGATGGTGGACATGGCATGGGTAGGATACACCACAATTGAAATTGCTTGCCACTCGCCTACTTTCACAGGTTGCTAGTTCCTCTGTTGCAGACAGGAATTGGTCCACATATAGCTTTATCAACTCTATCAAGAGGAATAGACTTACCTCTGGACGAGCAGAGAAGCTAGTGGTCGTGCATAGTGCTCTTCAACTTCAGGATCGTCAGACTCCAGAGTATCAACAAACTCTAGCTTTATGATGGGATGTTGATCCCGAAGATGTGGCCCAGGTTGATGAGGAGGAGGCACCAAAGGGATTGGTTGGGATTCTATTAGATGAGGTGGATGTGGACCATGACAGTGGCAGAGACTCAGAGGACTCTAATTTTGATGCAATGTTAGGAGATGCAGATTATGGGCAGCATTATACTTTGTTTTTTTGTATTTACTATTTTGATTTTCATATCGTAATTGACAATGAAACTATATGGCAGCAGTGTAGCCTTTGGGCATTTTGTATGTTATTTATTTAATATCTATTATGATATGCATATTGACAATGTGAATGAATTGAAATTCTGAATTATGAATGCATATTGAGTATTGACAATGTTTTATGTTCAAAATTTACGTTCTAAAATGTTTTCAGAGTATCATACACATGCTATATCCATGTTTCCGTATGAATATAATATATATATGCATGCTTTATCCATGTTTTCATATGAACATTTAGAATTTTCCTATATATTTTAAATTTTCCCTATATTTTATATAGCCATCTTGGCGTCCCCGTCCCCAAAATTGGCAAAAAAAATCGCCATCCCAGAAACTCGTCCCGCCGTCCCTATCCCGGAAACTCGGGGTAACGTAGATATAAACCTAATGAATTGCTATAGCTTAAGTTTCAATTCAAACCCTAATCCTCCATATGACTGAAATTTTGCTTAATATTGATCATGACAATGCAATAATATTCAAATAAGAGCAGAATTCATCAATTAAGGGCTGAAAATAAATAATATTGAAAGAATTTAACAATCTACAACCCTTTATAACTCTGATCTGGACCTGCGCCTACCCAAAATCAGGTCTAATTCTGGTAAAAATGCTTCAAAATCGCTAAAATCAGACCTGGTATGAGTGCTGAAAAATAATCAAATGATGTTTATGCTCAGAAAAATCGTCTCTAAAGCTGATGGAATTCACCCAAACACTGATTGCCAAGATAAAGGTCGCTGAATCTTGCTTGAGATGTTGATCATGAATCACTGCTATAATATGTAATTTGCTGGAACTTCAGGTCTGCTGATTGTTGTTTGAAAGGATTCGCTTGAGTTTATGAGAGAAATCGTTGGTGATTGAAGAAAATCGCTGCTTATAACACAAAATAAGCTCTTTCCCTAATGCTTCAGGCCTGCTGATTGCTGATTGAAGGAGGAAATTTGCTTGGATGCTGAAGAAGTTTGCTGGAACTTGTTTCAGTGTTGATCAAAATTGCTTCTGATTGAAGGAAATTTGCTGTATGAAGTAGTAAATTGCTTGAGTTGATGATCAAATGGAATGATCATCAACTCCTCCTAATAGTCGCTACACCCTAAAGACGTGACCTTTGGCGTTTTAACTCCCAAGTAAGGCCAACCCTTCACATTAATTGTTTGCAATGATTCAAATTCCCATGTGAGGCCAACTTGTTTTTGCTCTTTTAAAATTTTGAATTAAAACAGTTATATTCCAAATGCCGACCTATGCCTTAGTGCCAAACATACTATCTTATCACCTTAGGTCGCAGATTTGAACAACCCAAGGATAAACCTTTTCCTTGCTCATGGATTTTATCAACCCAAGGATAAACTTTCCTTGGTCACGGATTTTGGCAAGTGAAGGATAAATTGTATCAAGGTCGTGGATTTTGAGGGACATAGGAGGTGGTTGATCACCCAGTAGCAGAGAGGGCCCTGATATAAGTATTTCAGCACCAGAGACGAAGGTGGCGGAGCCTAAGACCAAAACCCCGACCTTCCAAATAACGCGCCCGGTTCAATGGGAGGGAATAGTGAAGGATAAATTTGATCAAGGTCGTGGATTTTGGCAAGTGAAGGATAAATTTGATCAAGGTCATCAATTTTGGCAAGTGAAGGATAAATTTGATCAAGGTCGTCAATTTTGGCAAGTGAAGGATAGTTATCATCATTATTCATTCTCGCCAACTCCAACACAGTATGTTATTTTGCCTTCGCCATGTTGATCTCCATTCTCCAAGCAAGGATCAAGTTAGTTCATCGTTTCTTCTCTCTTCATGGATCAACCTTACCAACTTTCATGCTTGAGGAGTGGTTTTTAGCAAGTCAAGGATTATCTCAAGTAATGAATTGATCGTCGTCATTCACTTTCAACATCAAGATGTCCTCATTCAATTCACTTCAAGGCATCTTCATCATCATTCACCAAGGCATTAGGATAGCATCGTTCTCACTCATCATTGCTTTCAAAGCTCTTCAAGCATTGGGCCTCCACAAGTTGTGTATTCTGGCAACTCAGGGATAAAAATCATCATTCACCTCCTAGGTCGTGGATTTGAGCAACCCAAGGAAAATTGTCACCTAGGTCGTGGATTTTGGCAACTCAAGGGTAAATCACCTAGGTCGTAGATTTGAGAAACGCAAGAAAAAATGTCACCTAGGTTGTGGATTTTGGCAACTCAAGGATAAATCACCTAGGTCGCGGATTTGAGTAACTCAAGGATAAATTTTATCACTCACTTCCACTTCAAGTTGATCACTTCATTGCTTGCCTAAGTTGATCATTTCAACGGCTTTGCTTGCAGTCTTGGAGGATTCAAGGGATAAATTCACTCATTGCTACTTCTATTTAACATCATCATCAAGACCTTCAAGGTCGTGGATTTTGGCAAGTAATGGATAATTCAATCCGACCTCATCACAAACTGATTTCACCAAGTGTATAGTGATTTCTTCATAGAGTTGACTTGGTGCTCTCTTTCCTACTATCATTGCTAAGACCTTGATTCATCTTCATCAAGCACTTCATCTCGGTTAGTTGATCATCACTTCTTGATCGGTTCTCGCTTCTACCTTCTAACCTAAGGGCATTCACTCACTCGCTTGACTGCTCATCTTATCTAAGACTCACTTGACTTGACCTAGAGGTTAAGCATGCCTTAATGACCATCTTGACCTCTATCTATTACTCAAGCACTGAGAGCTATAATGACTTAAATCTGATCTAACGAGAGACTTGACTGCTGCTAGACTGCCTAAGACCTAAAACTACCAGTAAAAAGAGGGGGTCCCCATTTGCAATGGGGTGGTGTGTGAAAAGGTCACAACACAACCATATCTAACACGCATAAAAATAATATATATATTTCATTCATTTAAAATTTACTATGTTGAAATGTCCCCAACCCTATTATTGTGAAGTGCTGAACAAAGAAAACATGTTTTGATTCAAAATTTGCATGTAAAGTACAGTAACATATGTGGAGGGCATCATTGGGGCTAAGACCTATCCTCCTAAGCTATAAGAAAAATGACTCTAATCAGTTCTAATAAAGCAATTTTAGATTAATAAAAATTCATTCATTTGCTTTGGAGAAATAGGAGATTTCTTTATGTAGGAGTGTCTCCCTGAGGTGCTTAGGGTCGTCCATGTTATGGATTGTACCTTATAACAGATATATGCATCTGACTGTTTGTGTCTTACTCTGATATTCAAGATAGTCTATTGCTAAAAACAAACTTTGTTGAAGCACAAATTGATAGAGCAAATCTTTAACCACATAACTGTATGTCAAGATGCAACTTTTAGGCTAATCATTTACAGGGCTATACGGTGATTAGTTGCAATTCAATATGTTGCGTTTTTCCCTAAAGTTTATTCCTGGATTTGCAGATCTGATACTGCATATTCTAGCCTGACTAATTTTTCCAGAATTTGACCTGCAGTGTTTTGCCTGCAACTATTATAATTTTTACTTTTTCTGAAAAAAGGTTTTCCTAAATGAATTTTTACATTTCACGATCATATAAACAATTGCATTTGTAGGGGATCGAAATGAGACCAGAGATGAGATAGGTATGTTAAATAATATCTTTGCATAAGTCATTATTTAAACTTGATGTAGACAATGCAAGTTCATTAAAACCTTGCCTCACAAAAGCACTTGAAAACAAATTCAGCTGCAATACACTCTTGTAGGCTTGATGTGCGAAGGAATATCCTCAGAATGGAATTAAGAGCAGGTTCTACATCTGGATCCTCCCCAAGAAGTTTACTGCCAAGAGCATCACGGTTCTGAGCATGCCCAAGAATCAAGTCCCCAATGCACCTTAATGCCTGCAGAAGGACACTAATATGTTAAACTCAAAATCAAGTTAATGCACAAAAGAAATATTCAAATGAACGCTTTTTAAGCAGAAAACAAATCGAGACATATCCACCAGGCCAAACTGCAAAATTAAGAATACTGAGCATCAAATTAAAAGTGCGTGATGAATTTCCACCTTCAATCATTGACATTTGCTGAATTGAAAGCAAGGATTGCAATTGCTCAACAATCTAGAAAATGAATAATCATGATTGCACTTGCATCTGGATTGACAAATATAGCAAAGTTGTACAATTATGATTAAGCCAGCTAGTCAAGCTTGAAATAAGATTTAAAAGATTTTGATAAAAGAATATGAATCTGTATTCTTGATTAAAAAACATTCAAATTTACAGCTAGTCACCTTACAGAAACAGTAAAAGTTTTGAATAGTTTCATATCCAATTGTATTAAGTGGTAAATTCTACTTTGAATTTCACAAACAATTTAAATCTCAACCATATCTACTAAGCATCTAACCAAGAAAAACGTAATTCCTCCAATTTTCAAGTTCTCAAATGAGCAAAAGCATCAAATGGGACTGGTACACAAAAAAATATATTGCAAACAATTGGTAGAAAATATATACCTATGCTAGCTGCCATAGAGCAGATAATCATGTTATACGGCTAACATGGACTTGACAGGGTGCCAAGATCTTACATTACAGATAAATCCCATTCGAGAGATGATTGTTAAATGGACATTTGTTCTTCCCATATTTTTGAGAGAGAGTTGGCATATGGATTATTGTCTTTACACATTAAAAATTTTCAACACTTTAACGTTGTACCCAGAAAAGTTTCCTCAGGGATGAAAACACACTACCAAATTATGACAAGAAAGGGAGATACAAAGAGGTTAAAAAAATTCTGCCCATCCCTTTGGTCAGTGACATAGTGCAGACACCATCTTCTGGACTGACCACATGCTAGGGATGTTTAAATTCCAATGATTCCAGAGGATAGGTCTGGAGTTCCACCAACTCCAGAGAAAACTATTAGACGTCAGAAGGTCTAACATCATAAATTGATTTTAGAAGCCCAGCAAACAACTACATAAATCTGATGATATAAGATTGCAATAAAGTACTAATTCCAGGGAAAAGTTATTATGAATAGAAATCTTCAAGTGAATGGGAAACCAATATTTTAGATTCAGAAATTAACAATAGGCAATCTAAAATTACCTAGAGAGTGGCAATCTAGAAAAACGTTACCTCACAGGAAAAATGATGATAAGTTATTCAGCAAACCATGTTGTAAGACTGACTTCCTTAGACCTAACTATATTTATGCTGATCAGAAAGAAAACATAAATTGGCTTAATGGCCATGAACCTAAATTTTTAGACCTTTCCAGTGTAATGATTTTGAGAGCTGGTGATGAAGAATTGCTAGCAACCAAGAAAACAAACAAACACTAATTAGCATTGTAAAGTGAATTATACTTAGGTGAGTTAAATATCACACTTTCATATATGCATATACTATTAAACACAAGTATTGCATAACAAGATACTAGAATCAATGGCTAATTTAAATGACCAGAGATTGGAGCTACAAATCTGTAGCAACCCCTGCAGTCCTGTTGATGTGTGTTTTATGCACATAACATTTCAGAATAAAATACCAAGGTAATTTACCCTCTCTTGAACAAAATCACCTCAGATGCTAAGAATGAGATCAACTAAAATGATTCCAAGGTTTCTACATGTCAGGTCTTGACGAGTGGGTAACTCAATGGTCGATGTGAATTGTTGTGTTCACTTGGGGACTTAGGCAAATGTTTGGATTATCTTCTTCGATCATGAAAATGCGGAATAGGTGTACTAACAACTTAGGTTTATCAATGAAGCTCCGGACTTAATTCTTCCTAAAAAAATGGGCAAAAGGAATAGGGTTCAGGAAATCTATTCTAAGCCTATGAATGTAGGAAATGATAAACAGATCTAGTGGAATCAAACTAGGCGAGGTCTCACAAACAGGTATTGACACAAGCTTAGTGCAATCCTCTAAGGTATACTTAAGAATTTTCAGACCATTACCATTACACATTGACACCATCCAAGTTGATGCTTGTCAAAGGTTGCATAATAGTTGAAGTTAAGCTTACTCAAATTTCCAGTTGACCACACAAGGCGCACTTACCAGCGGCAAGAGGCTAGTGGTATGGATTAAGGATTCCACACATATATATTCAACAAATCTTTCACTCAATCTAACATACATGAAAATAAATTCTAAACTAAAATTCTAATCTAACTTGGAGGAATTGAGAACCATGAATGCAAATACAACACTTGAAGAGCAAAATCACCAACAATTGAACAATGATTATGATTAAAATAGCTGCAGCATATACCAACAATTCTACAAAAAACTCTCCCTTACAAATGAGAGACAAGGAGGTATATATAGAGTCTCTTACAAAATGGATGGCCCAGATTGATCCAAGATCAATGGCCAAGATCATGCCAACAAAACCCTAGAATTGCCCTAATTAAAGTTTACATTAAAAATGGTGCCACCTACATATGGCCCAATAAAAGATACCTAGTCATCAAATAGGGAATCTTCTAGAAGATTCCTCCCTACATCTCTCTCTCTCTCCTAGCATACTCCAAGAATCTAGCTAATACTAAATCTAACACCTCCATGGAAATGCTAGGCAAGGTATCCTGTTGTAAATCAATCACATCCAGCGAATCCAAGCAAGCGTCCAAAGTGTTCTCCCAATCTGGCATGAGCTTCTGCGAACTATGAACATGAATCAA
This sequence comes from Cryptomeria japonica, assembly GCF_030272615.1. Taxonomy (NCBI): domain Eukaryota; kingdom Viridiplantae; phylum Streptophyta; class Pinopsida; order Cupressales; family Cupressaceae; genus Cryptomeria; species Cryptomeria japonica. The sequence continues at coordinate 537,292,824 of NC_081405.1, read as the reverse complement.
CAAAGAGACCAAGTCGTCTATCTGACTCTTCTTTAAAGAGTCCAACTGGCAAAAATACATAAATTTCATCTTGTCTCTTAATTCGGCTAAGTGTAAACCACTAGCATCACTAACATCAACACCCAATAATTCCTCAATTGAGGCAAGGATCTTCATCTGAATGTCCTGAATCAATCCCTCCATCTCCATAAAACTTGATTGGGCGTTCTCATAAGTTGATCTCTTCACAACTAATGAACAATACCAGCCATGGAAATCGTATTTGTCTCCAATGTGCACAATGTTCTCGCTGACCAAGGTGGAATTAGGAATCTTCTTCAAAGCCATGAGGCATGGAATAGTCTTGGCCGGAATTCTTCCCAAACTCCCTCCAAATACAAGATTCTAAATACGAGCCCTGTTGTCCTATCATATGCCTGGACAAACTGAGTAAGGAAATCATCTGCCTGCATTCTTGCACTCTCAATCCACTTTTCCACCTCCAAGAGTGTATCTCTCGCTGCCTCATAGTGTGAATGTATTCCATGGTCAACTGCAATAGGGGAAATAAGGGTGTGATTTTCACGCCTTATCCCTGCAATATACTCTCTAAGTCTAATATTCTCTTCTTTGTACCTTTCCTTCTCTGCAATCTCTCTGTCTAACCTTGCGTTGATCGCCTTGAGGTTCTCACCAACCTCCTAAAATTCTTGCTTTCTGGATGTACGACCAAGGGCAACTGAAGTGATTTGGAAATCCATAGGAGTAGCAATGTCCGTTGTCACACCTGCAATAGGAACAACCTGTGCAATCTGCATTCCTGTCTCATCTCTAGCTATGTGCGACAAAATCTCCGATTTTTTGGGTTCCTTCTCCTTAGCACTCCTAGCTAGGTAGTCATCAATGCTATCAATAGGCTGTACCTCTATCATTTTCTTACTTTTCTCCATACTTCTCATCAAACAATCAAGAATAGCAGCCATCTCCATACCATCATCGAGACATATTTCTCGATCAAGTCCTCTCAATGCCAAGATAACATCATCATCATCATCATCATCATCAAGATTATTCCTGGTCAAATCGTATATCTCATTTCCCAAACTAACTTCCAAAAGGACAGTAGAGGATCCCGGTTGATCATCATTCTCATTTGGAGGTGCAGATGTCGTTGTGGCATGTAACTCTTGAATATTCTCTGGTAGTATCACTATGTTGGAACATTGTTGGGTTTCCTTATTCTCCTCTATTATTTCAATCACCTTAATTGATGAGACACTGAGAGGTGGTGAAGGAGTGGTAGGTGGAGGAATGATAGTCTTTTGTTTCTTCTTCTTCACCTCCAAAATCTTCTTCCCTCTGGCCCTGACTTCTGGCGTGTTCTTCCTTCTCTTGGGAGCTTGACTCTCTTCGTCTGCATAAATCCTGACATCACCGATAGTCCTCTGATCATATTCGAAAGTAGACTCTTTCGGCTTCATCTTTTCATAAGTGAAGGGAACACCCATATCAACTAACTTATTCATCTGTATATATCTACCCATGCACGGGAGAAACTCAAGACCTCTCTCATCAATACATTCAGGTCAATCTCTTCTGACTTTGACCAATTAGGCAATAAGATTGCCTTCTTCATTTCATTCTCATATTGTGGATGTGTATGATCCCTGTCATCTAACACCTGATCAGGAATGAGGAAAAGTCCACACTTCCTCATGAAATCCACTAACATTCTGGACCACATTCGTCTCTTCACTACTTGCTCGTCTAATCTTCTATGTCTACTTCGTGGATGAACTTCTATCCCTTGAGCCTTCCAACTTTCTTACCTGGATCAAATCTTTCTCTTTTCTTGAAGGTTGCAAATCGATAGAATGCAAGCTCCTCACTCGCAGTGCTAGCGGCTAAGGCAGACTGGCAAACCTGTGATGTCTTCCCAACTGAAATAGGGAATGTCATGCATGTCCTATGCTTCTCTCTTTGAATGGCATCAAACTCTAGAAGTTGTCTCACCACTTCCAACAAGATCATTATGTCGGACGGATACCTAGGAAGTCTGTAGGGTTCGGATTGAAACCCATGGATCCTAAGGTACGTGAAAGTGGGAAATTGAATATACCACGATCCATATTTCTCTATTAGCTTTGTCGCCTCCTTGGACAATGTTTTGTGGATTCCGCCTTACAGCATCTGCGTGATGTACATAGTGAATACGTCATTCACTCTCTTATAGTCTTCAATTTTATACATGCTCAGCTGGGGGTAGCATTCATGACTCCTGAATTGTCCTTGCCCACCCGACTTCACCTTTGCATATCAATCCTCTGTATGAAACGAACCGTGCAAGCAAGTATACCAGGTAAGAATTCATGGCGAATGACTTGGACCGCTCTACATTCCTTAGCTGAAAGTCCAGATTGTCACTTATAATCTTAGACCAATTTACCAATGTCCCTCTAAGACAATCCTGGATGAAATAGAACATCCATCCATCGAAAATTGCACCCTGTGGCATCCTCATCACTCTGTTGAGCAGGAATATTAAGTCACTATACTCCTCTTTGAAGTCTGTGCACATGAGTGTCTTGGGAGCCTTGGAATGATGAAGCCTAGGTTCAATCATCCACTCTTTATCATATTCTTGCAAGCACCCATCTTCTTCGTGTACCGCTCTTTATATTCATCCTTGGTCGCATCCTTCATATCCGTTCCGCGTGGAATTCCAAACACCTCAGCAATAGCATCCTCAACAAGGTAGGCAATGACAACGCCCTTAGGAGTCTTGATCATTCACGTGAGAGGATCATAACATCGTGCACACTCCAGGATGAGCTCACTGCACTGTATGGACTGTGGAAATCCAGCGGCATGAAAAATACCTCTTCATAATGTTCACATATGTCAGGGAAGGAATCTAATTTCCGACTCCGAACATCCGCTGTCGTATCTGGTTCATGTCTAGGAAATGCATGTTTGTATCTGTGATCTCCTTCCATCTGGATGAAATCTTGAGCTCTGGATAGAATCCAGTCTCCAGTATCTTCAGTAGTTCTTTCCTTTCCTTAAATCCAAATTTTGACATCGCGCTTGTACGAAGCTTGAAGTTAGAACTTAGGAAAATAAAATAAAATTCCTGACTTTCTAAAGATTTTGTGCTAATTAGAGCATAAAGTCGGGAAAATAGTCCACACTCTTGGTAGATCTTGACAATTAGATTCAAAATGTGACAACACTAGGGCATGGATTCCCTCTATAAAATTCATTAATACCTCCTTATACTTAGAAATTATGCAAACTAAAGTGCAAAGGAGTATACCAGATCAACGATGACTAAGGAAAGGTGTGAAAGGTTGTGCTTTCACACAAAGTATGTCTAAGGACACCTTCCGCAGTCGACAATGGAGGTCAACAAAATCTGAAGACAACTTGAAAATTAGACTTCTAACACATGTTGTAATCATCTAGATATGCATAAATTGATGAGAATTATCCTTCCAAGGCAAACACAAGAAAATGTGAGCATATATGTAGGGCTGGAAATGAAAACTTAGTCTGAAGACAAATCTGGAAATGAAGTTTTCAGACTTACCAGCACCCTTAAGAATGATTAAATACTCAGAAATAAACTCTGGAATGAAGCAAAAATGCTTCCCAAGTGAAATCACAAAGTAGGTAGGTGGCTGGTAAAAATTGTTTTCTGAGGACAGCACCCCTACAATGGAGTTTCAGGTCTGCAACAATGGAAGACAACTCTGAAAATTGATTGAAAATGCCTCCAATCAGCTCCTTGGATAAAATTTCTTAAGGCACAAAATAGCTAGGAACAAGGTACAAGTCTGAAAATGATTTTCCAGCCAGCTATGGAGGTCAAACAAGCTGCAACAATGGAGGACTAACTCAGATCTGCAACATATCAACAAGTTGGGAATGATAGCAGCCACCAAGTGTGAAAGGAATTCACCAAAACAATGGCACAAAACACTTGCCAAATCAAAATCACAATTTCCAGCTATGCCGCCATCCTTGGAAAATCTGAAAAATGTCTTCAATGCACCTCCAATCTGCCAACATTCTGCAACTCAAATCTGGAACAGCAAGCAATAATGGTGGAAAATCACCAAAGCTCATCAAACACCAAAAATTGCCACCTTCCAACAAAATCGTGATTTTCACCAAAATAGGCGAACTTCACCAAAATCGAAAATCTAGAAAATATGGAGGCAATAAACCTCAATGGCAGCGATGGAGAGGATCGCCAAGCTGGAAAAAATGGAGGCCTTCAATCAACACTTCGCCAAAATTCGCCAATAAGAGAGAAAAATTGCCAAACATGGAGACACCTGGCAAACTTAATAATAAAATATTGTTGGAGACTCCTGTCTTATACTTGCTTTTGCCTCTCACTTTCACCACACAAGCAATGTGGGATAAAACACTTGCTTATATACTTGTTTGGTAAAACTAACTTGCTTCTAGAAGAGAAAAAACATTAAATGCTCATTGCAAGTTATTTAATTTTGTTTTAAATTTTAAATAATCCTCAATCATCATTTAAAAACAATTAAAATGGGGCTCATTTATTAAATATTTCAATTTTAAGTCAAAATTGAGCCTCTGGGGAAAATCGATATGGGTAGGGATTAAGAAATCCCATTAAAAATCATTTAAAACACCCAAATATTCCCCACAAGGGAAAATCGATCTCAATATGGACAAAAATCCATGCTAAAATTCATCAAAATGCATACAAAACAGGCCAGGGGAAAATCAATGGGGGCATGGACAAGAAATCCACACTCCAAATTGACTTCGTTTGCAAAAACACTCCCTGGTGGAATTTCGACCTCAGTCTGGATGAAAATCTAGACTCAAAACTCATCATGTTGCTCTCAGTGGAAAATCGACTTGGGTATGGACTGAGAGTGCACAAAAAACCGCATTAACTTGTCACAAAACAGCCTAGTGGAAAATCGATCTAGGCATGTAATCATCCTCAACTTCATCCGCACTATAGTCTGCACTCCCGGTGGAAAAACGAAGGCAGTCAGGACAAAATCCTGACACTTAGTCAAATTTGCTGCTTCCAGGGGAAAAACGACTTAGGCATGGATAAACAGTTGTGGAAAATCATAGCCGGTATGGATTTTAGGGGAAACCCATGTGTAGTGTGGCTTTTGAGTGGGGGAAAAGGATGGGTAGTCTGGAATATGAGGGGAAAAGCACCTCTAGCATGGAATTTGACCTTCCGACCCTTGGAATATGGATTTCCCTTAGGGATTTGACATTTTAACCACTCAAAATCGCTTAGAAACTTCAAAACTTGACTGGACTTAGGCAAATTTTCCAAAAAATTGAGCAAAACGCAAGGAAATTTATCAAGATAAAATGCGAAATCAACCTGAATAATACTTAGGAGCGAGAAAACAACTCCAAAAGGTCTAAAAATACCTTGGAACTTTAAAATCACCGACGTGGGTGTTTAAAAACACGTTAACGCTCAAAAAGGTCAACACTTCGACAAAAATTAGGATCATTAAAATTCCAACGTTTGCAACTTGATCCTATAACCCCAAAAACCCTAAACAGCACTAGGCATGATCAAAACTCCGAGACTCGGGCATGAGAAACACAAAATTGTCCACTAAGCAACCAAAACCCTAACCTAACAACGCAGAAAGCCAGAAAAGAGGGGGTCCCCGTTAGCAATGGGGCGATGTGTGAAAAGGTCACAACAAGTCCCCAAGGCCAAAAACAATGTTAATCACCTTGAGAATATCTACCTTTGTTCTTAATTCTAAGTCCCGACATATAAGTCCAACTTCATATAGCTTATTTTGTGGTCTTCCCTAAGCTTAGATAATACCTTACCGAAAATCACCCTTTTGTGCCATAAGTGACCATAATTCTTATTGACTGATCACCAATCCTTGCCATAATTTTTGTTTAAACACCCCGAGGGATGGAGAATTTCAATTCAAATACTTTAAAAATAGTGGAACACAAAAATGATAGTAGAGGCAAAACTTAAAGATTTATAGAATTCAGTTTGTTCACTTAGGAAAAGCAATACCATAAACAGGAGTGATAATGAAATCTATCTTTGTAAACAACTATAGAAAATAGTAAAAGAAAACGAAGAACTATGCAAACCTGGACAAACAAAACTAATGCTACTCACCACTGCATATACTAGAGCAAAAAGAGGCATCATAGATCTTATCAAAAAAAATGAAAAGCATAAACATTTCCCCTTAACCATTAAAAACTAAAGCGAAAATTGGAATAACATGCACATCCCATGAAATGGATATTTCCAAAAGTTCTAGCCATAGAATTCAAAGCTTCAAACTATAAAAAGTTTACTAATCAAGAAAAAGAAATCTTACCGCACAACGAACTACAATTGCAGCCCATCTACTTTCAACACTCAACATCAAAAGATGGTCCAAGAGTTTATTCTGCATTCATTAATGAAATTTTCAAAACATATTATACATGCCAGAATGTGACAACTAATATCAAGTCAAAAATGAAAAACAAAGATATAATGGAGAACCACCTGGGAAAACACTGTCTGATTGGCTATTCTATTTGCATCCTTTGTAGGTTCCACATCTGAACTTCCAGCTAAAAGCAATGCAACAGTCTCTAATGCTCCTAGCAAATTCACAGTCTGCAAATATAGTGAGCAGTATAAAATTAAAAATAATCAAAGATGACTAAAACTAAACTATTCAGTCTCCAGATACATTGAGAAGTACAAATCTACATAATAAAAAATGAGAAATACTAAACTAAAAATTAGTATAAAATTACAAAGGACCAAGTATGAGTAAACCTAAACAAAGGGTTTAGGAAGAACGTTTCATATGGTTTTCCAATGGACTATTTAGAGATGAAATTTGATTGAGAAATGAACTGATTAGTCAATTATTCAAAATATTGTACATCCCATCCCTGGAAAAACCAGCAGACTAACTAAACTAGTTAATTCTGTCAAACAAAAATTTCAAGAACAAGAGCTCACCTTTTGTTGTGTGAAACTATCAGCAATACCTTTACGAAGCTTTATAAGGGATACCACAGATTGCAGCCCTATTGTCTCTCTCAATAAAATCTGGAGAAAAGAATGTGAATCTTAAAAGTTGCTGGCAACAAAGATAAGGGACAATAGAGAGATGGGCTGCTCCCAACAGCATCACAAACCTGATTTGTTGGATTGTTTCGAAGAAGATTGTTGAGTAGCTCAAGACAATCCTGTTTTACAATGATCAGTGAATTAGAAGACAAATAATTGGAATTAATTGCCACAAGCAATTCAAGACAAGTACATGCATACACTGTTCTCAATAAATGGCATTCTTACTGCAGTGGATGACTTTATTGAACTAGATCACTTATATATATATATATATATCTGTCAGTAATGCTGCTCAGAGAAGCAGAATTCTTTTACAGATAACAATTAAACATGATAAATTTGCACTGTCTGCTGGTTGAATTTTTGTTTGAAGATTTTGGGAGCTTTTTCATAAAATCAGACAAACCAATTGTTTAGAAAATTGTGATTCTTTGGCAATAACACTGCAGTTTTTCTGAGTTAGAGTTAGAGGTTTCTTCAGATTTTTGCAGAGATATTTTTTTCCCCTAACCCAATTTTTCCCTGATTAATTGAAAAGAACTATACGTTGGTTCGCAAATTTATTCCCAAGGAAGATTCGCTGCTACAATGCTGTGTACATTCAAAATGGCATGGAGAACTGAAAATTCCTAGATGCAAGCAACAACGGAACAAAATTTGTGTCTTGCAAGGGATGTAAGGTTCACATCATAAAGAATCTCCACATAGTTTCCCTAACAACCTGTAAATTGTAATAATCAAAATTTCTCCAGATATAGTAATTGCAAGCAGGCTACCACAGCTGGATATTTTTCAGGAAAATTATAAACTTGCTTTTGGGTAAAACACTGATATGCAATTTTTCTTAAGTGTTAAATGGAGGCTCAACACCAACATAAATAAAATGTATCAGGTTGATAGAATATCAGCACTAAATTACAGACCAAGAAATCTGAAAAATTCACTTGATAACAAAACATCCTTTGTTCATGACAAGAATATGTTTTCCCATTAGTCATATCCATACCTTCATCATCACCAAGTGTCACTGCACATTCATTGCTAAGAGTGAATTGAGAAATCAGATTCAACAATTAGATTTTAGCTCCTCATCCACATTTGTCACATCCCATATTTTTTATCTATTAATCTAGAACTAATAATCATGTTTGATCAATATTTCTATGATTGACAGTCTTATCTAATTGAGCATTATATACCTACAACATGATTTAAGGTAGAACTCAAGTTTTTGTTTCATTTTATTTCCTATGATTTCATTAAATAAGTTGACTTTATTTTTAGTATCATATATGATTAACTGCCACCTGTTGGCTTGTGGCAGATGCAGGATGGTTAGTTTAAGTTTTTAACCCTCACAATTTATAGAGAGAGCATCATACAGGAGAGCGAGGCAGATTGTGATAGTATGTGGAGCTTTTAACCTATTCGGAACCATCACACACGTATACTAGCTCACTGAAAAATAATTGAATAAATTAATTACGAATATACAATGTATATAAAGGAATTACAAGACGGTGTTCTAAAAAGAACGAACTGTTAAACTAAAACTTCAACATGAAGCTAAAAAGCTTAAAACGCTAAATAAAGCTCAAAAGCTAAAAACTGAAAAGCTAACTATGCGTTCTTATAAAAGAAGCAATAGTTGCACTTAAAAGACTAAACGAACTAAAAAGCTAAATGATGAACTAAATGACCATTAATAGAACAACTAAAAAGGTAACTAACTAAAAGAATTAATTATTCTAACACTCACATGCTATCAGTTTAATTGAATATAGGCATGATAGTGGTGTTAGGTATGTTCCTAAGTGTGAAAAATAGTTAATTAATCAAGATAGTTTATATTGGTTCATAATTAAAAAGTTTCATAGTCATTTAACTATGAAGTCATTTGGAAATTAATTCAATTGATTAATTAAGATGATATTGATTTGCCAATAATTAAATATTTCACTATCATTTTAGTTATAAAGTCATTTGGATATTATTTTAATTAATTATCTAATTAGGATCAATTTCAAAATAATAATTTAAAAGGAACTTTCTTGTGCTTGGAAATTTCTTCTATTGTATTACTCTTATCTAATTTTGCTTTATGATGATTTAGCAACTTAAAGATGCATCTTTGTTTTGGAAAGAAAAAGAAAAAGAAAAGAAAGTAACTAAAACAAAACAAAAATGATAGGATTGAAAAGGAGAGACAGAAAAAGAAAGAGAATAAGAAGGAATAAGGTTTTCAATTTATTTATTTTTGAATTCTTTTTTTTGCATATGAGTTTTCGTGAAAAATAATGAGATAACAAGAAGAGGTGAATTTGCAAATCTGTATCAACAAATAGATGGTCTTCAAATAAAATTCATGAAAATTGTTCATTAGTGTTGATTTTAGTTATTTTGTGAATATACATAGGTATGTCGTTAGATTGAATTAAAAAAAGGCATGTACAATTATTATAAAGATTCATATTAAAACCTACTCCACTGCTGTGCAAAAACATACTCTAGATTTAAAAATAAAAAATAAAAATATAGTTTTGCATAGTTTATGCATCAACTTACTTTAGTGACAATAAAGTTTGATAAAGTTTTACCTTATATACCTCCACACTTGAAAGTTAATATCATTAATTATATTATGATATGGCACTAATTCAGAATATTCAAAACCATCATATCAGGCTAATAACAACAAGAACCACTCTTTCATGATTTTTGTTCTCCTCAAACCGCTTCTGGGTTTTACACCTTGAATTTCACAATTTTATTAAGATATGAGAAATTTATGATCATTTTAAGACTGTTGGGTAGCTTTGTATCATTTAATAGAAGTTATTATTTACCTTTGCATAAGTATAATTGAAATTTGTTTTGAAAGGTGTTAACATGTGGATTTCCAATTTCTATTATCATTATTAAGAGCTACCTTGATCATAGGTTAGGCAAGGCTAGGTCGCAAAGATATATTGGTTCATGGATTCATGATGATATAGTTCATTAATATTTGATAAGGTATCCTGACAATGCAAACTATTTTTGGGAAAGCAGCCAACAAAGAAAGATATTGAGATTGGCTCAAAGCATTTATTTATATTCGTATAATATCTCTGTGATTATAATATTTGATTTGAACTTTAAAACCTTTCATGATGATCTTATATTGTGTCAACTTTTAGATTTGACTATTTTTTTAGTGCTACTTGATGTACCCAATTTTAGAAGAATTGCACCTTGCTTGCCCCTACATACCCATGTTTTGGGGGTTTGCACCAGGAGCCTTCTATCTTCGCCATTCATACCCCCACACCCATGCACAATTTTTTAGATGCCTTCAATATAATCAAGGAAAACCCTAGATTTGTATTGATTTTTACCATATCACCTTTAAAATTTCCTATAAAATAATATAACTCTATGTTCAGTTTCTACACAACTTCAATAGAATTCATTTGCATAGAATTCTTTATGCATTTAAATAGTCATCAACATGCTACAAATATGTCATCAAAGAATGCCAGAGCTTAGGGAGAAAGAAGCAAACATCTTCAATGTCTTGATGGGTAGCTGAAAGGTTGTTGAACCATTTGTCATCCAAAATGACAAAACACAGAACCAATTAGTATCCTGAATAATTCAAGTTTCTGAAGTACTTATATCCATGTGGTTTGAGTCGTTTAACCAACATTTGGTTAACTGTAAGAATTGAGAACTTGTTCTCCATTTTGACCTTGATTTTTTTTCAATGATCCAAAATTAATAGAGAGACTGGAAAACTGTAAACTTTTAATAAGAATGACTAAGATAGCATCAGCCATCAAGTTGCTTAGATACATGATTAATCTACATATACTGGAAAGCTGTAATTTTTTAACAAGAATGTCTAAGGTAGAATCAACTAACAAGTCGCTTAGATGCATGACTAATCTGCATATCAAAACTTCTTGAACTACTCTCTCTCTAATTACTTTTTATGATAGTGGAAAAAACAGTAGGTTTTGTCAGCAGGAATTGACTCCAATTTAGTTCAGTTATGTTCAATATGCTTTATTGTCATGTCCCCTTTTGGGATTCACCTTGATTTAGTCCTAAAACAATAATTCTAACTTAAAGTGAGAATTGTAAAGCATTTATAAATATAATTTCATTAATTCTGAAGACATTTTTCTAAAATATTTAATTCATAATGCTAAGAATAATTTTGGAAGATAGACTTATCTCGATAACTTCCTCTTGATTTGTCCATGGGAGATATACTATGACTGAAACAGTGATGTCTGCAGATCTCAAAGTGTTGCTCTTGAATTTGGTTATGTTTCCTTCACAAATTCTTCTTTTGACAAAACCTTCTATTATATTTTCTTCATATTATCTGTCCATGTATATCCCATCTATTTTCTTTTCTTATACCTTTACACAATGGGAAGGGATGCATTTTTTGGGAGGCATGTCTCTTCTCTCCATAATCAGTTTGCACCTCTTCATAACATAACTACATCGATCTGCATAATAATGATTATTTTATTACCTCTTTAATCGCTGCTTGCTCATTAGATAACTAACCTTCTGATTAGGATAATCATTGGTTTATGTCATTGTGACGTTATCAACTCCCTTAAATAACTCTTCTCCAAATGATAACCTCTTAAATCGTAGCTCTTGTTGTATTAATTGTTGCTTAATCGGCGGTTCCAAAACATAGACTTTTATTACAGAAATTACTGCTCTTGTACATCGCTGTCACTCTAAGATTGATGTATATAACCTCTGAGGAATTCCTTTTAGAAAGTCAGCCACCATGTTTCTTTAATATATCACTTTTGAATCATTTAATCGTGAAAGAAGTTGACTGTTTCCTAAATTCGACCAGTCTTCTACTGGTTGTCCACATATTGAGATTGAGATCATTGCATCACATTCTATTCCTTGTCCCCTTTATTTGAAGTGATATCCCAGTCTCTTTAATATGAGATGGGGAGATATAGATATGAAGAGTTATATCTCTTCTAGCAAATCGCACTCTTTGGCATGATATTTATTAAAATCAAATCACACTTGTTTACAATTAAGAATATGTAAGTTATGTCTATAAATTATATGTAAATTATGTCTATAAATTATAATATATAAATTATGTTTATAATAATATTAATTTATTATTTTTTTATTATTAATAAATATTAATTAAAATAAGTATTTAAATGTTTCAAATAATCATTCATTAATAGATATTATATTAATTAATATTACTTCATTTAGATTATATATAATGATCAAGGAGGGGACATGACATTTATTCTGGAAGTAAGCTAACCAGTCTTGAAACACTTGTCTGTAAACATGGTTTCTTTTTCTTTTTGATTTTTTAAAAATAATGTTCAATTTTCTGTAACAAAATATTGAGCATCATAGTAAGGCCTCTCTTTGTAATTATACGTTTCCACTTTTTTGAAGGGAACAATCAGTGTTGATAGTCAACAACACTTTCCAGTTTGTAGTTCTTCCCTTCTACTTTAACTCTGAATCACGAAACATTCTTAAAATGTATCACCATTGGAAAGCCCAGCCCAAGAGATTCCTCTCTAACACCAAATATTGAAAACCAACTTTCTTTGATTGATTGATTCTACCACTTAAAACTAAAATATAATGGATCAGAAAGAGATACCTGCACAACAATCCCCCCTTCAGAGCCACCCTCCTCTTTGATGATATTGAAGATTTTCTCAAAAGCACCTTCAAAAACAACTATCTTCTGAATTTCCTGTTATGTAAGCAACCAAAAATTGAGAGTGTAAAATCATAGAGGTGAGAATAAATTATATCATCTAGCATGCAACATTTTCAAATAAACTGGCAAGACATTAGCATCAAACAATAGGTTATATTTCGTGAATCATAACCATTTACATACCTCAGCATCACGAGTCAGAAAGGTCAGAAGTAATAACGCTTCATTCCTTATAACCTATATAATCAATGTAAGAACCATCCATCAGTAACAGGATTGATAATGTGGCAGGTAACCAATATGAACCAAAAGGAATAATTTATGAATGTGAAATCTCCAAACAAAATTATTTTCTAAACAAAAGGTGTGTACACAAGAAACAAGATGATGCTGGTAAGACCTGCACAAAAGTGAAATCTAGACCTTATTGACTGGTCTTCAACTTATCATTAACAATGACAATGATGCTAGAAAAGCTTGAACAAAATTGACGTCATTGTACAAGACAATATATTCATATAGTGCAAGGTGCATGAAAATTCACTTAATCAATTTCAAGACAGTAAGAGGGTCAATCTCCAATTCTCTTTATCACACAACAAAGTTAGCGGGGATAGAAGTTGGTAGAAAAGTTGAATTGGGGAGATAGTATCCTTGACATTGATAATCTACCAAAGTCATTTAGAGCAGTCAAAACAATGGTGAATATTACAGAAAACTTAAAAAGGTTTAAAAAGACAATAACCTTGAAAGAGTAATAGGGTCACTCCAACAAGAAAAGTTGAACAACAGCAAGAGGATGGTGCAAAGCATAAGTATCTGTGAATTGAGAAAATAGAGAAGGAAAAGGTACTATTAAAGTTATTTTGAAATGTGTCTATAATGGTCATTCAGTTAGCTAGTTAAGATCTTTCCTTTTCATAGTCAGTTCTTATTTAGAATGTTTCTCTTCAGTCTTTCGTTTCTATTTTAGAAACTTTGTTTGTAATCTCTATATAAGGAGCTTTCGGCCCCTGTGTATTATAACGAATTATCATTTCATGGTGTATCAGAGCCTTGGTTCCTTTTTGGTGGCTTTTTTAATAAAAAAATTGTGGCTCAATTACCTAGAAATTTTGAGGAAATTTTTAGAAATCTTTTTTAATAGATTTTTTTATGAAAAAATTGTGGATCTTTTTACCTGAATTTTTTCAAAAGTTTTTAAAAAAATAAACATCGAGGGTTTGCAGAATCGTAGTGATTTTGCAGGTCAGATTTGTGGAGTGTCAAGGGTTTCCTTCTCGCAATTGTTCTTTTCAGGCAATGTTTCTGATTGCATGGGTTTTCTTTCTTCATCGTGCAATTTTTGTCTTTTTTTTTTCTAGGTTACGCAATTCTTTCCACAATGCAATCTTCTACTTTGGCTCCGCGAGGACCTTCTCCATCAGTCCACAACCCCTGTTGTTTATCCCGACCATGCAAAGGTTTCCTCTGCCTGTGGGAAGATTTTTTTCTGCCCGTTCTTTGCTGTTTTGTCTGTTTCGTTTCCATGCGAGGGTTTCCTCTTCCGCAACGACCCTGCATTCTTCCATGATGACATTGCATGTTTTGACTTTTTGCAACCTATTTTCTTCAGCAATTAAATTGTGGGTTTCTTATAGATGGTTCGTGGTTTTTGTCCCTGATCCGGGTTATGTTAAGCGCCTAGGGTTTTTGTGACGTGATCCTCTTCGTTTTTGCACGATTTTTCAGTAAAAATTGTGGGTTTCCTACAATGTTCAACACTTACGGTTTCAAACCTAGGTATTTAAAATTTTGCAAAAAAAATCCGTTTTTTTGACTTTTTGATTGATTTTTGCAATAAAATCAGGAGTTTTAAGTTCTAGGCTAATTGCCTCAAAATTTGTGCTAGCTGCTTGCTGACAGTTTTGACTAATTTTTGACAGAAAATTCAGACCTTTTTTACCAATTTTTTTACAAAAAACAAAGGTTTTTTAACTTGACCTCATTTTTCGTGTTATTGGAAAATAGGAGGGATGGCGTCGTTGACCAACATCATGTTGGAAGGCAATCAACGCTTCAACGGCAAGAACTACAATACCTAGAAGCTGCTCCAAAATATAGCCTACCAGCTAATTAAAAAATAACAGGGTGAAAGGAGGTGACCACCCTAGGGATGTAGGAGTCTATTTGAAAAAGTGGAGGCCAGCAGAAGACTTTATTCAATTCATATTTCTTCAAGTCTTTAATCTGAACACTTGTTCATCCAATCCAAAGGACAAAACCCTCAAATTTTTATGGGTGATCGAAGCTCTAGAATTGCTCAAAACTTCAGGAATTTCAACAAGCAATATAGCAATTGATATTAGCATCACTCTAGTTGCAGCATAGTGGTTTCACAGAGTTTGAAGCCTTCAGGGATACAGTCTATAGCAACACACCACCCAGTCCACTCCATTATTCTGAAGCAACAGCATCCAGTAAGAAGTTTTCAGTTTATCAATGTATCTCTGGTGAATATTAGCCTTTATTTGTACTCAGAAAAACCTTATTACAAGCTGTTATAGCTGCACTACACAGGAAACTGCAGTTTATTGTGTTCCTAAACTAGGTTATCTAATAACTCATGAATTTTGGACTGATCTTCCCTTCATATATTTAAATTTATTCAAATCTGATCTGATATTAGCTATATAATTTCAAGTTGGAACCTCAAGTGATATTAATTGCTGGCTGCTTGTGAAACCCTTGCTGGAGTAATAATAAGATCATGTGTCGAGTTTTATGTTTTTCTTAAATAGTCAGTTATAATCATTGCCAATAATCAAAAGGGGATATGACACGAGCAACTTGAAGACAGTTGTCATGGCATGAGTGACACTAATCATTTGAAGAAGAGAGATACTCACCAGTTATAGATTGACGATGGTTATTTGCATAGGAAGATAAAAAAATATCTGTGAATTGAGGACAGCCATTCAAGTGAGAAAAAGTCAAACTCTCAGGAAGGTCATACTGAAGTAATAGACAATGATTTTATCTTCTCAGATCCTATTGTAACTCATTTGGCAACAATGCCTTTTGCACAAGGAAAATGGTACATTTGATATCTTGTAAGACAAACAGATATTTTCTTTGGCCAGTCATTTGTGTATCCAGGAACATTGAGTAATGAAAATGATAGAATAGTTTAGATGGTTAAGCTCATAAGCCAAATGATTTAATTTGTGCAGCATCAAAGAGGGTTAAAAGGGGATTAAAGTCAGTTAAGGCAAATGTGAGACTTACAAATTAAAAGCCAATTACTTATTTGCTAGAAACTAAAAGGCGGTATTCTATTAATTTACAACCAGATATATCTATTACTTATTTGCTTCAAGGTCAGCAGAGTAATAGAGATATTTGGTTGTAAAGTGATTACAGGATCTATTTTAGGATAATTAATAAAGCCTGTTGGCTGAAAATCAGCTGGACTAGAAGCAGTGTACCTCATTAGAGATTTATTGAGGCCAATTGTGCTAAATTAAGCTAGTTAATTGCAGTGTGATTAATAATGTTTGCAGTGTTTGTCGGAGTATTTATAATGAGATTGTGATAACATTAATAGCATTCTGCCTCTGGACATCAAATCTCAATGCAATGTAATTAAAAGATTTTCAATATAAACGTGTGAGACAATCATCCAATTTTTCAGATACATGATTTACATGGGGAGCATGTTCAATAATATTAGTTGTGAATGGGTTATTTATTAGATAAGAGAATGAACTATAAATCTCTGACGCAAGTGTCAAACAAAATAACTTTAACGAATAAGGAGCATCAAATTCCAACATCCACTCATAAAAACTTTACCCATGTAGATTATATGGAAATAATAAATGGCAAATTATTCTTTGAAGTTAAACTACACTAGAAAAGATAAAGTAGTACCTCACGGTCCATTAGCATATCCATTAGGCGTGTCAATCCACGGGGTGTTGCCAAAATTGCTTCTTGCAACCTTTTTCATATTAATATAAGCAACAAGAAAGATGTGGATTAGAGTTGTTCAAAAACAAATTTTAATCGTGTATTATATGATTAATCCAATACCTAGTACGGCAATTTGTAATCAGGGCTGTCAACAACTGCAGGGTATAATATCTCATGTAAAAGTCATCCTCTGCCTGTCACAATTGCCAGCCAAAAATAAAAATACAACACAATGTCGAGCACAGATAAAAACTGAAAAATATACTTTTGCAAAGGAAATGAAAATATATAATTCATACCAGTAAACTCAATAAAAGAGAAATACTTTCTGCCTCCCTGGACAGCAATTCAGAATTCAATGATGCTGGTTGAACTTCATTAAATACTCCAGGTGTGCTTTCAATAGGAGTCAATGCATTTACAAGTGTTTCAAGTGCACCTCTGACCTGTGTAAAACATCAAATGTGAGATAACAGAAAAAATAATCTTCCACCTCCTCAGCTAAAACAATCTTAGTTTCAGATTAATCAAAAATCATCCGCAAGAGATTCAACATGCAATACCTCTAGATTTTAACCACCACTTGAATTTACAAAAATGAATAAAGCTATATTACTGTTAAACTCAATAAATAAAATAAATTATGTTCTACAAACATAAAACAAATTATCACAGTAATAAAAGCATTAGGAGTACAAGAAGCAACACACTTAAAAAATTAAAAAGGTAACAAACACAACCACCAAAAGAGGTAAAACGATAAAAAATAATGGAGTAGTAATGCACATATACAAACCATTTCCACATCATCGCGCTCTTCCTTTAAAACAGACATAAGCACTGGGAAACCTGAGAAAGAAGAACATATGGTTTATCTTAGCATATGATGAGCACATTAATAAAATTTACACTGAACTAAAATTTATCAAAGATAACTCACCCATTGCACCAAAGGCAAGTTGTGCTGAAACACTTTCTGCTACAACAGCCTGGAGCTCTGCAACTGCAGCACGGCGATCATCAGCTAAAACACCATTGCTAATGCGATCAAGCAGGCGTTCAACACCACTGCAATAACATTAAAAAAAAATTAGTAACAAATATAGCATTGAAATGAAAATGAATAATGATGAAATTATATTAGCATCAACAAATTCCCAAGCTATTTCAATGGAACTTGAAAATTATATGCATTGCCAACAATAACGACAATCCACTACTACAAAACTACAAAAATATGAACGTAAAGCAAAAAACACACAGTACAACACTAACCATGTAAAGAAACAAAAGTAAAACAATAAGCAAGTGAATTTGCAAACATGACTACAAAAGGCAAATCCAAGGCAGTTAAAACTCCAAACCATATGATCCAAGCACAAGTTCAAATATCGATAGGCAGACAGGACACAGAAATAGGAAAAGAGAGCAGAATGAATGTGCGTATGCATGCACATGTGAAGAGAGCAGAATGAATGTGCGTATGCATGCACATGTGAAGAGAGCAGAATGAAGGTGTGTGCATGCGCATGTGAGTCAATAAATAACGTGCGTGTGCGCATGTGTGCATGTGTGTGTGTGTGTAAAAGAGAGAGAAGGAAAAGTAAGCTATGAATGTAGACTACGTTCTCTACTTTGTTCAAACCTAATCAGTTCCTCTTCCATGAATGAATGAAACCATAGATGAAAATATCGCTGAAAAATCGGCTAAATCACGATTTATCGCAAGGCAAATAGCCAGCCGATTTAATCAGCCATAAAATCGCAACCGATTTTTTCGGGAAAATCGTGAGTTTTCGACGGAGAAAATCGGGATAAAATCACGATTAAATTTTAAAATATCGCGTCTTAAAAAACGAAACCCTAATTTCTGAAAAAATGAAAAGTAAAAACAAATAACCAAACGCAGGCCGAAAAAAAAAAAGTGATTTTTTCATTGCGTGATTGTGCTCCCCGACGCCAACGATTTCGGCTTCCTCCGCGCGATTTTGGCTTCATCTGTCTGACGCCATTCAACAATTTTTAACAGGTGTTTTTCTTCCTTATCTCATTCTATAACATGATTCTGAAAAACAAAAATTTCATAAATATGTAGTGCTAAATTATAACATTTTATATAACCAGTAGAACTGACATATTGCTGTCCACCCCAATAATTTCATATATGATTTATATATGATGGAAACCAGTAATATTTTATTGTGTTCTTAAATTTAGTGTATATGTGTGTTTTTTTAGAATATTTTAAGAAATTATATATTTTCAAATGTTCAATAAATTTGCCGATTTTTTGCCGATTCCCGATTTTTTTTAAATTTTGGTCAAAAGATTTATTGTCGATTAAGAGTTTTTCATCTTTGAATGAAACCATAAGTACTTCAATTCCTTTCACAAAAATGAAGAGTAGGCTACTAGTGAGAACAATCTTAGTGCAAATAATTGCAATTCAGGTGTTTTCACTTCCATGGTTCCACCACCACTCTATAGGATCTTTCTTTACATGCATGTCATACAAGGCTTCCACATGATCAAAATCACCTTGCCCACATGAAAACTTATTCCACTGACTCAAAATAATTGAAGAATCTTCACCTCAGCCATAAAGCCTTTTATCACAGCCCAAAACGCCTTCATTACCTCTCTACCCTCATATGGTGAACTCTTCTTGGTCAATTTTGTAACATAATGCTTAGGATTGAAAGCATTAGCAACACAATGAAGGGATATGTTAAGGTTGTTGCATCTTCCATGTATATTTTCTTCCATCAAAGGATTAAGAAAAAATTCTCCAATATCTGTTATTTTCTTAATTCTTTCACACATAGAATCCATTTCTTCATAAATTTCTCCCAAACATGGCTTGTCTAAATCTGCAAATTTGCTCATCTCACATATGGGCTGAATAAAATCAACAATAAATTTAATCAGCCAAAAAAAGGTCATCAAGTACCATACCTCTCACCTCAACTGTAGAATCTAAACTATCTCCATGATGCCCAGGCATCACTAACTATTGCAGAACACAAATCTCTTTTGACTGCATAAAGACACTCAAGGAGTATAAAATAAGAAGCAATCCATGTATCAGTACATTTGAGGAGATCCACCTTGGCAAATTTTTGATAAGTGGCTTGTGTGTGGTGCCCTTTTGTATGAGATCTAAAATTAATTGAAACTTCCTAATATCTTTGAGTGCATTATTCAACGAATGAACACAACATGGTGTCCAAAATATATGCATGTGCTTGTTTTGTACCAACAAGCAATCTATTTTACAAACAAGGGCAACATCTATAACAACTTAACCTACATGCAATTCCTCCACCTCCTTCAAGGCATCACAACTGATTCTAAAGGAACTTTGCATTTTTTTCTTGCCCTAAAAAGTCTATTGCCTTCAAAAAATAAGGGACTTTGTTGTATGTTACCATGATATTAAAAGGTGGACAATTTATTGCATTTGTCCACCCATCTATTGATGTGTTTTTATGCAGTTCATACACAGAATAAAATAACAAGGTATCTTATCCTCTCTTGAACAAATCTCCTCAAATGCTGAGCTAAGTGATCACTTGAGGTGACTCCAAGGTTCCAAATGTCTAGTCTTGACGTGTAGATAAGTTTGATGGTTTGATGTGATGTTGCTGGAATCACAAGGGGGACTTACGTTGTACATGAACTCTTGCTTGAATGCAGCTGGGAACTTAAGATCTAATTGACTTGAAAAAGATAAAAAAGGATGCAGGTTTAGAGAGACTACACTACTCCTAAGATCAATGATAGTACTGGATCATGCTAGGATGGACACATTCCTTAAATCAAGCTTTGCTTCGCCATGTTGCCAACAACTACACAAAACCGATGCAATCTTTCAAGGGAATTGAAAGGTTTTCATATCATGAATCATTTATCCAAATACCCAATACACTAGCACAACTTGAACAAACATATCCACATATGAACTTAGCACATTTTAAGGTCCAAGCTAACAATGCAATGTAATTGAAAATCATCCAACCACAAACATTACGGACAAAGGAATTATCAACATCCACACATTACTCAATCACAATCAATGAACTTCATCTAACATGAGGATAGAACAAGAAACCATGCAATATGTAGAAGAAACACCACTATCCACAATGAGTTCAATGAAAGGATGTTTATTTACAAGCTTGGCAACAATTTTTGCCTTCTCCTCCTACTCTACTTTAGCTAAATGCTTGCAATCTAATGTCTATTACTGCTAACTATTCACTATTAACCAGAGTTACAGGACTCTGGGAGTCTAGCCCAGACTCTACAAATCCAAAGGTGGGTCGACTCTGCAGAGTCCAGAGGACCTTGGACTCGGACTTCATGGAGTCTAGTCGGGTCTGCTCAGACTCACCGAGTCTTTCAAACTTGGCAAACTCGTCGAGTCTGTCAGACTTGGCACGGCAGACTCGCTGAGTCTCGAGCCTAGGACCTTGTCGCACCCAATCACAAATAAGCAAAAAAAAATAAAAAATGGTTTGTTTTAAGTTGGAATCTAGTAATTTCACAGGAATGCATGTTTATGACTACAATTTATGAATAAATATATCCCATGGTTTAAACTATAAATTGTTACTTAGAATTCAGGTTTTGTGTATCCAATAAAAACTGACAGGAACCTGCTTGTATATTTGCTACAGCAATATCTAAGAATTAAAAATAGACACGAGTTTACACACGGATGCACAACTAACGAATGATTATGTGTAAATGAGCATCGTGGACCTTAAAAGGTACTTGCCTTTTTTAAAGTGCATGCCACATTTGAATTTCTCACCATGGTAAAAACACCACATGGTTGCTTTTCCTAATTTTTTTGTCGGCATGGAAACAAGTTCATCAAAAAACATATATAGCTATACAATTGTATTTTTGAATTTTCAAGTATACTTTTTGTAGATGGTGTTTCAAGAAAAGATATGTTAGTATTGATGTACTACATTGATGTTTATGATTCCTTGGAGGTCTTGCAATTTCATACAAGAGTGTGTGGTATATAAATTCATGAATGCATGGACTACTATGTGATGGAAAGAGATTTATGATTAAGGTTGTCTGAAGTGGTAGCTACTTTGAGGTATCAGTCAGAGAGTAGCTGATCAGCTTTTGATTTGATCAATCTATGGACCAAAGCACAAGGAAGACTACCGTGTTGTTGATCTTGTGTGTGCCTCACTGAGGATTAAGAAACTTTGGATTTTGTACAAGAACTTTGTACTTGTTCTTCATATCTATACTTCATATATTTGGTTATTGGAACTCTCCCTCTAGATAAAGTAGAGCCGATGAACACTGCTAAATAGCAAAATTCTCTTTGTAAGTTATTGAGACTTGGAAGGTTGTTGTGAGTAGTTTTAACTTTTGATATTAGTGAAGCAGCTTAAACTGCCTAATATTTCCTGGATCATTTTTTCATTAAGGGTTATGCAAGATATTCTTTGCATTATAAATTAGTATTTAAATGGAAAACATTATTGATCAAACAATCATTTATATTTGGGAGAGTACTCAAATTCAGCACGTTTATGAATATGTTTCCACATTTAGTATTAGTTAAGTACATGATAATTTTGTCTCTTATTTGAACATACTTTTGTTGCCAAAGAAATCCTCGTCAATACATTAGCAAGGAATAGAACTATCTTGGAAATTTTCATTGATGCCATCTACTATATTTGTTTTGGGAATTCATTTCAACATTAACTATAATCTGTTATTTAAGTTTAAAATTGATTTTTGATTTTAAATACTTAAAAATCTTTGAATTTCTCGGTTTTTTCAATTAGCCAAGTCTTGGCCAAGTTTTCACCGAGTCCGGGTGCCAAGTCTAAGTCAAAGTCCAAGTCAAAAATCAGCTTGCTAAGTCCGAGATGAGTCCAAGTCTTGTAACTATGCTATTAACCTTTACAAATGAGGAGGGCAAGCCTTATATAGTGCTTTGAATGCAATTGAATGGCAAGGATCAAATCCACATCAATGGCCATGATTGAAAGTTAAAAATCCTAATTAGGGTTTGTTACACCCGTTACATAGCATTTAATACTTGACCAATGATAAGATTACATTTTAGGACACATGTCCTTTTTTGAATGTTGACCAATGAATGATGAGGTTAAGTACATCGAACTTTGTGCCTCCACATGTGGTAGTTATCCTCCTCATTGGATGAGTCAAGTACATTGAATCTAAGCACCTTGATTTGGAATGATGTGATTGGGTTGGTGATGACTAAATGCCACCTTAGCTTACTCCTTGTAACTCATCACAAAGAAGATTTTGTGATTCGGGCAATATCTCTTGATACTCAACATTTCAAAGCTCGAAATGTGATGATGGTGGGAGATATTCCCAAATTGCATCATCTTATCTTACTTGATCACTTTCACCCATCCTTCATCAAATTTGGGAATTTCGCCCTATGATGTGTTTCACCTTTCAACCTTGGAATCCCACACCTTGGAATATATACCTAGTCTTGGAATTTCCTTGAGGTACTCACTGTGATCTTGGATTTCTGGAGGAAATTCAAGATTGTCATAACATTTCCTTCATCATCAATATGATGTCTTTGAATATCTTAGCTCTTGATCTTGCATGCTCTTTGTTGTCTTCTTCATCTTTCAGTCAACGGCATCCTTGAAGGTATTGACTGCTCATCACGCTTAAAACTCACCTTGTCTTGAACTATAAGTTGCACTACGAAGCATCACTCCAAGACCACCTTGACTCTCACCTATCACTTGAGCACTTGGAGTTGAGAAGACTCCAAACTAGTCTAGAGGACCTAACTACTGCTAGACTGCCGAACTTGATCACATCCTGACGACAGGGCATTACATCCCCTCACAAACAAGAGGCTAAAGACTAAAGAAACTACTACCAAGCTAGACGACAAAGCTAGGACAACAACGCTACCAATCAAAAAGTGAGGGTCCCCATTTGCAATGGGGTGATGTGTGAAAACATCAGAACACCATCCATCACAATGCTACATCCCCCTGCAAATTACACTTTTTCCATTAATACAATTTGTTGCTCTAATTAAATTTTCTCTTTATCAATCAAAGTAGTGTGAATCTTTTCATACCCTAGTAGTTTATAACCTACTAGTCCATTATTGATAGCTTGATCATCTGCTTGCAAAGAGGTCAGCAAGTAACATTATATGGTATTCCATTTGAATTAAAGAAGTGTTCAATCATTGCATCAATTGTATCTCAACTGAGCCAATCAAATAGTTTTCTAATGGGGTTTGGGTTGCCAATGTGTGGTCTCTTGCAAGAAAACCCTATGCCTTCTCTTGTCACATCTCCAAAAGACACATCCATCTCTGATTCTGACTCTCTTTGTTGATTTTAAGTTACCCCTGTTGCTGAAATATGAGAGCTCAAATGAGACACTTTCCCATCAGCCCTTTCATGATCTCTAATAGCTTCATATTGTTCTATCTCATTTAAACAAAGTTCGATGCCTTTTCCCAATATGTGAAGAGAATGAGCCCTCATCCTCAAGTAAGTTTCTTTAAATGTCTTAGGACAAAGTTTACATTTGATGGTAGTTGTTCCATTCAACTCCTTCAACCTTAATACGTGTTCACAATATTTCCACAAAGGGTAAAAACCCTATTCTTCCACCTAACATTCTAAACAAAAAAATAATTAGATTAAAACCAACACACTCAATCGAAATAGATTGTTAAATGAGGCTTTAAACAATCAAAACATTTTTTTACTTTGAGGCATTTCAAGCATCTAAATTTATAATAGTTGCATCTGCATGAATAATGGCTTGAGAAGTTTTAACCAGCAACAGCTCTGACTTTTAACTCTCGAGTTCAACTAATGGCATATATTAGCTTGTAAGTAAGTCCTAAGTTCCACTAGAATTATTTACAAAATGTTTGCACCTATAAACTAGTAATTAGACTTTCACACCTACTTGTTTGTCTCTAGTTGCACAAAAGAAATAATGTAAAATGAGTTCGAAACTTTCTGCTCCCATGTCTGCTCCAAACTAGCAAAATGGAAATCATGTTTTCTTGAGTGTTGGAAAAAACCCTTGTGTGATTCTTTATAGGTTTTCTTTTTTCGTTTTTAAATTTTATGCTTTCGGGCGATGATGCTTGACCTAGGTTTTTTTCAAGGGAGATGAAAAGAAACACGACCATGACATTTCCTACAATCAAGAGCATCACCATTCCAGTTTTAGTGTTGGGTATGAGATGCATATCCCTACAACACTAATATATATGCATGTGTAATAAATTAAATGCATGTAAATAAATAGTTAAAAGTATGAAAATATATAGCACATATACATTAATGTACATGAATGTGTATGTGACATATATGTGAATGTGTTATGTGTGGGTGTGTGCATGCATGCTTGCGTGCATGTGTGTGTGGCGTGTGTTATATAAATGTATTATATATGACACACAACAAAATGTGTTTAAATTTATGATACATAATATATACGCATATATATGTGTTGTATAACACATTTAAGTATATGTAAATATATAATGCATATGCATACATATGTATACATTTTATATTTACATACATTTAAATATATGTATATCTATATACATTATACATATGCACATGTATATGTAACACCTACACATAAACATATGTATACATAATATGTAAATGTGTTATATATAATTTGCATTAAAATATATTAAAATGTAATACATAACACATGCATATGTATATGTGTTACATAACATATTTAAATCCATGTACACGTATAGCCATGCGTATATAATGCATAAACATATACATATGTATATGTGAATGTGATATTAAATGTGTGCAAATATGTGTGTGTGTGTGTGTGTTTATTTATTTTGATAAAGTTGTTGTCAAGGGGGAAGCTCCCTTTCAATTAAAACCAATCCTCATTAGAGATGCACCAAATACAATCCTTTATCTAATTAGTATTATGTAGTAGATACAAATGTCCTTACTTCAATTCTTCAAGCCTTTCCTTCTAGTGAAGGGAGAGTAAGTTTGGTTGTCCATTCAAAAAGCCCCTGAATTCTTCCAAGTTGCATTTCATGAGCCCAGCTTTGAACAATCTGAGGCATTCTTCCAACTTTTTATTATTCTTTAAGGCCATTCTGTTAAATATTTCACCAATGTGTTGTGCGAATCGCACACCCATCCACGTCTTGGACAGGGACCCCCCAATTTGTGCTTTTCTGTCCTTGCGGAAGAGGAAGGGGATATGAAGGGTCAAGTGCCACTAAAACCAAATTCGGCCTCTAGGGCCATATTGCGAACTTAAAACTCCCCAATTCTCGCAAAATCGCCTAAATGTGAAGAAAGAGTTAGGCCTGCAATGACGTTGAAATGCCGATTTTCGCCAAGGGATACAAAGGAGATAAAGAATGCAAAGTGCCAAGGTTGACAAACTCGCCCAAGTGCCAAAACTCGCACTTTTTGGAAAAAAAATCAGAAGTTGGCAAAAGTGCCCAAAGGGCCGAATTTGGACCTTTAAGTGAAAATCTGAAAAGTGAAAAGTTGGCAAAAATGCCCCAAATGGCCAAATTCAGACCTTTTAGCCAAAATGTTAAAAAGTGAAAGTTGGCAAAAGTGCCCAAAGGGCCGAATTTGGACCTTTAAGTGAAAATCTGAAAAGTGAAAAGTTGGCAAAAATGCCCCAAATGGCCAAAAATTCGGACCTTTTAGCCAAAATGTTAAAAAGTGAAAGTTGGCAAAAGTGCCCAAAGGGCCGAATTTGGACCTCTAAGTGCAAAGTTGGCAAAAATGCCCCAAATGGCCAAATTCGGACATTTTAGCCAAAATGTTAAAAAGTGAAAGTTGGCAAAAGTGCCCAAAGGGCCGAATTTGGACCTTTAAGTGAAAAGTTGGCAAAAATGCCCCAAATGGCCAAATTCGGACCTTTTAGCCAAAATGTTAAAAAGTGAAAGTTGGCAAAAGTGCCCAAAGGGCAAAATTTGGACCTTTAAGTGAAAATCTGAAAGTTGGCAAAAATGCCCCAAATGGCCAAATTCGGACCTTTTAGCCAAAATGTTAAAAAGTGAAAGTTTGCAAAAGTGCCCAAAAACCCGAAATTCACCATTAAGGGGTGAAAATGTCAAAGTTTTTAAAACTTTTCGAACGCCCCTCTTGCCTGAAATTGCCAAGAACAACTAAATTCGCGGAAGGAGAAAAAGCGTTAAAACTTGGGAAATTTTCAAATGACCCTCCAGGCGTTAAATTTTAATATTTGTTAAATTAATTAATTAATTTTTCAAATTAATTTATTAAAATGAAATTGATCGTTCACAGGTCGCAGGACGTCATTAGAGAACCAGGAGAAAGACCTGAAACGCAAATCGAAGAAGGATCGCAATCAAAGCTAGGCGTTGAAGACTGGAAAAGAAAAAGATGTGGGAATGTGCTGCAGGAGCGCGAGAGCAACCAAACATTGGGAACCGTGCCGCTAAACAAAGATGAAGTCCACCATCGGGACCAAAGACCAAAGAACACTCTGAATGCTGCAAGTTTATGCCTTCTCGAGAAAAAGCACACAGCTGGATTTAATTCCAGGAATTCAATTTCTAAAAAGCTGAAATTGTTTTATTGTAAAACTGCTTGTAGGTCCCACTCAGATATTTTGAAAGAAAGGGGAAACAAGTCAGTGTGGACAGTTATGTCCAACTACCGGATAGACTCAAATTGAAGCCAAATAGTGGCAGGTAGTTGAAATTGTGGTTGAATGGATGAGTGAGAATTTAATGGGCATGGGTTAAGGCTGCTAGTTTCTGGAAGGCAGATCAGGACCCTTGGATGCAGTCCATCTTGGCCTTTGATTCAAAATTGTAAAAACTATAAAAGGCAGAGGCCTCTCTTTTGTAAAGGGTTAGATAGTTAGAGATTGTTGGATAGTTAGACTCTGTTGAGAGAGTTAGATTTTAGAGTTAGAATAGGTTAGATTTTAAGCAGTAGCATAGAAATGCTGCAGAAATTGTTGTAATAGGCAGGCAGCTGAAATCAATATATAAACATTGATTTGGTGTTTATTGTCTTGTTTTCATCCTGTTTGCATGGTTTCTCTCAGCATTTTAGATAGATCTTTCTATTTTGAGTGTGCAGGTATTTGGTAGATTCAGGCTCATACCATTGAGGATATACTGATTGTGTATCCTTTTGTATGGTTAACCTGAGCCTTCGATTGTGCTTAGTTCAATTGCAGGTGTCCGTCTGAGCTGCACCAGAATTGGGTGCTTAGCCATGCGTCTCCAGTCTGAAAATCTTCCAAGTCCCTTTGAAGATTGCACCGTTCCTGCAAGGTTGTGAGATATTCTGGCCAAGCAGGAATTGGTTATGTTGAATCCGTCTACCCGCATACCCATGTTGTTAGTTTTAGATCTCCTAACCCTTTCCTTTTGCTCTTTATTATGTAATTCGAGAATCACAGCAGACCGGCTTGTTGCAAATCGTAAGTCCCCTTGTGCTCCCAGCAAATCACATCGACCACTGAGTAATCCCGCAGTCAAGACCTGACAATCAAAACCTTGAGGTCGTCCCCTTTGATCAAACAAAAAACAGCATTAGGGATTTCCTTATCTCAAGAGAGGATAGGATACTCAGCGAGTTTATTCTATTCTGCGCTGGCCGGATGAAGTCACAAGTTCAGCGATTTTAGACACGTCAACACAATGTTACTTGACACATATAATATTGGTGGGGTGACCAGCAAACTTTGATGAAGACCCTCCAATGTTGGGAATTACCTCTAAGATAGCTCTGATTTATGCACTACAAATAGGAAAATCAATTAGAGAAGGTTAGGGTTTGGTGTTCTAACCTTGTGGGCAACTAAGGATTTCGTCTCAACCCACCAATTTAGGTTATTTCCACAAATTTCTAATATACTTTTCCTAATGCTTGACAACCAGAAAGAATAGAATTTACAATCCAGAAGAGGATCTAGGACCCAAAAAGTGGCACCATTATTCAAATTCAAAATTCACTTTAACTAAATTTCATTAATATTAATTATTTTATATTTAAATATTTAAATATCAGCAACGTGGTTTTTAAAACACCCTTTTTTAAAAATGACCACCTAACCAACACCTAAGAGAGGTACATGACAGTCCTCCCTTCCCCAATTGCTTATCCTCAAGCAATTTCAAATTTGAATGCCCAAAGATTTCCATTCCCTCCCATGTGGCGTCCTCTAGTGAAAGATTCTTCCATTTCACCAAATATTCTAGAAAACCTTTGCTCCTCAACTTCTTTTCTCCCATGTCAATGATCACTTCAAGCTCCAGAATCAATTTATCCTCATCAAGTGGTGACAGCTCTAATCAAAAGTAATTTGCTGACCAAGGGCCTTCTTCAAACATGACAAGTGGAAAA
Organism: Cryptomeria japonica; assembly: GCF_030272615.1. Lineage (NCBI taxonomy): Eukaryota > Viridiplantae > Streptophyta > Pinopsida > Cupressales > Cupressaceae > Cryptomeria > Cryptomeria japonica. The sequence goes on along the minus strand of NC_081405.1, from coordinate 537,263,600 downwards.
TATTGCGAATTCTGCTATTCTTAGGAAGTTCCAGCTCATATGCAACCTCATCAATCCTTATTATGATCTTATAAGGTCCATAAAATCAAGGTTTCAACTTCACCACCTTGAGGGAGGATTTGCTATAGACCTGCGATCTCAAGTATACCATGTCTCCCACCTCAAAAACCCATTATGTTGGGTGACGATCAACATACAAATTTTGCTGGTTTTGAGACTGTTGTAGGCTTTCTTCAAATGCTTTCACAACATCTAAGCTTTGTTGAATCAAATCTTTAGCCCCCAATACTCTACTATCCGAAAGAATCAATTCTATGAAAGAAACAGCATCATACCCATAAAGTGCCTTGAAAAGATTCATGTGATGTGTAGAATTGTAGGAATACTCCCCAAGGTGCAGCCATTTAACCCATGTTGTTTGCTGCCCTGTAACATAATTTCTCAAGTAACCTATCAATTTATACACAATTTCTGTTTGCCCATCAGTTTGAGGATGATAGCTAGTGTTTGGAGTCAATTTTATGCCTATCAAATGAAAAGCTCTTGCCAAAACAATCCGGTAAAGCTGTTGTCCCTGTCACTTACAATGTTCCTTGGCAGCCCATGAAGTTTAAAAATCTCTCTAAAAAACAGATAAGCAACTTGTCTTGCCTTGTAGGCTGAAGAAATGGCATGGAAATGAACATATTTAGTGAGCCTATCAACAACTATGTAAATTCAATCCTTACCTTGCACTTTTTGAAACCCTGTGATGAATTCCATAGAGATAATCTCCCATTTAATATTTGGGATGGGTAGGAGTTGTAACAAACCAACTAGAAATACATGCTCTATTTTGTTTTGTTGGCAAACCAAACACTCCCTAATATACTTCAACACATCATTTTGAGCCCTTCACATGAAAAACATTCCCTTACTTGTTTGTATGTCTTGTCATAACCTAGATGACCAGCAAGTGGTATGTCATGACGTGTCCTCAAAACTCTAACCTTCACCCTAGATTGCGGTAACATAGACCCAATCTTTGTAGAGGATAAGTTCATCAACCTCCTTGCACCTGTCATCTTGCAACTTCCCATCCAAAATGTCAATAGCAACTATGTCCTTTGCATATTCAGCTATCATGGAAGCCTTTCCAATAAGCAGATATATCAGTCATAGAGTAGAAAAAGGCTAGTGCATCAGCCACCACATTGTCTTTTCCCCTTAGCGTACTCAATGTCAAAATCGTAGGCTTGAAGTTTGCTTACCCATTTTTGTTGTCTATCATTCAATTCCTTATAATTGAGGAAGAACTTTAGGCTGTTATGATCTCTTTTAACCACAAACTTCTCACAAACCAAGTATTGTCTCAATTTGGCTAGTACATGCCTAATGGCCAACATCTACTTGTCATAAATAAAGAAGATTCCTCTCTGTCTCCTCGAGCTTCCTACTCTCAAATGTTATGGGGGTGCCTATTTTGCATCGAGACTACTCCAATCCCATCTCCTAAAGCATGACATTCTAGAACAAAAGGAAGTGAAAAATCAGGAATAGCCAAAAACAGAACATTAATTCATTACCTCCTTGAGCTTGTCAAAAACTCTTTGTGCTAAAGAGCCCCAAGAGAAAGCTCCTTTTTTGGTCAAATCTATCAATGGGGTTGGCAGTTGTGAGGAACCCTTAACAAACCTCCTATAGTAGCTGTAAAGTCTCACAAATTCTTTCAAATGTGTCAAATTCCTTGGTCTAGGCCAATCCTGTATTGCCTTGATCTTTTCCTCATCCAAGCTAACCCCTTGGACACTAGTCTTGAATCCCAAATTTAATTTTTCAATCAAACCAAACTCACATTTGGATGCCTTGACATAGAATGAATGCTACTCATGTATGCCCAACACCTCATCTACTTACCTCAAATGATCTTCCCATGTTTTCCCAAAAATCAAGATGTCACAAAAAAAGCCAACACACATTTCCTAAATTGCAAAATAAAGACTTAATTCATACAAGACTAAAAGGTGACAAGCGCATTGGTCAACCAAAATGGCATAACCAAGAACTCATAGTGCCCATGGTGACATTTGAATGCTATCTTGTACACATCCTCATCTCAAACCCTTATCTGATCATACCTTAATCATAAGTCAATCTTGGAGAAGTACACCACACCATGAAGCTCATATGTCATCTTATCGATTCTAGGTATGAGGTAGCAATTTTTTATTGTCTTTTTGTTGAGGGCTCTATAATCAATGCACATCCTCATAGTCCCGTCTTCTTTCTTCACCAATACTACGAACGAAGCAAATGGGCTAGAACTATGACATGTGTCCCATGTTCAATAGCTTAATTGCCTTCTCAATCTCTTCCTTGCATCTCCTCAAGTGCTAATAAGGCGTAGTGATGACAGGTTTTGCTCCTTTCTCATGATCAATCACATGTTGTAAACCCCTATCTGGTTGTAACACTAGAAGAATTTCATTGAATACCTTGTTATGTTTATCCAAGATGGACTGCATATCAACATGGTAGGAACTCCCATTCTGGGATGGACCTTTATTTGTAATCAAGCACTCTACTACCCAACCCACTTGGTCTTTCCAAAAATCTCTCTCCATCTTTTTGGCTAAAACCACCATAGGGACCTTATTGGAAAGTCCCCGAAGAACTACCTCCTTCCCATTAGATTTGAATTTCAACACCATGATTTGAGAACTCTATGTATATTCACTGAGTGCAACCATTGCACTCCAATACCAACTTTGTCTCACCAATGCCAATCACACATAAATCATCTCACATCTTGTGTCTTCCTAAAGTTAACTACAATTGTTGAATCCTTCAGTTGCATAGAATAGTACACCCATTTGCCACTATAACATTAAACCCTTCAAAGTCTTTGGTCCTCAATCCCATCTTATCCACTAACCCCTCATTAATGAAATTGTGGTTGGCCCCACCATAAATCAAAAATGTCACTCTTTGTTCTTGCAAAACTCTAACATGTAAAGCATGATATCTAGTTGCCTTCACTAGTACTACAAGCATGTTTCATGGATGTTGCCCTCCTCGAATTTCCTGCTTTACCTTATCCACCTCCAAATTCTTGTCAAAAACTACTTCTATAGTTCTAAGTAATGTATTTGATCCTTCCCCAAACACTTATGGTTGGCTGGCATGGATCTCTACAAGTGAAGCATAACTTTTTCCTTTGGAGCTCATTCTTTGATTCCTCAACCCTGATTGGTTTTGGGGGTAGTGCCTTCAGTTGGGGGAAAGTCTTCTGAGAGGCTTCTTGTGTTGAATTGGTGGTCCATTCCTAGAGTAAAATTTTTTTTGGGCCACTAAGTCCTCCAAGCTTAGGGTTATCCCGATGGCCTCTTGCAAGGAATTTATATCAAATGCCCTTACCAAACCCTTGAGTGGTTCAAATAGGCCTTGTACAAAAGGAACTATGAGCCTCCTCTCTATCACATTTGGAACCATCACTAATAGCCTCTGAAATTCTGCCACATAGTGCTCCATCGTGCCCTCTTGCCCTAATTATGCTAGTTCTCTAAAGTGAATTTCTGCATCCTTCCTATCAAATCTCTCCCTCAATATTTGGTTGGACTCTTCTAAGGTATTGATTAAGTCATGTCCTTAGGTCACCATACCATGGTACCACCACTTGTTGACTACACCTTCAAGAGGCAAAGTGGCAAACTTGATGACTTCTTCTTCAAACATGGGGTTCAAAGAGAAGTATGTATCTAATTTCTGCAACCATGCTCTAGTAGAACAACTCTCCAATCCATCAAAAGTAGGGATCGTAATCTTCCCCAAACAATGTTGGATGTCTCTACAGGGCTGCTCTTCATACCTTCTCCTCCTATGCCCATTTCTTGTTTTCATGTTATAATACTCCATGAAAGTCATGTCATGACGAATGGCTACACTTAGAGCACTGTAATCAGCATAATATCTTGCCACCTCATCATTTGAATAAGGTATCTGCAGCTCTTCATCAAGTGGATCTTTTCCTTTTAACAAATATTTGGCTCTAAATGTCTTGGTTTGACAATTGACTGAAATTCCATTTTTGGCAAAGTAACTTCCTTCAACACCATTGGAATTAGACCTCCTAGCACTCCATTGCTGATTCATTTCCCTCAAAGTCCTCACCATCTCAACCATATACTCCCTTATGGTTCTATAATTCTCTTCCAAACTCTATGTTTTCATTTCTGATGACTTCTTGGAGGTTGATTTCCTCATTCCTTTCACCCATGGCTTCTTCCTTCCTCCTTTTTCATCACTGGTACCTGATTTCAAGATCACTTTTCTGCATACACTCACAAGTAAACAGGAAATAATGGCTCTAATACCACTCTAAAGTTCCTATGGTTTTCTCCACTAATTCACCAATAACAAACTGTAATTTTTTCTATCTGGGAAATTCAACAGCAACAACATTCAATAACAAGAACAAATCTAGTCTCAATTATAACTCCAAAACGGTCTTAATACACAGCAAATATATCAAATATTCAGAGGATAGCTTGATACAATCTTACAAAACTTTGTTGTTGAGTATTCACAACGCAAGTGAATGATGATTCCTTAATCTTTTTAATGCCTAATCCCTCATATTTGCACCCAGATCTGCTTGTAGGGACCTTGTAGGTGATATTTGAAGACTTGATTTGAGAAGAGTAATCTGCCCTTAGGCTGCCTTGTGCTGAGGCATGGAACCTATTGTGACCTTTTCATACATCTCCCCAATACAAACGGAGACCCCCCTCTTTCCTTCTTTCTGCGTTGTTAGTTTAGGTTTTTGGCAGCATAGTGGGCAATTTTGGTTTCCCGTGCCCAAGTCTCGGAGTTTTTTATCATGCCTAATTGTCGTTTAGGGTTTTTTTTTTAAGTTAAAGGATCAAACAAGTAAAGTTGAGATTTTAAATGATCCTAATTTTGTCTAAGTATAGACCTTTTGAGCATTTTTTTAAGTGCTAAGGTGTTTCGGGACCTTTAGGAGTTGTTTTCTCGCTCCTAGGAAGTTATTCAAGTTGATTTTGCACTTTATCCTGATAGGTTTCCTTGTTTTTCGCTCAAATTTTTGGTAAATTTGCCTAAGTCCAGATGAGTTTTATTGAATTTTGAAGTTTCCTAGTGATTTTGAGTGGAAAAATCATCATTTTCCGGATGAAAATCCATATTCCAATGGTTAAAAGGTCAAAATTCCACACTAGATGTGTTTTTCCCCTCATATTCCTGACTACCCATGATTTTCCCCCACTCAAAATCCAAATTGGACATGGATTTCCCCTGGAATCCAGACATGTCCCATTTTTCCACCATTCAAAATCTATACTGGGGGGGATTTCCCACCAAATGACTGCAAATTTGATCAAGTGTTGGAAATTTTCCTCACAGCTCACGTTTTCCACTAAGAGTGTGGATGAAGTTGCGGACGACTTTTATGATGATTCCTGACATCAAGTGATTTTCCACCAAGGCCTTTTGTGACAAGATTTTGTGGATTTTTATGCGGATGGTGATTCCAAACCCTAGGCGAATTTCCACTAGGAGTGTTTCAGGGATTTTGTGTCTGGATTGCTATCCAGACTGGGGTCGATTTTCCCCTAGGGGAGTTTTTTGTGCTAAATGACGAAGTTTGACTTGAAATTCTCATTCCAAAACCAAATCGATTTTCCCTAGACCCATTTTGTGCTAGTTGATGAATTTTTTATAGGGATTTTTATCCCTACATGGTGCGATTTTCCCTTGAAGGGGATATTTTAATAATTTTAATGATTTTGTTGGGATTTTTTGTCCCAACTAAAATCGATTTTCCCCCTATTGGCCATTTTGATTCAGATTTTGAAATATTTTAAATAAATGGGCCAAAAATTTAATTGTTTTTACAAAGTGTGACGATTATTTAAATAATGAAAACAATTAATAAATGATTTGCAATGGGCATTTAATATTTTTCACCTTCTAGAAGCAAATCGACTTTTGCCAAGCAAGTATAAGTACAAGTGTTTTATCCCACATTGCTTGTGTGGTGAAAGTTAAAGGCAAAAGCAAGTTTAAAAAGAGGAGGCAAGCATTATAATATTATTATTATTGCCAAGTGTGTTGCTGATTTGGGCGAATTTTCTCCAGCTGGTGAATTTGGTTGAGTATCAAGTTGACACCATTGAGACTTGAAGTTGATTTCCTTGTGCATTTTCCTCCATTTCCTAGCTGGGCGATTTGTTTTGGCTGCCATTGAGGACCATTTGACATCATTTTTCAAATTTGGCAATTTTTCCTTCGGTGGCACCATTTTGGACTTAGACAATTTTGTTTTGGGAGGTTTTCACCTCCATTTTTGGTGATTCTCTTCACCATTTGTGGCACCATTGCTGGAAATTGCAGTCAAACGTTTTCAGACCTGATTTATTCAATTTTTTCAGATTTGTATGACCTCCATCGTTGGCTGGAAAATCGATTTTCAGACATACATTTTGTTCCCAGCCAAATTCCACCTAAGGCGATTTGTCCAAAGGGCTGATTGGAATTGTTCTCAGTCAATTTTCAGAGCTTTTAAGAGTTATTGCAGGTCTGAAACTTCATTGTAGGGGGGCTGTCCTCAGAAACCTATCATTTCCAGCCACCTACCTGTTGATGTGTTTTTTATGCACATGCGAACACAGAATGAAATACCAAGGTATCTTATCCTCTCTTGAACAAAGTTATCCGAATGCTGAAGATTTGCCTAAGGATCAATCGAAATAACTCCAAGGTTCTTATATGTAGGGTCTCTATGTGGGGATAAGCTCTATGGTTTGATGTGATTATGCTGGAATCACAAGGCGACTTACATTCGAATGCCTGAGCGTTTGAATTTGTTGGAACTCAAGTCCTATCTACTCACCAGGAAATAAATAAATAGCAAAAGGTAAAGGGTTCAGAAAGTCTACTCTAAGACCTAGAATGCAAGAAGATAGATGAATGACTAGTTGGAGTCCTACTGGGCTAGGTCTCACCATCAAACTGAACAATTCAACACCAACTCAGTGCGATCTTCTAGGGTAGTTCTGAAGATGTTCAAATCATCACCGTTAAACACTAATCACCATTCAAGTTAATGCATGAACAATAGACACGTAACAATTCAAGATTAAGCTCATTCAATGCCAGTTGACCACGTAAGGGCCCTTACAATCAGCAAGAGGCTAGTGGTTTGGACTAGGCGGATTCCACGCGAGTGCATTCAGTAACTTCCTTCATTCAATCTAATTATCTACCATCTAATATGAAGATTCAACAAGAAACCATGCACATTGCAAAGGGATAACAAATTTCACCATATCTTCAATGAAAATGGAATCTTTTACAATTAAAGCAACAATTTCTTGCCTTCTCTTCCTAATCTACTCTAATTGGTATCTAAGCTTGTATTATAGCTACTAACTTTTGACCATTAGCTATTCTCTTATTATTCCCTATTAACTAACTATTAATTATTGACTCCCTATTAACCTTTACAAATGAAGAGCCAGAGCCTTATATAGAGAGCTCTTTACAATTCAATGGCTCTGATTGATTTACAATCAATGGCAAGGATTACAAGTTAAAAACCCTAATTGGGGTTTGTTACAACAAACTTCCCTTAGCCAACGAGAAAATTACATTCAATGCTTGTGAACCAATAGGAAATCAGGGTAGATGCTTTGAAGTTTGTGCCATCACTGGTGAGTCAGGTACATTGAATCTAGACATGCTGATGTGGACCTATCTGACTGGAGGAACAGTGACTGGGATGCCACCATGTCTTGCGTTTGTGCTTGGTTAGGGAACTTTGTATCTCTTGATATTTGATGAGAAGCTTAACTTTGATTAACTCTTTTGAAACTATCTGCTTCTTCAACGTACCCTTGCACTGACCTTGGCTGATCTTCCTTCATCCTCAATGTACTCGATGAATGATGTAACTCTCCTTGACTCTTTTGTGCTTGATGAAGCCTCTTCACGGTCGAGTCACTCCTCTTCTAGTAGCTCACTTCGCCTTGAAGTGTTTGTAAGATCCTTTTTTTTGACATCTTGTGGTTTCTCCATGTGGTAGAATGAGGTCCTTGACGATGGTTAGCTTTACTGTTTGCAACTCCTTGAACACTTGAAGTCCTTCAACTTAGTAGCACCTTGAGTCCTCTCTCACGCATTTGAAGTGTCTTTGATGATGATGAAACTTGAAGAGGTCGCCCTTGTCCTGTCCTGGCCTGATCTTCCTCCATCAATTTCGCTTTAGACCCTTGGGCAAGGTCTGGACCCTCAAGAAAAATTCGCTCTGGACCCTCTGGAAGGGTCAAGAGCGAATTTTGCATTTTGCACAAATTCTTCACTTTCTCATCAAATCTTTGCCTTGAACGCAACTTATCAAACCTCCCCCTATCATGATCAAGTCAATTCACCATCAATTTAGCTTAAAACAAGGTTCTTTTAGGTGCACTAGGCAAAATAGGGAGTCCTTCTAGGAATTTCGCTCTGGACCCTTTGGAAGGGTCAGGAGCGAAATTGGCATTCTTAGGCTCAATTCACATTCAATTTGCCTTAGACTTGTCTTTTCCACCCTTACCTTATCATACTCAAGCCAACTTGCTCTCAAAGTGATGTCCACTCAAAGCTTTTGGTGAGGAAATAAGTCTTTTGGAGGATTTCGCTCTGGACCCTTTGGAAGGGTCAAGAGCTTAGATAAATTTCGCTATGGACCCTTTGGAAGGGTCAGGAGCGAAATTGCTCCTTTAGGCTCAATTTTTCCTTCATTGACTTCATTTTCAACCTTTCCTCATCAAAAACAAGTGTTTTGCCTTCAAAAATGCTTGGGAATGGATTAGTTCAAAGGTATGAGCAAGGTACAATATTTCTTGAAGAAATTTGCTCTGGACCCTTTGGAAGGGCCAGGAGCGAATTTGCTCCTTTTGGCTCAATTCACATCCTTTTTCACTTACCTTTGCTTTAGACTTGACATTTGGGTGCTTTTCTTGCCATGCATGACCACCATTCAATGTCTCTAGTGAGCGATTAGGTCTTTTGGGGAATTTCGCTTTGGACCCTTTGGAAGGGTCAGGAGCTTAGATAAATTTCGCTTTGGACCCTTTGGAAGGGTCAGGAGCAAAATTTGCATTTTAGTTCAAATTTCATCATTTCCTTTGCCCCAATCCACTTCTCAAGGCAAGTATACATCAATCCTCTCTCAACCATGCCTTAGGAACCAAGATTTCAACCCCAAACAAGGACCAAAATAGAGGTTTAGGAAATTTCACTCTGGACCCTTTGGAAGGGTCAGGAGCGAAATTCTTCCTTTGACGCCATTCATCTTCTATTCATCATTACTTTGCCTTGAACTCAATTTTTCAAACCTCCTTCTATCACCATTAAGTCAATTCGCCCTCAAATCTACTTGAAATAGGATTCATTCAACTGTTTGAGTGAGATAAGAGGTCCCTTGAAGGATTTCGCTCTGGACCCTTTGGAAGGGTCAAGAGCGAAATTCATGTTTTAGGCTCAATTTCCTCATCCCATCTCGTTCCTACTTGCTCACAAGGCATAGATATGTCATTCCTCACTCAGTCAAGGCGTAGGAGCAAGCTTTGAGGTCTTAACTGGGGGCAAGAGAAGAGTCTAAGGAAATTCACTCTAGACCTTTTGGAAGGGTCAGGAGCAAATTTTGCAATAATGCTCAAATTCTTGACCTTTTCTCCAAATTTCCAAGTCTAAGTTTGATCAAAGGCATCCAAAAGGTTAATTCAAGCTAATTTCCTCCCCATCCACGCCTTAAAGTCAAGGTTTTGTCCAAAATAGGAGTCAAAAGGGAGCTAAGGAAGATTTCGCTACTGTCCCTTTGGAAGGGTCAGGAGCGAATTTTGCATTTGTGCTCAAATTCTTATTCAACTCTCAAGTTTTCAAGTCTAGGCTTGGTCGTTAGGCATTTCTAAGGGCAAAATAGGTCAATTTTATACCAATCAATGCCTAGAGGTAAAAGAACTTCATCATTCATTAACTGGACCAATCTCAAACCCTCAAAGGGAAGAATCATTGAGAACACATACTCACAGACCTCCATTCACTTCCTTAACTCAATGACATAGGTCTCAAAAGGCAAGATTCCTAGCATGATACAAGGACTTCCTCAAACTCAATCAAGACTCAACCCTAGAAGCAAGACCCAGGCCTAACTAAGAGGAAACTTTCAACAGAGACCCTGACCTGGACCACCTACTGACCCACTTGAGCCTAAGCAAACCATCCTATCCTAACAAGCTCACTGGCAACTCTCCAATGCAAAGACTAATAGCCAAGAACCTAAAAGACCAAAAACACTAACCCTAGAAAGCAAAAAGCAGGGGTCCCCATTTGCAATGGGGCGATGTTGTGAATACGTCACAACACTACCTAACTTGGTGATTTCATTCGGGAAGCATTTTTGCTTCATTACGGGGCCATTTTCTGAGTTTATCTTCATTTCTAAGGGTGCTGGTAAGTCTAAAAACTCCATTTTCAGACTTGTCTTCAGACTAATTTTTTATTTCCAGCCCTACATACATATTCAAATTTTCCCATGTTTGCTTTGGAAAACCGATTTTCATCAAGTTTGTGCACATTCAAGTAATTGCAACATGTTTTTTAGAGATTAATTTGTGAAGTTGCAAGTTGTCTTCAGACTGGCAGCCAGCCATTGTTGACCTCGGAAGGTGTCTTCAGACATAGTTTTGTGTGGAAACACAACCTTTCACACCTTTCCTTAGTCAATTCCGATTTGGTATACTCTTTTGCACTCTATTTAGGTAAATTTCCTAAGTATAAGGAGGTGTCTTCAGACTTTGGTCTGAAAATTATTGATTTTAATGTATTTCATTAGGGTTTTATACCCTAATCTTGTCACATTTTGCATTCTATTGTTGAAATCTATTGAAAATGTGGATTATTTTCCTGATTTCTATACCCAAATTTGTCTAAATCATTAGGAAATCAGATTTTTTTGTCAAGAATATTTTCCAAGATTCTAACTTCTAGCTTCATACAGGTACGATGTCGAAGTCCGAACTCAAGGAAAGGAGAGAACAACAGAGGATAGTTGAAACGGGATTCTATCCAGAATCCAAGATGTCATCCAGATGGAAGGAGATTACAGACACGAACATGCATTTCCTGAACATGAGCCAGATGCGACAGCGTATGTTCGGAATTGGAAGCCAAATTCCTTCCCCACCCTATGTGAACATTATGAAGAGTGGCATTTATCAGGCCGTTGGATTCCCGCAATCCATATAGTGCAGTGCGCTTATCCTGGAGTGTGCACGTTGTTATGATCCTCGCTCCCGAATGATCAAGACTCCTAAGGGTGCCATCATTGCCTACCTTGTTGAGGATGCGATTGCTAAGGTGTTTGGAATTCCACGTGGAGCAGACATGAAAGATATAACTAAGGATGAATATGAAGAAAGATATAAGAAGAAGGTGGATGCATGCAAGACCGTAGTAAACAAGGAGTGGATGATTGATCCTAGGACTCATCATTCCAAGGCTCCCAAGACACTCATGTGCACAGACTTCAAAGAGGAATATAGTGATTTAGTAATCCTCCTTAACCGAGTGATGGGGATGCCGCAGGGTGCAATATACGATGGATGGATGTTCTATTTCATCCAGGATTGTCTGAAAGGAACGTTGATTAATTGGTCTAAAATCATAAGTGACAATCTGGATTTTCAATTGTAGAATGTGGAGCAGTCTAGGTCATTCACCGTGACTTCCTATTTGGTGTACCTGCTCGCACGATTTGTTACCTACAAGGGATTGATATGTAGAGGTGAAGTCAAGAATGGACAAGGACAATTCAGGAGTTATGACTGCTATCCATAGCTGAACATGTATCGAATTGAACATTATAAGAGAGTGATTGATGTATTCACTATGTACATTACGCGAATGTTGCAAGGCGGAGTCCACAGGAGGTTGTCCAAGGAGGCAACAGAGTTAATAGAGAAATATGGATCGTGGTACGTACAACTTCCCACTTTCACATACCTAAGGATTCATATATTTCAATCCGAACCTTAAGGCTTCCTAGGTATCCTTCTGACAAAGTGATCTTGTTGGAAGTGGTGAGACAGCTTCTGGAGTTTGATTCTATCCAGAAGGAAAAGCACAGAACGGGCATGTCATTTCCTATTTCAGTGGGGAAGACATTCAAGGTTTACCAATCCGTCGTAGAAGCTAGCACAGCAGTTGAAGAGCTTGTATTCTATCGATTTGCAACATATAAGAAAAGATAAAGATTTGATCCAGATAAGAAAGTTGGAAGGATCGGGGGAGATAAGTTCATCCACACGGTAGACATAAAAGATTATTGGGCCAACCTGATGGACGAGCAAGCAATAAAGAGAAGAATGTGGTCCAGAATGTCAGTGAATTTCATGAGGAAGTGTGGGCTTTTCCTCATTCCTGATCAGGTATTAGGTGATAAGGATTATACGCATCCACAATATGGGAGTGAAATGAAGGTGATTTTATTGCCTAATTGGTCGAAACTAGAAGAAACAGATTTGAGTGTGTTGATGCAAGAGGTCTTGAGTTTCTTCCGAGCATGGGTGGATATTCAGATGAGCAAGTTAGTTGACATGGGTGTTACCTTCACTTATGAAAGGATGAAACCACTTCCAAGATGATCAGAGGACTATCAGTGATACCAAGATTCATGCGGATGAGGAGAGTCAAGCTCCCAAGCGAAGGAAGAACACATCAAGAGAAGTCAAGGCTAGGGGAAAGAAGATTGAGGAGGTCAAGAAGAAGAAGCAAAAGACTATCATTCCTTCACCTATCATTCCTTCACCGCCCCTCAGTGTCTCATCAATCAAGGAAGTTGAAGTGCCAAAACAAAACAAAGAGGTTGAGCAATGTTCCAATGCAGTAATATTACCAGAGAATATTCAGGATTTGCACGCCACAGCGACATCTGCTCCACCTGATGAGGATGATGATTAGGCGGGATGCCCTACTATCCTTTTGGAGGTTAGTTTGGGAAAGAATGTATATAATTTGACCAAGGATAATCCTGATGATGATGATGATGTTATTTCGGCATTGAGAGAGCTTGATCGAGAGATGTGTCTCGATGATGGTATGGAGATGGCCACTATTCCTGATTGGCTGATGAAGAGTATGGAGAAAAGTAAGAAGATGGTTTAAGTCCGGCCTATTGATGACATTGATGACTACTTAGCTGGGAGCAATAAGGAGAAAGAACCTAAGAGAGCTGAGATTTTGTCACACATAGCTAGAGATGAGACAGGAATCCGGATTGCACAGGTGCTTGTTCCTATTGGAGTTGTGACGACGGACATTGCTACTCCCATGGATTTCCAGATTACTTCAATTGCCCTTGGTCGTACTACAAAAGAGCCGGAATTCCAGGAGGTTGGTGATACCCTTAAGGCAATTAGTGCGAGATTGGATGGAGAAATAGAGAAAAGAGAGAAGTACGAAGAAGAGAATATCAGGCTTAGAGAGTACATTGCGGGGATAAGGAGTGAGAATCCTACCCTAATTTCCCCTATTGCAATTGATCATGGACTACATTCACATTATGAGGCAGCGAGAGATACACTCTCAGAGGTGGAAAAATGGATTGAAAGCACAAAGAGACAGGCAGATGATTTCCTTACTCAGTTTGTCCAGGCTTTTGATAGGACAACAAGGCTCATATTCAGGATACAGTATTTGGAGGGAGTTTGGGAAGAATTCTGACCTATTCAGGAGAAGACTATTTCACACCTCAGAGCTTTGAAGGAGATTCCCAAGTCCACATTGATTAGGGAGAATGTTGTGCACAATGGAGATAGATATGATTTCCATAGCTGGTATTGTTCATTAACCATGAAGAAATCAACTTATGAGAGCGCACAAATGAGTTGTGCAAAGATGGAAGGATCTATTCATGATATTCAATCGAAGATGCTTGCCTCAATTGAGGAACTATTGGGAGTTGATGTCAGTGAAGCCAATGGGTTACACTTAGCTGAATTGAGAGACAAAATGAAATTCATGTACTTCAATCAGTTGCAGTCTTTGAAGAAGAGTCAAAGAAATGATTTGGTCTCTTTGTTGATTCACGTTCATAATTCGCAAAAGTTCATGCCAGATTGGGAGACCACTTTAAATGCTTGCTTGGATGCATTGGGCATGATTGATTTACAGTAGGATACCTTACCGAGCATTTCCTTGGAGGAGTTAGATTTTGTATTGGCTAGATTCTTGGAGTATGCTAGGAGAGAGAGAGAGATACAGGGCGGAATCTTCTAGAAGATTCCCTATTTGATGACTAGGTATCTTTCTATTGGGCCATATGTTGGTGGCACCCTTTTTTATGTAAAACCTAATTAGGGCAACTCTAGGGTTTTATTGGCATGATCTTGGCCCTTGATTTTGTTTGAATCTTGGTCATCCATTTTGTATGAGACTCTATATATACCTCATTGCCTCTCATTTGTAAGGGAGAGATTTTGTAGGATTGTTGGTAGATGTTGCAGCTTTTGAATATAAATCATTGTTCAACTTGATGGTGATTTTGTTTTTCAAGTGTTGTTTTGCATTCAAGGTTCTCAATTCCTCCAAGTTAGAATAGACTTTTAGATTAGAATTTGCTTTCAATGTTTGTCAAATTGAATGAAAGAATTGTTGATTATATTTGTGTGGAATCTATTAATCCATACCACTAGCCTCTTGCTGATTGTAAGTGCGCCTTGCGTGGTCACTTGGAAATTTATGCAAACTTAACTTCGATTATTACATATCCATTGTTATGCATCAACTTGGATGGTTTCAATGCTTGATGGTAGTAATTTGAATATCTATGAGATACCCCTTAGATGATTGCACTGACCTCATGTCAAAATTTGTTCGACATTCCTAGGCTTAGAATAGATCTCCTAAACCCTATTCCCTTTTGCCTTTTTTTAGAAAGTCATGTTAGAATTGAGTCCAGAACTACATTGCTAAATCCTAAGTTATTTGTACCCCATTCCATATTCATGATAAGCGAAGTTAATTCGACCAATTGTGTAAGTCCCCAAGTGAAAACAGCAATTCACATCGACCATTGAGTTACCCACTTGTCAAGACCTGACTGTAGAAACCTTGGAATCATTTTAGTTGATCTTATCCTTAGCATCTGAGGTGATTTTGTTCAAGAGAGGGTGAAGTACTTTGGTATTTTATTCTTAATGTTATGTGCATAAAACACACATCAACAGAACCCTCGGCTAGATATGGTCTAGGACCGACAAGCCAGTTACTCAGATCTTTGGCTAATGGAATATGGCAGAACAACAGAAGTGTCACTGCAACCCTTGATATACCTCTATGGGGCAATGTTGACGTGTATTTTGTACACTATCAAACACAGAATAAAATACCCAAGGGTACCTTATCCTCTCTTGAGTAAAGCCTCTGATTGCTGAAGATATCGCGGAAAAGGTTCAATCAGGATGACTCCAAGGTTCTTTGCTGTAGGATCTCTACGTGTGGATAAGCTCTCTGTGGTATGATGTGATTTGCTGGAATCACAAGGGGACTTACACTTGATGACTGAACTTCTGATTTGCTTTGAATATTGCTGGAACACAGGCTCTTACTAGCTTTGATTTGGAAAAAAAAGGAAAAAAGATGAGGGCGAGGAAAGAATCTAATCCTAATACTAAGGAATGTAGGAGCAATGATTGATCTTTGATGAAATTCTATCTAAGTCTTGTTTTGACATCCCAGGACCATCTCCACAAGGTTAGTACGATCTTCGAAGGAAAGCTTTATGATGTTCAAATCATCACTGCAGGCATAGACACCATCAGGTTGATGCATATCAATGAAGAAGCGACAATTGAAGTTAAGCTTAAGCTAAATGATTCCAGTTGACTACACAAGGCAAGTCTGCAATCAACAAACTGCTAGTAGTATGGATATACGAATTCCACCATCAATCAAGCACATTTCTTCCACTCATCTAATAACATGAAATCAAATATGAAAAGTATAGAGACCATGCAAATTGTCGAATCGACCCATAAATTTCACCATTTCTTCAATGAAGTTACAAGTCTCCTACAACAACATCTTGGCAACAATCTTTGCCTTCTCTCTCTACTCTATTCTAATTGCTATTCTAATCACCTTCTAACTACTCTCTATTCACTAACTCCTTTCTAACTGCTTTCTATCTATATCCTTTACAAAATGAAGAGTCGGGGCTTATATAGTGCCCTCAATACAATTCGATGGCTTGGATCAATTCGAGATCAATGGCCAAGATTTTACAATGAAAACCCTAATTAGGGTTTGTTACAACCATTAAATAACATTTAATGCTTGATCAATGAAATAATTGTATTGCTTGGACACATGTCCTCTCTGGAAAATTCCACCAATGGATAGTCGGGGTAGGTGCATCGAAGTTTGTGCCACCTTCCATGAGTTAGGTACATTGAATCTGGACATGCTGAGGGGGACCAATCCGACTGGAGGAGTGATGACTAGGATGCCAACTCGTCTGACACTTGTAGCTTGGTATATCTTCAATTTGATGTTGTTGAGAAGCTAGCTTTAATTAACTCATCTGGAACTATCTGCTTCTTCAACGAACCCTTGCTCTGACTTCTTGTGTCCTTGATGTGCAGGATGATTGATGTACCTCGCCTTGGAATGCTGGATTGGAGAAGTCGCCCTTGATGACGCTTGACTGAAGAAAGCCATCCTTGTCGATGTTAGACTGAAGGAGGTCGCCCTTGTCCTTGCTTGATCTTCTTGGAGGAGACCATCCTTGATCTGGCTTGATTTTCCAACTCTGGGATCTCCATTTGATGCCTACACAAAATATTAAAGTTAGTCTTTTGAGCATCAAACCTCAAAGCATGAAATTTAAGACCTTTCAAAGGTAAAACTTGAGATATTAATTTGAAAAAAGTCATGATAAATCAAGAACTATACATTTTCAAATTAATCATGAATGGAAATTGGATCTTCAAGACTTAGACTTTACAAAATTGCAATGGGATCACAATAAGTCTTGAATAAGAACTTCAAAAAAGTAATTCTTCATACCTTCCCTTGAGTATTTAAGTAAAAAACCTTGAAAAATGAAGGAAGAAGACCGGATTTTGTTGGGCAAGATTTATAGTCCTTCCTTGGATGAAGTATGCCTCCTCTAGTTTGAAAAAGAATAAACTCCACTAGCCTCTTCAAAAATCTGGAAATTCGCCTTCAAATGGGCTAGCTTTCGCACCTCCTTCCTTGCTCCTCAAATCGCACTTGAAATAATGAATGAATGATTAAAATTGCTCAAAACACCCCTACTATATAGGGCGCTCACCACTTCATCTCTCCATAGGCCGACTTGGCAAAAAAGGCCAAAAAATAAATAAATTTGCAAAAACAAGAGGCCGACCTAATAAAATAATAAAACATGATACCTCAAGCACCCCATTTTCAATTTTAATTTAATAAAAATTAATTTTAAATGCCTTAATAATAAAAAATCGATTTTTTGAGGCTCAAAATTAATTTATTAAATGCCATGCGCCTTTATTAAATGCCAATTTAATTTAAATTTTTTCAAATATTTTGAAATTGGTGATTTTGGCATTTCATGCGATTTGGAGGACATCAACGTTGGGATATGGCAAAAAATAAAGAATGCTAATGACTTCACTCTGGTCCCTTGGAGAGGGACAGGAGCACTTTTTCATTTTTAGGCTAGGATTCTCAATTTTTTGAAGTCAAAGCTTCGTTCACCATGCTTTAAAGGATCCTTACCATCTCACACAACTTTGCCTTAGCATAATCTCGGAGGGAATTTGTTGTTTTCATAAAAAGTGCTCTGGTCCTTCAGTGAGGGACGGGAGCACTTTTGAGTCCATGTGCAAATTCTTGATCACATTAATCTTCAATTTACCCTCAAGGCGTAGAATATCACATTTCACTCCATCTTGAGCCTTGGTAATAAAAATATCCTTTCAAAATGCAAGGTAAATGGTCATATTTGGAAATTGCGCCCTAGTCCCTTGGTGAGGGACGGGAGCACTTTTGCCAGTTATCGTCAAAATTTGCAACTCTCGCATCTCAATTCCACTTCAAGGCATTTTAAACACTTTTTCAAACTTTCGCCTTGGCCTCAATTTGTCCAAAATTGGCGAGAAAGGCTAGATAACATGTTAAGTGCTCTGGTCCTTCAATGAGGGACAGGAGCACTTTTTCAACTTCAAGCTTATCCGTCCTTTGCTAGCTTCCCAAATTATCTTCAATGGGCTAATCATGTCCTCTTCCATTCATTTCAATCACAAACTTGCCTTGTCTTTGCAAGAGATTCACACTTTTTGGAAAATCGCTCTGGTCCCTTGGAGAGGGACGGGAGCACTTTTTACATCTTGGCATACTTCTTTGTTCTTTAAACCTCTCAATTGCGTCTAAGGCATAAAACATCATTAGTCCTTCCCATCCAAGTCAAGTTTTGCCATAAAATATCAAACAAAGAAGAGAAACTTGAAAAAGTGGCATGGTCCTTCAGTGAGGGACGGGATCACTTTTTGTCATTTGGGTTGATTTACTCCTTTGTGAACCTCTTAAATTATATTCAGTGGACAAAACATGCCTCCCTTGACCTCTTCAAATCATAAAATCACTTTAATCTTGCAAAGGCAGTGCAAATTTGAAATTCAAGCTCCGGTCCTTCAGTGAGGGACGGGAGCACTTTTTGCCCTCTAAGCCAAATTGTCTCACTTTTCACCTCGAAATTCCTTTGCTAGGGAAGATTTCATCTTACTTCATGCTATGAATAAAAGTTAATGTCCAATAAAGGTCTAAAATTGTGCATATAAAGAAAAGTGCTCTGGTCCTTCAGTGAGGGATGGGAGCACTTTGCCTTGGTCCCTTGGTGAGGGACAGGAGCACTTTTTCCTTTAACCTTCAAAATTCACCATTTTTGTGCCTTCAAAATCTTCAAAAGTATCAAGTCATGTCCAATTATCATTCCGGAAGACCCTGCACAAAACAAAATAGAAAAGTCAGTGACAAATATGCATAAAATAACATTTGTGCTCTGGTCCCTTGGAGAGGGACGGGAGCACTTTTGTCCTTTCTGGCTAAAATATTCAAAATTTAAGTCTCCAAACATTTCACAAGGCAGAGTTAGGTCATCATCAAGGTCAGGAATCAGTTAGCAAGCCCTCGCAAAATAAGAAATTGCACTTAGAATGAAATTCGCCCTGGTCCCTTGGGGAGGGACGGGAGCACTTTTGCTGTTTCAGGTATCATCTTGCCTCCGAAAAATGATCAAAATTTACCTAGGCAAGAATACACAATTTCATCTTCAAAATGCTAACACTTAGACCAAATTTGAATTTTCCCTCAAAAACCCTGACTAGACCTAACCTGGGACATATCTGACCTCCTGACAGACTCACCTTACTTCAATAATCAATCCTCGGAAGGATGCTTAATAACTTTCAAAATTTGACTGGACTCAGCTTGAAAAACATCCAAAAGAAACCCCTAAGGTTTAGCCCTAGCCCAGACAGACAACTCACTCATTCAAAACCCTAAAAGCAAAGAGAAGAACAGGCAAAACAAAAGCGAAAAGAGGGCGTCCCCATTTAAATGGGGCGATGTGTGAAAACGTCACAACAGGCAATAAGTGGCCTTTGGCATCATGGCAGAGCTAGAACGGGGATTTAATTCACTGGTGTAAAGTTCACTACATCGTAGGAAGATGGTTATCCATAACTGAAAAACTACAACTAGCACCTCGAATTCTACACTACACTCTAAATTTTGGCAACTGGAGTGTCCACAAAGGCAGGATGACCACCAAATTTTGATGAAGAGCCTCAAATGTTGGCGAGTACCTATAGGATAGCTCTGATTTAGTTTAATACTGAAAGTAGGGTAAGAACTCTTCACTGCAAATAGGAAAATCAATTAGACAAGGTTAGGATTTGGCATCCTAACCTTGTAGGGAACTGAGGGTTTTGTCTCATTTCGCCAATTTGGGTTATTTCACCAGATTTCTAATCGATTTTTCCCAATTCTTGACACCCAACAAAAAAATAAAATTTATAGTAGTCTAAAAGGGGCGCTAGGGCCCAAAAAGTGGTGCCTTATTCAAATTCAAAATTCACTTTACAGCATTATTAAGAATGATCAAGATGCTAAACCACCAAAAATAAGCATCAGGAGCAATTACTTTTTTGTATGATCTCAGGACAACAGAACTTAAGGAATTGATCCCAAAGTCTCAAGCTAAATGATAATATCTGTGATCAATGCAAAAGGTTAAAGGACTTGGAACTGTTGTGAGGTATTCACACATCGCCCCAGTGCAAATGGGGACCCCCACTATTTTCCTGCTTTCTAGGTAGTGTTTGAGTCCTTAGCTATTAGCCTTTGCATTAGAGGGGTATAGGTGATCAAAAGGCCAAGAGTCGGGTGGATAACCTTGTGTGAGGTGTGAAATGAGTGAGTTAGAACCTTCGCTTCATGTGCATACCCTTAGGAACATACTTCATGACCATCACCCTTGGAGCGAATCCCCCTAAAAAGCCTTATTTGAATGTGAATTAGAACATTTGAATGAAAATAGTGAGCATGGCTTTGATTTGAGATCACCTCATTCTTTCGAGCGAAGTTTCCTTCATGTGCTCCATGATAGGAGCGAATTTTGCATTTTAAGCCTTCATGAGGTAAATTTGACATGTTTTGAGAATGAAAGCTTGAGAAATCTAAGGATTGACATTGAAGTGATGAAGGCACATGAGCGAACTTCATGAACTCAACAAGATGAGCGAACTTCATGAGTTGAAGGAGAAGAGAGAATTTGTTTCATTTACTCAAAATAGGATGCCAAACATCCAATAGATCATTTCCTTGTGCTAATTTGATGTCTTAACAAAGAACAACTTTGAATTTGAATGACGAAAGGTAAGTTAGAGGGCTACTTCAAGATTCATGATACATGAGCGAACTTCATAACTGGAGATACGTGAGCAAACTTCAAGAATCCATGCATATGAGTGAACTTCATGATTCAAGGGAGATGAGCGAATTCAATGTCCAAGCACCTAAGAGTGAATGTCATGAACGAACTTCACAAATTATCCTAGATGAGCGAACTTCACAAATTATCCTAGATGAGCAAACTTCAAAAATTGAGGTATATGGGCGAATTTCATATTTGAAGGGAGATGAGCGAACTTCAAGATTCAAGGGAGATGAGCGAACTTCAAGATTTGAGGTAGATGAGTGAAATTCATGTTGGAAGTGGAGGAGCGAAGGAGATTTGAGAGCATTTACCTTGAGTTGATTCAATTTGGAACAAACTTCATGTTCAAACACCCAAGAGCAAACTTCATGAACTCAAGAGTGTTCACCCCAACAATAAGAATAATAACTCTAATTGAAGTCTCAATCCAAAGTTTGAACATTCATTTGGTAAAGTCGCTATTTCCATAGCTAGTGTTCATTTGATTGTCAACCCAGGGACGTAGTACTTGAAATGGGTCTGCACTATATATGCACTAAGTTCCTGTAACAGCTATTATGCATTACTGCAGCAACTAACATTATGCGGAAAAGGGTAAAAGGCTACATGAAGAATTCTGCATAAATTCTTAAAAGTAATGCTGGATAAATTCAATATGGATAAACAAGAATTACTCTGTTCTGGTTTGGCTGCAAGAACAGTCAATGGATCTGTTTCCAGTGGCTGTAGGGACAGTCAATACAAGAACTTCTACTGTTGCTAAAGAAAGAAAACTAATTTTAACAAACACACGAGATCACTCGCCAAGTGGGCCCCCTTGGATGAGTGATACCAGGCTTCCCGAAAAACAACTCTTAAGAGATCAGAATAACATAACTTTTATTCATCCTTTTCTGAAAGTGATTACATAGTTTTAAAAAGAAACTCAAGAATGACTATCAAAAATTCTCTGCTCTATTCTTCTCCTTTTCTGTCTAACTCTTTGGAAGAAGAAGAGCTCTTTATTAAAAAGAAATTAACTACAAAAGACCACACAAATCACGCCCAGAAGAAGAGGCAGATGATTGACTGATAAAGAAGATAACTGGAGCTATGCTGCAGGAAACATGGATCTAAACCGCACCACAGTCCTTACATGTCGCGGCCGTATTTGTAAATTCAATGCCCACTGAAGTTAGACATTGGTAATGTCGCTTGACTGCTCCGCTTACGTAATACCTTGTGCTTGCTCAGGTCCTCTATAGTTTGATCTTCAGTTATCTCATACGTATCCTTTCCTTCATCAAGCGCGATAGGAGAACATCCACCGTGGTATCATTTATTACCTGCACTACAACAGAAATAACATACAAGGACATACATATGCATTTTATCTAATTAACACATCTATTAATTCACATATGATATTACCCTAAATAATCCGCATGGCTACAGGAATAAATCACATGGCTGCAGGAATAAATGACTTGGCTATAGGAATAGACTGGCAAAGATAGAACATGATATAATAAGTTCAAGCTTAACATATGGAATACATATAGTCAACTTCCAATACATTACTACTACTATGCAAACCAAAAGATAACAAAAACTCAAGAATTCTGAGGATAAAAATATAACAAAGAATCAACTCATCAAAGAGGATGAGCAAACTTCAAGAATCAAGGTACATGAGTGAACTTCAAAAATTGGACAACATGAGCGATCTTCACAAATTGGACAACATGAGCAAACTTCAAGAATTGAGGTAGATGAGCGAATTTCAAGATTTAAGAGAGATGAGTGAACTTCAAGAATGAAGGGAGATGAGCGAATTTCAAGATTCAAGGGACATGAGCGAACTTCACAAATCAAGGTACAAGAGCGAACTTCATGAACTCAAGAGGATGAGCGAACTTCAAGAATCAAGGTACATGAGCAAACTTCACAAATCAACCTACATGAGCAAACTTCAAGAATCAAGGCACGAGCGAACTTCATGTTTGGAGGTATATGAGCGAACTTCATGAGAATAAGTTTGAGAGAGAATTTCATGTGATGACCTCCAAATGCAAAGAAATAGTGATTTTGAGTTGAAAGCGAACTTCATAAACTGAGCAGGGGAAGCGAATTTCTTCTAGTAGCCTTCCTCAAGGACAGTTCATCATGTTTGCATCAATAGATGGTGGAAAGGCTCAATGTTGGAACCCATAGAATGGAGATAAATGAATGAAAGTGAGTTCAAAGGCAAGTTAAGTGTAACTTCATGAACATCAGGGGGTGGAGTGAACTTCAAGAGCTCCTCTCTAAAAGCAAAAAACAACTTCAAGTGCTCCTTCATGAATGCGAATTCTCTCTAAATGCGCCTATCAAACCTTCAAACCACATGAAATCACATAATTATATCAAACTAGGAGGTTATATAAAAGGTATATCATGTGTGTTTGATGCTCATTAGTTTGTTTTGCAGGAGATGAAGAAAGAAATCAAGGGGATCATGTTGGAGGAGGATCTAAACAAGTGTCTTAAGGAGGAAATTTCAATGTCAAGGTTAAGAAGATGTCCTCAAAAGGAAAATTTCATCAGCAAATACAAAGATATGAAGGAAGGTGACTATACAAGAACAATTCACATATACAAAAGGCATGATGCACAACATCAACGACATGAAGGGAGTCACAGAGAAGGAATTCCAAAGGAGAGAGGCAGTGGTGACATCAAAAGTTCATTCTTGGGCAGATCAATACTTCAAAACCAAGATCTGTACCATAAACTTCCATGATTGAAGCATTCAAGAGGATACTTTCAGAAGAGTTAAT
Source organism: Cryptomeria japonica (assembly GCF_030272615.1). Taxonomy (NCBI): domain Eukaryota; kingdom Viridiplantae; phylum Streptophyta; class Pinopsida; order Cupressales; family Cupressaceae; genus Cryptomeria; species Cryptomeria japonica. The sequence continues at coordinate 537,239,765 of NC_081405.1, read as the reverse complement.
CAAAGATTTGAAGATCATCATCATTATCGCTGAAGCTGGATAATGTTGAGTATCAAGAAATATTCCTTCATGATGATCTATCAAGCCTACAAAGTGCAAGTTAAAGGTGGAATCCTAGTCATCATCCTAGTCACTATCTCTACCAATTGAAGAAATTCCACATCAAAATGTCTAGAGGCAATGTACCTGACTCGCCCGTGATGGCACAATCTTCGAGGCACCTACCCTTATGATCTATTGGTCATGCCAAAGTGTTGTAATTATTTCATTGGCCAAATTGAGTTTGTTGTAACAAACCATAATTAGGGTTTTCATTGTAAAATCTCGGCCATTGATCTCAAATTGATCTAAGCCATTGAATTGTATTGAAAGCACTATAAAAGGCTCAAGTTTTTCATTTGTAAAGGTTAATAGTTAATAAATAGTGAATAGAGTAGTGAATAGTGAATAGAGCTAAGAATAGAATAGCAATTAGAATAGAAGTTAGATTAGGAGAAGGCAAAGATTGTTGCCAAACCTTATTGTAAAGAACAATAGATTTCATTGAAGTTATGGTTATTTTGATTTGTTGCTTCAACAACTTGCATGATCTTTACTTCTCAATTTACTTTCAATGTTGATTAGATTGAATGGAATGATTTCTTGAATGCATTTGTGTGGAATCCGTTTAGTTCATACCACTACCTTCTTGCTGATTGTAAGTATGCCCTGCGTGGTCAACTAGAATGATATGAACCTAACCTCAAATTGTTATGCGTCCATTGTTTATGCATTAACTTGAATGATGAGCAATGTTTGATGGTAATGATTTGAACATCTTTGAATTGTCCTTAGAAGATTGCACTGAGCTTGTGTCAAATTGTTCAAGTTGATAGTGAGACCTTGCCTAGTAGGATTCCATCTAATCATTCACCCATATTCTTACATTCTAGACCTTAGAATAGACTCTCTCAACCTTTTCCTTTTGCATTTTTTCAAACTCAAGCTAGTTTAGGATAAAACAAAGCATCACAATATTGAAATATCAGATGATCGAGTTCTAGCGATTCAAGCATTCGATAATTCAATGTAAGTCCCCTTGTGATACCAGCAATCACATCAACCAACTGTGCTTATCCACACGTCGTGACCCGACATACAAGAACCTTGGAGTTGTCTCAAGTGATCCTTAAGCTAATCTTCAGCATTTGAGTAACTTTGTTCAAGAGAGGATAAGATACTTTTGGGTATTTTATTATGTGTTTGCATGTGCATAAAAAACACATCAAAAGGAACCAATTAAATGTTTTCAGCAAAACTGTTTCAAAAGAGGATATCTTTGACTCCACAATAAAGAGTTTGTCAAAGTCATGTGAGAGTTAGATTACAAGTCTGAAAGTAGATTAGAAGCTAGGCACCACAAAGTTCAAAGAATTGGAAGAGTCACTACTCCATAAACAGATGTTATAAGATCAATGGTGAAGAAGAAGCCTCAGGTGCCTTTGCCACAAAGTATAGATGGCAAAAGGTCTCAAATTAAGAAAAATATATTTTAACACAACATCAAGAAATAAAGAGTTATTCAAAGGTGTGACCAGCTATTACTGTGGCAAATGAAGAACACTTCCCACAATCCTAAGGAGTAGCTAATTGAAGGCATGACCAGCTATTGATGGCTGCATACAAAACAAGCATGGCAAGAAGTGGATAAACATGGCAAAGCACTCAGATTATTTCGTAAATTAAAAGGGGGACAAACTCATTGTATCTGTATACCAGATAAGGTACGTAAGATGAAAAAGTCTGGCAAATAAATTATGGTTCCTCATGCCGCATTACTGGTAATGAGGCGTGGCTTCACAGAATCAAAGAAGCTGAAGTAGATCAAGAATGCATTGCAAATAAGACAGGATTGCAAGTCAAAGGAATTGGCAAAACTCCCATGCAAAACTTGAAGCAAACTTAACAAATCTGAATTTAGAGGTATATTAAAAATTAAATGATTTGTAATACATTTTGTTTGTTGTATAAACTCATAAGATTTATTTTGGTGTATATGCTTCACACAGGCATAATGAATAAAGCTGTCAGATAGGTGGAGTTATTAAATGCTATGAGAATTATAATTTGGCAAGTTCTTTTCAAAAAATATATAGAATGGCAATGATACCTATCATCATCTTCGGATCCATGATCCCCACTTCCAAATGCAAGTCCTCCAACCCCCTGCATGGATTTCACATTTAATAATAAGCAATAAAACATGTCTTAACAGAGAGCCAAAGAAAAAAAATTACTAAACTAATAACTATAAAGTAATGCAAATAACTTCCTCATCAAAAAAGGGGAATTATGGCCTACTTTTGGAAGCTTTCAAATGCATACCATACAGATTGATCATTGTAAAACTTATGAATTAATATAATTCAACGTGAAATGCAATTGAAATAACCATAAAACTAATCTGACGAATGCATGGTTAACACCTAGGGTAACTTATCTTATAGGAAACTGCTTTGCAAGAATTTAAATCAATACTAGTCACATCTTGGATACCACTTGCAGCAATTAATGCATGTGAATGCAGAAGGAAATGCAAAGGGAGATATCCTGCTCATTATTCAAAGTTGGCTTGCATTATAGGAAAGAGTTGTTGAGCTTCAATATCCAACAAAACTTGGTAAAAGGACACCACCAAGATGAAAAGGAGTATAAAGAAATAGATAAGTGGGAACCTATAAACACCAAATTCTCTCCCTGATATTTGCAACCCGACTTTATTTGATTTACCAACAGATTCTTAAGTAAAAGACAGATATCGCCAAACTGCATAATTGCAACCTTGACACACCAGAAACAAACAACAATAAAAGCGTACTAATAACTGAAACAAAATAAAGTGTAAACTTGGGAATCCATCCAGAGAAACTCTAGAAAATAAAGTTACATCATACAATTCAAATTTCAAACTGTGAGCTTGTGGAAACAACTGAATTTCAAAGCACAACTGATTGGATTGAGTGGAACAAAAAATGTTGCCATTCATTAATAATCCATCAAAAATCATTCCAATATATTAATGAAAATTTGCAGGTAATTGCAGTAGTCAGTAGCAAACCAAGTCAAAAAGGCACAAAAAATTATGAACAAACAGTATTTGCAATTTTTCAACAATAACACTCATGATTTGATAAATAGATCAACCCTACCAAATTTTTCACTATATATTCCAGTAAATCGTGATCATGATTTTATTACAAAAAACTGTCAAGAGCACATTTAAATCATGAATTTTGTTGAGTTTTTGTCAGGTTTGATCATTTTTTTAGGTTAGACAATGTTTTCAATGTGAATTTATTGTTTTGTCTGTTCTTATTTCCATGCAATTATTTTGACAAATGAGATTTTTTTTTAGCTTTTTTTTTCGAAGTTATATAATGCAAAGCAAGGTAAAAAGTTCTAACAACTTTGTGCCCCAACATTACAATTTCATCCTCATCAATTGCAAATTTTTTCAACAAAATTTCTTTATATTTATTTTTTGAATTACAAAATCAATATGCCCTACCTTTTTGCAAAAATGGCCCCTAACGCTTTTTTAAACCAAGAAAGCCACAACCCTAACTCTAAATGCCATTTTTTAGCATTTAGGATTAGGATTAGGGTTTTTATTAGCAAAAATAGCCTAACCCTAAAACAAATGCTCAGTTTTTTCAGCATATATTGTTAGGGTAAGGCTTTTTTTTTGTTAGCAAAAATGGCCTAATCCTAAGCCTATGCATTAAAAATTTTCAATGTTTAGGATTAGGTTAAGATTTTTAAAAGGCCTAACCTAACCATAAATTCTGACTTTTTCCAACATTTAGGCTTAGCATTTTTAATGAATTATTTTCGTTGTTCGCAGTTAGGGTTTTGTTTATTGCATAACATTATACATGTTATGCTTGAAATTATATCATAGTAAAATACTTACATTTGAAAGGGATTCGATATACTCAATTACAAAATATTAGTCCTTATGCTCCTCTATAGTGCATCAAACACAACATTTAGCAATATTACCCTCTAGTATCTTAGGAAGAGAAGCCCCAAAGATATATATGAGGGCTATGGAAGTTGAGTGATGAGAAAACTACAAATATTTTTCCCTACAATTATCTTCTGCTACATTTCTTCTCTCCCTCTCTCTCTTTCTTCTTCTAGTGATTTTTCATTCAGCCATAAATCCAACACAAGGAAATTGCAGAATGACAGAGCAAGCATGCCTACACACTCTAAATTACACCTTGTGAGCAAGTATGCCATAGACAAACTCAAGACCATTCACATGCTATTTCTTTCGATGTCATTGCTCTCTCATACCACTCTACTTTCATGTACCTCTCTCTTCCATTTACTACCACTCTTCCTTTACTTCAGGTATATAGGTACGTGAGATATATTAGAAGGTGGTATATTGAGAGTTTTGGTGTATTTAGCGAATCACTCTTCCATACCATCACTTTAATATATTGGACAATTTAACATTGCCATCTAGGTAAATCACAAGTCTAGAGCGATAAGCATTTCTTATCACCGTGATAAGGCAAAAATTATTACCTTCAAACATATGAAAGACTTAATTCGAAAAAATGTTGATTTGTTCATAATGCAATGTGAGAAAGACTTTACATGGACGTATTGGGCAATAGTCTCAACTAGAAATGAGGTGAAATGCAATTTTTGCAAGTTTATTTGCAATGGAGTCGTATGCTACTTTAAATAGCATTTGGTGAGGGAGTCAAAGCATGATATAATTCCTTGCAAAGAAGGCCCTATAGATGTCACACATCAAGCACAAATGGCTCTAAAGTCATTTTCAAATAGTAAGGCCAAAAAGGCAAAAAAGGGGGTAGAAGTGAGTTATAGTTCTTCAAATGCCAAGGCTCAAACATTGGATGAGGCACAACCACCACAGTAAGCTTTGGGAATATAAATCTATAAGGAAGCAAGGTATGCAGAAATAGCTTCCTATAGTAATCTTGAAAGGAGTTGTTGAAGTTATAGCTGCGATAGAGATCTAAGATGCATATCTATTCTCCTCTCCAACGTCTCTTATTTATTTTGTATCTCAATCATCTATATTATTATTTGTCTCCGTCTTGGTGGCTTTAGTTACCTTTATCTCTCTTGTACCGTTTCATTGGCTTCCATTTTCCTCTCAAAATTCTTCTTTGTTTATACGATCGCTTTGAGGTTGTCGGTGAGATGTCTATATGGCTGTCGGTGAGATATCTATGTGGCCGTCGGTGACTTTTCCTCTACCATCATGGAGTCTTTTCATTTGCAATTTGATTCATTATTTAGATCGCTCTTCTATTTTCGTGGAGTCTTCTTCTTCGGCAGTTTGAGAATCATATTGTGGGCTTATCATTTTGTCTCATAGCAAGTTGAGAGTAATGTGTATGAATTTTGTCATAACAGATATTATATTTTTTCTCTGTTCATTGTCATGATTGATTTGTAGAAAATCAAACTTGTCTTAGTGTGATTGATAGTAACCTGAAACTATCAATAGTTGTACTCATTTTCAGAGATTTAATAAAATTCATTTTTGAGTGGGCTGGGTTTTTCACCCTCAGGTGGAGGGTTTTCCCAGGATAAAGTTCTTGTGTTTGTGTTGTTCATAAGTTTAGTTTTCTGCTTTCTATTTATTTTGGTTCAAATTTAACATGGTATTAGAGCGGGTTTAGAAGATTGATCCAGAACCAGAATCTTTAAGTTCTTTATTTCTTTCTTTTGTTTGCCTAAGTTATCCATAATGGTGAACGGATTGAAAGTAGAAGATAGACTAGATGGGTCATCAAATTTCTCTTCTTGGAAATTTAGAATTCTGATTACTCTAGAAGAGAATGATCTCCTTGACTATGTCTCAAAAGGTGTAGAAGAACCTTCTGCTAATGCAAAGAAAGTTCAATGGAGAAAGAATAGGACCATGGCTAAGAAAATTCTGATTGATTCTGTTAAGGATCATCTAGTTCCTGTTATTTCTAAGTTGGGTTCAGCCAAAGAAATGTTTCAGACTCTGAAGGACCTATACGAATTCAACAACACCAACAGAGCTCTAGCCCTGAGACGTCAACTGCTGCATGTTAAAATGGATAAAGAAGAATCAGTTGTTTCATACTTCATGAAAATTACAGAGTTAAAGGATCAGCTCAATGCAATTGGAGAATCTTTTGCTAATAAAGACTTGGTGATGTTAGCCATGAATGGACTTCCCAACTCTTGGGAATCTTTCATTCAAGGTATTAGTGGGAGAAATGATCTACCCAAGTTTGATCGGTTGAGAGCTGATTGTATTCAAGAGGAATTCATATTGGAGGCGAGAGGTATTGGGCGTAATCATCATGATATGGAAAATCAAGTCCTTGTTACTCATTCTTCTATGGAAAAAGGCAAAAGAAGAAAGAGGGATAGAGACAGAGAATCAGATCCTGTTTCAGAACTGAAAAAGGACTTATCCCACATTCAATGTTATAGGTGTGGCAAATATGGTCACATTGCTCGAGATTGCAAATTCAGGTCTTCTCATCTAGCTTCTTCTGCAGAAATCAACATAGGGACACCTCAGGAGGAGCCAAGGTCTAATGTAAATTCAGAAGGCTTCTTATTTTAAAATGAGAATGACATTTCAGCTTCAGAGGGAGCCTGACATTCCATCTTCAGAGGGAGTCTGACATTTCAGGAGCCTCATTGTCTTGAAGATTTTGTTGATGAGTTCTCTACAAGAGAAGTTCGAGGTGAAATCCCTTGTTAATGAGTTCTTCTCTGTGAGAGAAGTTCGAGGTGAAATCCCTTGTTAATGAGTTCTTCTCTGTGAGAGAAGTTCGAGGTGAAATCCCTTGTTAATGAGTGAACTCTGCGAGAGAAGTTTGAGGTGAAATCCCTTGTTCCACCCTCTAGGAGTAGCTATGGTGGATCCAGCCTCTGGGAATAACCATGGTGGAAGTCATGCGTGTGACTCTATGACTTTATTTTCTGTTTTCTTATTCACCCTCTAGAAGTAGCTATGGTGAATATTGTTAAGCTGAGATAACAATTTTATTGAATAAAATTTGTGATCAGACTCTGTTGACTTTCTTTGGTTGCAGCTGTATATACCTATCATAAGATGACGAAATGAAGATCTCTCTCTTGCTAAGAGGGAGTGTTGAAGTTATAGCTGTGATAGAGATCTAAGATGCATATCTATTCTCCTCTCCAACGTCTCTTATTTATTTTGTATCTCAATCATCTATATTATTATTTGTCTCTGTCTTGGTGACTTCAGTTACCTTTATCTATCTTGTACCGTTTCATTGGCTTTCGTTTTCCTCTCGAAATTCTTCTCTGTTTATACGATCGCTTTGAGATTGTCGGTGAGATGTCTATATGGTTGTCCATGAGATGTCTATGTGGTTGTCGGTGACTTTTCCTCTACCATCGTGGAGTCTTTTCATTTGCAATTCGATTCATTATTTAGATCACTCTTCTATTTTTGTGGAGTCTTCTTCTTCGGAAGTTTGAGAATCATATTGCAGGCTTATCATTTTGTCTCATAGCATGTTGAGAGTAATGTGTATGAATTTTATAAGAACAGTAATATTATATTTCTTTTGTGTTCATTGTCATGATTGATTTGTAGAGAATCAAACTTATCTTAGTGTGATTGATAGTAACCTGAAACTATCAATAGTTGTATTCATTTTCAGAGATATAATAAAATTCATTTTTGAGTGGGCTGGGTTTTTCACCCTCAGGTGGAGGGTTTTCCTAGGATAAAGTTCTTGTGTTTGTGTTGTTCATAAGTTAAGTTTTCTGCTTTCTATTTATTCTGGTTCAAATTTAACAAGAGTAATGTATAAAAAAGTAAAAATTTGATCCAAACTTGGTACAAAAACTAAAGAAATAAATGTATTTATTGATAACACAATAATACCATAACACAATGATTTGTGTGGGGAAAACCCTTTCCAGAGATAAACCCCATACTCCAAAACCTACATAATGTATTCCCCATACTTCAAAACCTACATAATGTATTATCAAATCTGAAAGAGGATTACAATAAACTTGCAATAAAAGTATTTATAGGAGAATTTCACCAGCGATAAACTTCGAAAAAAAATTACACCATTCCACCAACCCCTATGTAACTACAAATTCTCATGCGAAACCACTTCCTCAAGTACCAATTTATAGACAAATCAAAAAGATGGAAACCACAAATGATTTTCGAAAACCACGTTATCATAGTTCAACTACTTGCCAAGGCCCCAAAAAAAACTCAATAAAAACTCGACAACTTAAAAAATTGCTTAAAGTTAATAGAAATGCATTTTTTTTGCAAAATTCAATGAGGAGATGCATCCAATGAGTCAATAAATGATTACACAAAAGAAACAAGCTAAATCTAGATATATTTGATTGATTTAAATGCAAATTGGGTTCAAAATGGCATCCTCTTGTGGAATGTTGATGGTTGATAGACGAAACAAAATGAAATAGCAAATTGTTCTTGTAAAACTAAAAGTAAATACTACATCAAAACATTTTACATCTTTCTCTTCCCAGCTCTAGTGAAAACCAGGGGAGAGATAGAACTAGAGGGTCTAGTCCTAGGAGTCCGATGTGGCTTCTCCACCTCGCCAAAATTAAGTTGAGGGTAGCACCCCTCGCAGGGGTCTGAGGGGTGAGAGAGGGGTAGAGAGATAGGTCTAGATCTTGCGGGAGAGAGGAGAGAGTGAGATAGAGAGTGGTAGAGATAGGGAATAGAGGATTAGTGATGGGGAGACGGATAGGTCTAAAATTTAGGGCAGATAAAGTGAGTGAGATAGAGAGAGCGAGAGAATGCTAATGGGAGCCTACCGATTACTAAATTTGACTGTCTGAAAATTTAAAAGATCTTCTAAAACCCTAGAGATTTCAAACTACTCTCAAACATCCTACCAATATATACATGAAATATAACTTAAAGTACTTATACTTAAATGTTATATTTCATGTATATATTTTGATGAAGAAAATGAGACTGAATTGAAAAAAAAAATTAGTTAATTTTTTCACGTGTTTGGGCCTCTCTTTTTTATGTTGTCGAGTTTTTGCAATTTTTTGTGAAAAACTCGACGAGTTTTTCCCAAAAATTCTGCAAGTTTATTTTACGAGTTAATGGCGTAAATACTTGTCGAACAAAAAAACTCACAAGTTTTTCAAAACTCGACGAGTATTCCATCTGTGCATGTTATGATACACCAAAAAGATGGTGCCCAACTTGGGCACAATTTTTCGACACCACCCATGAAAATTCCTTGCCACCTACTAAAAATAGAAAATCAATAAATCATTTGTAACTCCCAATTTGACCCACTCAACGTGGGCCTCCAACTTGTCATGTCATACTATCTCAAAATAGGCACCACATAAAAAACAAAAAAGCCTATCATAGCTTGTCAAGATTCCAAAGTAACTCCCCTATTCTGTCTCTTATGCATAATAAGATATCATCACAACTTGTCATAGAATCCCACAAAAGAGGAGCATTCAAAATCTACTAAATATATCCACCTTGTGACAAAATCAACTAGCACAACAAATGTAATGTCCCCTTCTCATTGATGTACTTCCAGTGGTCCATTGGCCTATTCCTGAGACTCGTAGGCTATGTGGAATGAAGAATGAGGGTCAAACATTGATGAGGCGAGAACTTACTATTTTTAGTAAGTCAAGGGTTGGTTGTTTTGGTGATACTATCCTACTGAGCTCTCCATGCTCTGTCACTGGGTGCGAAGATCATGCTTTTCGGAGCAGTAGTTCATGACTTACTATTTTTAGTAAGTGGCAGTATGGCATGTTTCTATTTTTGGCAGTGGACAAGGTCCTGATCCTGTAGCAATTCAGTGGTCTTCCTTGCTCAGCTTCATCCTGGTTTTGTTAATAATCAGTATTGGAGTCATAAGTGATGTAATTAAATATTATTTCCTTATCCTAAGGTTTAATATTTAATTAATTTGATTATTTTTAGTACTGATTAATGACTTTGGAAATCGTGCATAATGTCTCCTAAGTGCTAGGCGAATTGTTTATGTCTGAAAAGGGACGCCAATATTAAAATGGGAGATGTTATGTTACTCAACAAAAGTACTTGCTAAGTCAAATCGTGGTCTTTGCTTTCTTAGTGTGGGTTTTGACTTAAAGTATGGCGCCATCCTTGGGTAAATGAAATGCAAATGGGAAAGTTGAATTTGGGCGCATTTGTGAGCATTTGCATTTGGTTTTGGTGAGTTAGAAGTTATAAATAAGAGCCTTGGGCTCTCATTTTGATCATCTTATGAAATTGCATCGTTATGCTGTCGGATTGGCGATTGAACAATCTGAGCTTCGAAGTGTGGCTTCCTAGCTAAGTCTCAGTTTCGTACTTGGAAGATAGTACCTAGCTGTGTCCTTGTATTTCCAGTGTTGTTAGTGAGGGGGTTGCAGATTGTGGAGTGTTTTATGTGGGATTGGAGTGTTTTCTGGTTGCTGGTCGCGGAGCTGCTGAAACTATATTTTGCTCATACCTCTTGGCCAGGCGATTCCATCATTCTAGGTACCGGCTCATCCATCTTTCCTGCCTTTGGCGATTCATCTTGTAAGTTTTTAGTACCTTGCATTGAGTGTGGAGTTTTATAATGCAAATCGAAAATTCCTTGGTTAGGTGTTGGGCTTAGGGAGTGCATTGGGATGCGTGCTAAATAAATGAGAGTGTTTTGATAGCTTCCTTTGGGTTTGTTTTCATTGCTGCAGGTATAGTATTGGTTTAGAACTGATTTGGGGTGAATTGGGTGAGAAATGAGAGAGTTATGAGTGTTTTAGTGAGTTCATAGGCTGCTGGTTTTACATTTTCCAGCCTGCAGATTTGATGTTGGCAGAATTTCATGCTATTTATTTTGGATGTTCAGCATTGCTCTTCTACTCTCACTCTCTCTGTTATTGTAAGGTTATGTAGTAGTACTACTAACCATTCTGGCTTGTAAACTCTCATCCCACTGAAAAGTGGAAGAGGTTGACTTGCCGCCTATTTCAGTTAAATTGTAATTCAGTCCTCCCGCTACATAAGCCGTCGAGTGATGATTGGTTGTAATGTTCCTCCCACTGCATAAGCGGTTGAGTTGAGTTTATTTGTAATTCAGTCCTCCCACTGCATAAGCAGTTGAGTTGAGTTTATTTGTAATTCAATCCTCCCACTGAAATACCGTGGTTGAGTGATTTGTGTTTGTTGTATGTTTCTCTTGGCTGGTTTACCGCCAAGTTCTTGCTTTCCCGCTAGATAAGTGGAAGGGGCTGGCTTGCCGCCCATTATTGCATTCATTACATCTTTTCAGCAGATTTGAGATCTAACGATCCCCTATTCACCGTATGCTCTCACCTTCCCATGTTGGGCACTTGGTGATCAGAAAGTGGAAGGGTTGCAATTTTCAGCAAGCTTTGAGTTTATGTTTTCTAACCTTAACGGGTTATCTGTTGGTTGATGATTATTATTGGTCCTAAAAACAAAACAAAAAAATATCTGGGATATTACAACAAAGTACTAATACATGGCATCATATGCCTTACAGAAATTACATCGCCACATTTGGGGTGGAGCACAAATATTAATTAAAATAAAATATAAAATGTGTCAAATAATTACAAGAAAAGGCCAAATAATAAATAAATTAAATCAAGCACTTGCAAAGGTTGAGAGATCTTAATTCCCAACATTCTCTCACTTATCAAATACCTTACAAGAGCCTAGGGGTAACATGCCATCATGGAATCAACTACTAGGGGCCAAGAGGCCCATAGACTCTAAACACCATCTAAACTTATCTGTGTTCACAAGTTTAGTCAATGCATCTACAACATTCATCAAAATTTCTACCTTTTCCAACTTCATCTTGCCATCCTTGACCTTGTTTCTCACAAAATAAAACTAAACATCTATATGTTTCATCCTCGCATGAAAAGTTAGGTTCTTTGTAGGCAAATCGCACTCTAACTATCACAATAAACTATAACTACTCCCTACTTTAACCCAATGTTTAAACAGTGTCACTTAACCCAGACTTATCTGCAAGCATGTGTTGTTGCCATATACTCTGACCTTTGTAGTGGACAAAGTGACTACAACCTATTGCTTACTCATCCACTTTATAGCACCATTGCATAGAGTTAAAAAATAAGTATTGGTGGATCTTGTATTATTGACATCACCAACCCAATCTGAATCCACATAACCATGAATATCCACGAAATATTTGTCTCTTGTACCATGAAAACACGAGGTACCACACAAATATCTGGAGGCTTTTAACTACATCTCAATGAGCTCTTCTAGGATTAGACATATATTAGCTAAGTACTCCCACTACTTGGGCAATGTTTGGTCTTGTACAAATCATAGCAAACATTAAACTTCCAACTACACTCTGGTAAGGCACAATACTCATGTTTCTCATCTCCAAAAAGGATGTACGACAATGTGTAACATATAACTTCATTCCCACTACAACAACACCACACAATGATCTACAATATTGCATGTAAAACCTCTATAAAATAAATTGACATGCATACTCTGGCCAAGCCATAGCTTTCTATTCTCTCTATATCTTTTGATTTCCATCATGAGAATGTGTTTAGCCACACTGACATCTTTCATTCCAAACTTTGTTGAGAATTAAGATTAAAATTGTCAGATCAAACCTTTCCCATTGCTATAAACAACAAATCATCAATGTATAAAGCAATAACTTCAAATAATTATTACCAAATTTGAAATTAAAAAGGTGATCATATTTAGAACTCTCAAATCCCAACCTCAACACATATGTATCAATTTTTTGGTACCACATCCTAGGACTTTGTTTCGGGCCATAAAATGATTTCTTCAATTTACAAACCAAATTACTTTTAGCTCTAATCACGTACTGCTTTGGTTATCATATAAATATTAGCCTCCAAATCACCATAAAAAATGTCATTTTTCCATCCATTTGTTCAACTTCTAAGTCATAAGCTATAGGAAAGATAATAATAATCAAATGGATGTCATTTTTGTAGCACGAAAAAAAAATCTCACTGTAGTCAACCTCCTCAATCTAAGAGTAACCTTTCACACCCAAATACATTTTGTTTTCTCAATACTACTATCTAAACCAATATTCTTTTGAACATCCATTTGAATCCAAGAGGTTTACATCCTTTTAGGCAATGGTACTAGGGCTCATGTATCATTTTTTCAGTTCATCAATTCTACATCATTCATACCTAATGCATCTTGTACAAATCTCAATTCATCAATATTAGTATTCAAATCAAATATACATCCCCGATTATCAAGTAAAAACCTTTATGATGGTTGTCCACACCTCATAAACCTTCAAACAAGCTAAGTTGGAGGTTCTTCCTCTTCAAAATATTTAAGGATAGTGAACTCTTATCAAATTCTTGTATATCTAAGAGTCTCAATTCAACTTTCTCAAGTGTAGAAGAATAGTGAATCACATCTTTATTTTTTATTTCTTCGGGCTACAAGACAACAAAAAATACTTTGTTTTTTTCTAAGAATAACGCTTCTAATGTATGTCACCTTTTGTGCAACAACATCCCAAAGCTTGCATCATTTCACACCATAACTGTAACCAATGAAGATACATTTAACAGTCTTTTTCTTCAACTTTGTTCACTTCACCCTTGGCACATGTACATATGCCTCACTACCAAAAACTCTGATATGTCTCAATGAAGGCTTGTGACCTAACCATGCCTCCACAAACATTTTATCAACAAGAACTAATGTGGGAGACCTATTGATCAAGTACCAAGAAATGGCAACAACTTCGACCCAAAAATTTTGTTTCATGCTAGCTCAATAAGCATACTCATAGCCGTTTCCATCGGTGTCTTCTTATTCTTTTGCAACTCCATTTTGTCGCAAAGAATACAAAATTCTCTTTTGTTTTTTAATATTGAAATCTTGACAAAATATGTCAAAATCGTTAAGAGCAAAAATCACCACCATTATCACTCCTCAAACATTTAATTTGATCCAATCTACAATTCAACCATTGCTTTATATTCTTTAAAACGATTAAAAACTTTAATTTACTCTCTAGAAAGTAAACCTGTCCTTTTGCTATAATCATCAACAAATGACACATAATAAGAAGATTTCAAAATTGAAGGAACATCAACTAGACCAAACACATCAAAATGAATAAGATCCACAATACCAAAAAGATTATAAGAACTTGAGTAAATATGAACACAATTTTATTTTCCAAAAATATAATACTCACAAATATCATATTCAAAAATACAATCCATCTAACCTTCAACAAGGTTTTTATTTATCAAAGTCCATTGACCCTTTTCTCTTATGTGGCCTACTCTTTGGTGTTATAACATAGTCTTTTCTACAAGTAATTTAGATTCAGCAAAAAGAACACCCTTATATACCCAAAAGCCACAACCACCTGTTAAAGAGGATAACATCTCTTTGCCCAACAAAGTAGCCATAGACTTAGTTTTCACAAAATACTGTTGCACTCAATAGTGCATGCATCAAGCTGAAACAAAGTTCCCAATCTACTACTACTAGCAATCACCATAAGATCTCTCACCATCTTAACACTTGCTTCAGAAAATACCATTTGCACACTTGCATCTATTATTTTGCCATGAGTAAATTAACCAATGTCTATTCGAGGTCATATGAAAAGATGGACCTAAGTAAATTAACCGTGCATTCTCACCTACACGAGTGGTCAAAGTTGCAACGAATGGATCACCAACTTATTTCTTAGACTCCGAATCAAGAATCCACCTTTTTCTTTTTTCTTCTTTGTACTCCTTTCAAAAGTGACCATGTTTACCGCAATTTCAACAAATAGCTTTGGACTTTCTAGAAGATTTAGATCTCCTCTTAAACTTGGATTACGATTGGTCATGTTGTTTATTGTTCTTGTTGGCAACAATGCAGCAAACTAAGAGAGGGGGGGGGGGGGGAGAGGAGTTACTCAGTTTGCACAAAAACTCACTGCAACTTAAACCACAAATCAAATCTGATAATTAACAGTTAAAGCATGAAACAATGCCACATCAATAACACACATAACACCAAGATTTTTGACGTGGAAAACCCAGTTAAGGGAGAAACCACGGTAGGAACCTACCCACAATGAGATAATACCTTGTTGGGAGTAAATGTGAATATTACAATGGGGAATGCACATGCATTCAGGCACACTGCCTACAACTCACTGCTCAAAATAAGAAACCCAGAAAGGCTACAACCTTTAGGGAAGGCTCATTGCCTTACAAGAAGTCTCACGGACTTACAAAATCATTCAAACAACAATCCGGATTACATGAACTATGAAAGTAGCATCTTCATATGCCTGGGTACTATTTCGGTTAAGCTCACTGTCAAATCTTCTCTACAAAACATTTCTTCGCACAACTTCCCTACTACTGAATGATTGATACAATATTCACACATTGCATGATCACTCTTAATGATTATTACATTTATTTATACAAGTCATCAACCCATGAAATATAGGTCGGCCAAACCCTCAATACAAATAACAAAATAATAACCACACGCTACAACAATACATGCGGACCAAAACAATGTCAGCTAAGACATAGTCTAGACCCAGATCAATACCACAAACACACAACACTTCCAACAATTGCGCCTCGATCATCCGCAACACGCTACAACCACCAAGAATGTCGCATAACACGAAGAACATCACCGGACAAAGAAAATCTTCAATAACGTGCACAATAATCAATGCGGACCACCAATACGCATAGAACATGATCTAGAGATATTCACAAGCAACATGAATTATATCACAACCACCGCAACAACTCGGATTACCAAAATCAACATCATCTCTCTGTCGGAGCTCAAGAACACCAGTATAACTGACTGTCAACCTAAAGGATTTGCTTGTGGATTTCCAAATCATGAACCACTCGAACTGAGGATACACATCAACGTCTTGAATACATCCCACACATCCACAACTAAAGATATAGCAATTCCGAAGCAATACGGAATACAAACCAGAATACCGAACAACACGAACAACTGAATAACATCCATAATACCGGATCTCATAACTTGATCAAAACATCATGCGGACCTCTGCAAATGGGAATGAACCATCTACAGACAACATACCAGAAACCCTTTAATCCGCATCAGCTCATCTGCAACACACAGGCTAAACCAACTCATCCAACCAAACTGCAACACTGGAATGCACAAAGGAATATGTTGACATCAATGACAACACATCATTCCAACAATCTTCTCAGCAACATCCAACAGTTCTTGCCTTTTTTTTTTGACTTCTTTGAACGCTAGAAGCCTATTTGGCAATTTGAGAGAAATTCCTCATCTCTTCAAAAAGAAAAGAATCAACAACATCCTCTACCTTCAAAGTGATAGAAGTTCTCCCAGTGGCCATGACCAAGTTGTCTCATGAGTCTGGCAACAAATACAGGAAATTTTGACATCTTTCCTCGTCATCCATCTTTACATCCACAAAGTTTAATTGAGCGACTAACATATTAAAAGCTTCCAAGTGGTCTACAATCCATCCACCTTCTTCCATCCTCAAGGAATAAAGCTTCTTCCTCAAGAATAATTTGTTCACCAAGGATCTTACTTGATAGATCTCTCAAAATAAAAATCCATAAAGATTTTGCAGAGGATTCTTCATCGACATTAATAAGAATAGAATCTACAAGACACAATCTAAATGGACCCTTTGCTTTTTGGTTCATTACATCATATTGAGATGCTTGAGTAGCATACATAGGTCTTTGAACATTTGCATTAATAGCATCCCACAAATCATGGTCAATCAACAGATCTTCCATTTTCAATTTCCACATCTAAAAGTTTGTACCTAAGAACTTTTCCACCTCAATCCTCCCTGACGTGCTTGCTATCTTTATTTCCTACGATAATGATCACAAAGTTCTCCTTCTACAAAAGCTTCCACTCAAATCATAATTAACTCAAAAAAATCTCTACCTGACAACTAGAAACAGAGGTGATCAAGATCTAATACCACTTGTAAGGAAGCAAGATATGCATAAACAACTTCCTATGATAATCTTGAAGGGGGTGATGTATCAAATACTTAAAATCTGATCCAAACTTATTATTGAAAATAGAGAGATACATGCATGAACTAATAAAACAATAATACCATACCACAATGATTTATGTGGGGTAAAGCTTTCCCGAAGAAAAACTCACACTCCCAAACCTGCACAATGTATTATCAAATCTGAAATAGGAGTAAATTTTAATATGAAACCATTTTCTCAAGTACCAATTTATAGACAAATCAATGAGCTAAAAAAACCACAAACGATTTTCAAAACCATGTTACAAAACACCCAAACGGTGGCACCCAACTTGAGCACAATTTCCAAAGACACCCATGAAAATTCCTTGCTACTTACTTAATATAGTAAATCAATAAATCATCTGTACTTCCTAGTTTGACCCACTCAACATAGCCATCTAACTTGTCATGTCATAAAATTTCAAAATAGACACCTTATGATAAACAATAAAGCCTATCATAGCTGGTCCCCCTATTCTTGGCTCTTCCGCATCATAAGATACCATTGTAACATGTCATAGAATCTCACAATAGAGAGGCACTCCAAATCTACTGAATATATGATAGCATCAACTAATGCAACAAAGTACCAACACATGGCATCAAATGTTTTACACAAATTCCAACACCCTATTTGAGGTGGAGCACAAATATTATTTAAAATACAATATAAAATATGTCAAATAATTATGTGGAAATGCCAAATAATAAATAAATTAAATCAGATACTTGCAAAGGTTTTAACACCATAATTCCCAACATAAGCGACACCTAGTTCTAGAGCACGCGGCCCAAATACAAATGGAGGAAACATCAATGTCTTCTTTGCACCTCATACTTCAATGGGATTGCAAGCCATTTTGAAGGTTACAAGATGAAGAAAGAACATCCATGAATAGGCACTGATGGCAACTAGGAATTTATGGTGCCACACTACACTATCATTTGTTGTGGTTGGATCTCCATAGTAGCAAGCTATGGTGGAAGCTTTTGCATATGCAACGGACTTTATTCAATCCTAATGACTTTGAGATATTTGGGGAGGCCAACATTGATAGTTATGTGGTTGGACGAATCAAGAGAAGCACTAACTCTGGAGCTTCTTCACTAGGGCTTGCAACCCTCTAGTGTAGCTCTCTTTGTAGTAGCAAGAATCATCAACTACATCCTATTTTTTGAAACTTTGTACTTCATTTGTAATGGACTTTATACAAAGTACATTGTAATTAGAAATTTGAACTATTAGTATCTATTTATCATTTTGTAATGTCCCCATTTTACGCCAACCTTTAAACAATTTTTACGGTTTTCGTAGGTTTCTCGATGTGTTGGGAGGGTTCCAACGTTCTTGGTGATCTCAATTCTCAATTTTAGTGGGTTTCGATAGCAATTGCTATTTTTAGTAAGTGTTTGCATGGCACCAATCTTTCTAGGTTTTTTTGGGTTTGTTCTCTTTGGTTTACTTGTAGTAAGTGGTTGCATGGCACCAATCTTTCTAAGTTTTTCTAGGTTTACTTTCTTTGGTTCTCGGAAAACATTGCTATCTATAGTATGTGCTCATTCCAACATTGGGCATCATTTTTCAACACCAGTAATGTCTCAACATATTTGGTTTCAATTTTCGATGCTTTGGTAAGCCTTTCCGCAATGTGCTTGGAATTATTTTAATATTTGCACTAAAGTTATAAAGTTAGGTTTTAATATTTACTTTACTGTTGAATATTATAAAGTTAAGTTATGCTCCTCAAAAGTTGACATCTCGGAGAGATGGGGGGGCCTTTGCACATGAATTGTTATTAATATTTCAAAGAGGTCTTATTGAGTGGAAAATTGTTTTTTTGAAAAATCAACAAAAAAACACATTTCTGTTAAAAAAAAAAAAAAGTAGCAAAAAGCACACCCCCAAAAAGGTAGAAAAAAAGCAAAAAAGAGATTTTCCAAAAACTAGCAAAAAAACAAAAGTGTGTTTTTTCTAAAAAGTAATGAAAATGCAAAAAAAAGAATTTTTCACAAAAAACACTTTTCCCTAGAATAGCTCTCAAAAGTTATAAAAGAAGGATTTTCAAAGTCTGCAAACTTAAGGAGATGTTGTAGGAATGAACATAGAAGTTCTTCTAAGATTGATTAAGGACAGAAACCCTCATCAAATACACTAGTTTCAGGGATGAACGGTCTTCCTTAGCTGGTTTGGTGTTTTCATACTGGACACACATTGGTTTTCACAAATTTATCGAAATCGGGGTTTGGAGAAAATGAAAATATACAAGGTATTCTGATTATAGATTTGTGGGTTTTCTTTTTGGTGATTCGCAAAGATTTTTGGGTGTTTTTTCGGTGGTGTTTTTAGGTACTCTTATTGCTGGTCGTGCAACTGAGGGTTTTCGATGATACCCTAGTTGTAGAACCTTCTTTGGCATTAAAATAAAAGAAGCTAGATAAGGTTTAGATTTTGTGGGTATCTTGTTGGAGATGTTTTCAAACTTGTTCCATGCTCCATTTGTCATTTTGCTGATGTTCCACTGAGCTGGAGACTTGACCACATATTATCAGTCCATTCCCTAGGGGTTTGAATGTGAAATTTCAATGGTACAACCTTAGAACAATGCAAAGAAGCAGAAGTCAACATTGAGCCACGATTAATTGCGAGTAATCATGGATCATCGGAAGTGCCGATTTTTTCCCCATATAAACCCTGAGTTGGGCCAAAAAGTCAACTGATAGTCAATGACTTTGGTTGATTAATTGTGGCTAAAGTGCTGCAAAAATCACGTTTAATCACATTTAAAAATCGCATATGTAATGTCCCCTTCTAGATTTACCCTAGAATTTACCCAAAAATCACAAATGCAATTAAGGTAGGAGATAAGATATGGTTAGAGATATTCTAACCAAGTACTATATCCTTTTTAACGATTTAAACCCAGCAACCATAACCAAGGATATATACATATATACTTTTCAATCATTAGGGTAAGATGATATCATGTAATAATCTCAAATCAATAAAATAGACAATATCTATATTACTTCTTATTATTCAATCACATTAGGGTTTGGAGGAGGAAGTATGATAGGGTCACCCGAAGACATCCCCGTGCTAAGCCCAAGAGTGGACACTGACCCTCTTGACCCCAGTGGCAAGCACATTGGACATCCATTAAAAGTACTCTACCTAGTGGGGTGCTTGTATCTGCTTTCCCTATCCATGCCTCATCCCTCTAGGTCAATAACCAATCATCGTAGAGTTGGGATAGGAGATCGTAACAGGGGGCCTTGTAATCTTCCTATCTAAGCCCAAGAGCACATCTTTGCCCTCTTGGCCCCAGTAGCAGACACATTGGACATCCACTCAGAGTGACCCACTTGGATGGAGATCTTATAATTACTCCCCTTCCTTACACTGCCTTCCTTTCCCTGCGAGATTGTTTGGAGGTTAAAATCAGATTTATGTTCAAGCATATGTATTCTACATTTAATATGTGTAAGATATTATATCATAAATGCTAACTTATAGTGCATAGGAAAAACATATACCACAAAGATAATTATTTATGCTATTAGCTGTTTGGTATAATAAATCTGGATCTGATCTGTTATAGGTCTGATCTTGGTTTGTATTTGCTGCTCACAATGGTCATTTTTACTGATCTGGATCTATGATCTTTTATTGATTACTGCAGGTGTTTGAATCCATCTTGATGCATTATGAGTCTGCTGATTTCTGATTGCAGATCTGCATTTCGATCTGCTTTCTTGTTCTTCATCTGCTCTTCAATCAAATGATTATCTTCCTTCCCAGACCTCCCTTTTAATCCCCATTTTATCTCCTTTTATACCATACCCAAGGGGTGTGATTTCTCGAAGGAGGACGTCTTGTCCCAAAGAGATGTGACTAATTGACGGAGGTCAGCTTCCTCAATTAATTAAGTTTATTTTAGTCCTCTCCAAAGAGGTGGCCACATAGAGAGGGACGACTCTTACAAGGAAGGCCTCTCATTGATGAGGGCATTAGAAATAGGTTAGCCTACATTAATAAAGACATAGATCGGCTAGCATGTGTGTTTGTCTTGGCAAAGGTGGTCGGCCAGAAATATTAATTTGTATTGCAACTAAGGTCAGACAGCATAGAAAATGTCTTGCATATATGCTAATAAGCAAAGAGAGGTCGACCATTCATGTAGATTGGTCTTGTATATATATATATATATAGGTTATTCCTGATCGCTGCCATTTTTAAGTTTATAATTCTACGTCGTCCTTAATATCTGGTCCTTGATGAGGTTGGCCTCCCTTAATCTTCAATCCCTAGTTTAGTATAAATCAAAGTTGAGATTGGCTATATTGGTTATCTCTGCTTTGATTGTAGCCAACTACTTATTTTGTATTCGTTAGTAGAATATATGTTATGTAGTGGTTTAAGCGGGCACATTTATTATAGACCTATTCTTGCATGATATCTAGTCCTTTATTTAGTTCCTCAATAATGGGTTGAGTAGAAATAATGATAATATTTTCTGTAATTAGTTCCTTCATCATCCATTGTGTTTTAAACATAGACATTTCCTAACATGCCAAACCATCATCATTTTCTTCTTCAAAAGGTTCATCTGGTTTCTTTTCTACTAAAATTTCCTTTTCTATTAGAACAATTATTTTTCTGCTAGTCACCTCTTCAAAAGCATTCATCTATTATATTAAAAGTGATAATTTCTTGTTCTGTTCAAAAGAATTTGTATATTTTGTTGTCCATTTTGTAATGTCCCCTTTTATAAATGCCCTAATATTTTCCCTAAAATCCTACTAGGGTTAGGAACATTAACTTAATCATAAGGTATCTCTAATATATTGGAGAAATTCAACCATAGGGAAGCTAGAATAAGGTGACTTGATAGGGTGCCCTAGAGATCCTCTACCCTAGGCCCAAGAGTAGATATATCATCCCCCTTGGCCTCATGTGGCCCGTGCCATCCATATGAGGTGGTGTACCTAGTGAGGTGTCCTATAACCGTTCCCCTTCATCATGTTATCCAGTTCCACTTCCTATGATTGGACTCCTTAGTATGTTGATCCACCATGACAGAGGGTTGAGGTGTATTTACAATAGGGTGCCCCAGAAATCCATCTCTTCTAAACCCAAAGGCAGTACCCCTTGTACCCCCTTGGCCTCATGGGACCATGAGGTGGCGTAACTAGAAGAGTACCCCATCGCTGCTCCCCTCCTTGGAATCCCTCATTGCCCCTATCATGGCTGAATATAACAATCAAGCAGGATATATAATGAGTTCTAAGCAAACATAAACATACAGCATATTACAAACAGTCATAAACAGTCAGATATGTATTAAAAGCAGTCATATATATTATAAACAGTTATAAACAACAGCATATTATTAATCATCAATGAGCATAAAGAATTCATACCCAAACCCACAAGTATATTAGAACTGCTGTATATTTAATTATTAACATTCAATCTAATTTCATTCCCTAATGGCTCTTGGTGCTGGAACGCTCCTTTCTAACCTTCACTTGGTCCTGGAAGGTCATGACTTTCCCTATGGGTGGCAGTCATTTTGGAGAGAGGCATCTCTTCAAGAATGTCCACTGTCATTTTGTAAATTAACTTAACTAATGATAATCGCTCCTTGCTAATTGTCAATGATAATCTTATTTCACCCACTCCTTATTAACTTTTATTAACTATCCAATGACAAGGAATGGTACCATGGGGAAGAGGATCAATCCTTAGATTGATGCAGATCCAGGAGATCGGTGATTAAAGTATACTAGTTGGTTTATGAAATTGTGAAGTCTTACTTTGTAAAACAATTTCATATTCAAGTTTGGTGTTCGTGACATGGATATCAGATCAAGGCCATGACAGTCTGCCCTTCCCAAAATTGCTTGTCCTCAAGCAATGAAGTCTAATTTTGCAATCCACCTTTCGCTATGCTACTCTGATATCATCATAAGTTGAAACTAGTACTACCCTAAGTTGCGAATTTGAACTAAAGTTGCAACAATGTAGTCTAGAGTTGGAAATTGGCAAGGTTCAAAATTTAAGACAAGATTTACCTCATCAATTGTAATCATAAGAACTGTGTTTGGTTGTTTCCTCGAGACAAACAAAGGCAAACTCCCCATTCATTGAGAAGAGGATTAGAAGTATAACACACATCTATGACCTTCATATCCCTTTCGGTTCACTCTTGTTATTCTCATATTCTAGATTAACTAAAAATATAGAGCCAAACATGGAGAATACACTTAAAAACACGGAGTATACACGAATGTATGACGACACGGAGCATACACAAAGTATATGCATTGTTAGACCCTTCTTATTGGCTAGAATGCATTTACTGATTCATCTTTCCACTGCAAGCTGGCAGGATCATGCTCTAATACCATTTGTAATGTCCCCTTTTATAAATGCACTAGTTTTTGCCCTAAAATCCTACTAGGGTTAGGAACATTAACTTGATCATAAGATAACTCTAATTTATTGGAGAAATTCAGCCATAGGGAAGCTTAAATAAGGTGACTTGATAAAGTGCCCTAGAGATCCTCTACCCTAGGCCCAAGAACGGATATACCATCCCTCTTGGCCTCATGTGGCCCATGCCATCCATATGAGGTGGTGTACCTAGTGAGATGTCCTATTACCGTTCCCCTTCATCATATAATCCAATTCCATTTCCTATGATTGAACTCCTTAGTATGTTGATACACCATGACAGAGGGTTGAGGTGTATTTACAATAGGGCGCCCCAAAAGTCCATCCCTTCTAAGCCCAAAGGCAGTACCCCTTGTACCCCCTTGGCCTCATGGGACCATTTGGTCACCACCATGAGGTAGCATACCTAGAAGAGTATCCCATCCCCATTCCCCTCCTTGCAATCCCTCATTGCCCCTATCATGGCTGAATATAACAATCAAGCAGGATATATAATGAATCCTAAGCAGTCATAAACATACAGCATATTATAAACAGTCATATACAGTCAGATATGTATTATAAACAGTCATAGATATTATTAACAGTTATAAACAACAGCATATTATTAATCATCAATGAGCAGATAATATTCATCAAGCTGTGCATAAAGAACTCATACCCAAACCCACAAGCATATTCGAACTGCTGTATATTTAATTATTAACATTCAATCTGATTTCATTCCCTGATGGCTCTTGGTGCTGGAACGTTCCTTTATAACCTTCACTTGGTGCAGGAAGGTCATAACTTTCCCTACGGGTGGCAGTCATTTCGGAGGGAGACGTCTCTTCAAGAATGTCCACTGCCTTTTTGTAAATTAACTTAACTAATGATAATCGCTCCTTGCTAATTGTCAATGATAATCTTATTTCACCCGCTCCTTATAAACTTATATTTAATATCCAATGACAAGGAATGTGGTTTCCGTACCATGAGGCAGATTCAGGAGATAGATGATTAAAGTATACTGGTTGGCTTATGAAATCGTTAAGCCTTACTTTGTAAGACGATTCCATATTCAAGTTTGCAGTTCGTGAAATGGATATCAGATCAGGGCCATGACACATTTCTGAGACCATTTCCTGTTGTTTCTCCATTTCATGTATTTAATTTAACAAATCTATCCCAAAATCTCTATTGTTTCCTGACATAGGTGTCTCTGCTTACATTACTTGCTTTTTTGAAATTTTATGTCCCGTTAAGAAAAAATGCTGAAAATGTTAATACTGCCAATTTAAATGATTTCAAAAAATATCCTATTATCTTGCAAAAAGTCAATAGAGGATACCTTTACACGGGGCCATTATGACTAACATTGTTTATCTTTACTTTTTAAAGATTCTATATAAAATGATTTAATAAAATAAAATATCAAGCTGTTTCATCATAAATTCATTTTGCAAATGTTCATTTCTCAAGCAACATACAAGCTAAAATCTAGCAGACCTAACAATTTTTAGCACACTTAGAAGAGCATATGTTTACATTGCATATAAGACATTAGGCACTTACTAGCATTCATTACTATAGGCGAAAGGGAAAAGTTGAATTGTCTTTTATTATTGTTTCCTTGAATTATTTTCAGTTAAAGAGCAATTTTATCTAGGTATAGCAAAAGGCTTCCTCTCATGCACATTTATGACTTTCTTCAAACCACATGCCTTCTTAAACTTACTCATTCTCAAATTCCTTTAGTTATTCATTGGATTACCAGTTTGATATTTCATTACCATATTGACACTTAAAGTCAATTTTACATAGGCAACAGTTTCTGTTGCAATCAGTTTGGTTGCCACAGACTTAACTCCATATAGGCAACAAAACTAGTGTCACCTTCAAGTTCATTTGCGTCACATTATGTCTGAATTTTTTGATGGCGTCAATCACATTTCAATGGCCCCTATGGAAGTTTTGTAATGCCCACAGTGACTATCATTGACTACAATTCATGGATTAAACTCTCTATCTTATTTTCTCTCTATACTCTATGCTATGGAAATGCCCTTAAATATTTTTTAAAATTTTCTCTTTTTCTATAATTTTTCACGTTTTTTTTAAATCTGACTTTTTCCCCATTTTTTCAAAAAATACTATACTTTTGGGTTGCCGATTCTTTCCCCAAAAGATTTTTGCTGCTATGAAACAGTCTAATGGGTGTGGTTGGTGAGCTGGACAAGTATTGGGTGGTGTTGATGTCGCAGCCCTTAGAAGATTTGTATCAGACTTGTAACCTTCAGATTTGTCTTCAATATAAGGTACCTTATTTATGTTGGTTTCATGTATTCCTCAAGCCATGTATTGAAAGTCCCTTGGGGGTTGTTCATCCACCAAAGACCATGTAATAATGTGTATGTGAACTGAAACAAAATCAATATCAGACTATTGCAGCCAAATGTTCTCTTTGCATATTTTGTATGAGTTTCATTTGCGGATAATTTTTCAAAAAAAAAATCAGGGGGTAACCATTACACATTTATACATTTTTGCACTAGGCAATATGCATTGTGCAATGCTACGTAATCAGCAATAAGAACATAAACGAAAAAAAGTCTGTATTCTAAAATTCATTAGGTAGACTTTAATTTTTATTATCTCTCTATATATCTCTGCAATTAAAATGCCTCTAGGTTTAAAAGACAGCAGTTTTTTTCTCTTTTTTTCTGCATTTTTTCAGAATCTGATTTATTTGTTTAAATTCCCAATTAAATCCTCTCAGTTTTAAAAAAATCTTCTCTTTGATTCTTTTGGTTCCGCCAATTTATTCCCCAAAGCAATTTTCGCTGCTATGTGTAGTACTACTAATCCAAGTCCTTGCCAAGTGCTTAGCTCTCCAAATTAATGCATTTTCCAAGCAGAGTAGGATATTGAGAAGTAATTACAATCAGCGACACTACAGTCAAATTCATGAGCTGCAAGTTTCTATAGTTCTTACATCATCTTCTAAGAACAAAGCTAGCAGATCCTAAAACCATTTGCGTGATCAATGCTTGCTTATACAAAGGCCACATGCACATTTAGTTCTATTATACTTTACACTATTATAGCATTCGTTAGTAGAAATTTTTTTTCAATTATAAATTAAAAGAGGAAAACTTCTTCTCTGTCCATTTAGCTGCATTCTAGTGGTAAGACGGGGCACTTATTGCAAAAACTACCCGGGTTCAGTAAAGTAACGTCAATATTAATGCAGCTTTGGTAGATGAAATAGTGGAGTTGACTATAAAAAAATAATAAATCTAATGGCAATCTGAAAAAGTGTCAGACTTCTCATCTTACAATATAAGGTGTGCAATGATGAATATTGTAAAGCATAGTCTATAAGGAGGACTTATTTACACAGTAAAACAAACATTGTTCTGCCAGTGTTTATTTCGTATATAGTTTCCCATGATATATAATCTCCAATTAATAATTACAAATTGTAAATCAAAACTCGACAATTTCCAACAGAGTTCGGAACAAAATTGAGCAATACTATTTAACCGTAAACAAGGCAATAATTTCTGACACTAACCAGGAAGCCGCAAAAAATAAAAAATCTTCCCATTTCAAAAAAAAAGTAGGAGAACATATATTTTCCACAATTTACCACAGAGATTACAATTTAACCATTATAACAGGTCCTTAAAGGTTGCAAATTTATCATGCGATCGATCCCCACAAAACGAAAATTTAACTCTATTTAAGTTTAACAGATACGAAAATCTAAGCTAGGGCATATAACATAAAAATTTGACAGTCCATGTCACTTCGGTGTAAAGTCAAAAGAGGGAACGCGTGTAAGTTTCTCTCGCAGTAGCCAGGTACCTAGGGCTTCAAGTGTGTTTTAATTTAAAACAGAAAAAAATTAACGTTCTCCCGTGTGAATTGAACTCCTGACCATTTTTCTTTCAGTCAAAAAAAACTGAACTGATTGGATCGAAGAATAAGCCCAAAGACGTACCTGAGCAATGGCGTTAAGATTTATGGGGCCAATTTTGAATGCCATGCGTATAATTTGGCGAATTTCAGTTCCTGTGGAGTCGAACCCTAAACCAGAGAGACGAGCAAAAATTCACAAAATTATTACCGCGAGCAAGACACCCAGGCAATATAGTGACCAAATTTCTTTTTCCCGAATACAGGTGTTTGCAGGCGTACGTCATCCGCTGGCGTGTCGAGGGCCCCTCCTATTAGATGAGGTCAAAAAATGAACCCATGTTTAGCTTTGGTGAGTTGTATCCATTCAAAGAGTAGGGTTTAGGCCACGTGTCATGTGGACATGAATTTACAGATTATAATCTACACTTGGATGGAGGGATTTTCATAAAGGTTCCTTTCCTATTTGAGAGTCACATTCAAGCTTGATGTGAAATAGGTAAAGAGAGAAACGTTTGGACAGGTTGGCATAAAAAGTTTGTGAAGTGTATACAAGAAAGTATATATATAAGTTAATACTGAAAATTATTTTTTTATTACAGAAAAAAAATAATAAGAAAGATTCAAAAGGAAGAGAATTTTATAAGTTTAAAAGAAATTTTGGTATTGTAAAAGAAAAGTAGTGAGATTGAGTTATGGGACGTGGTTTAATTTGAGTTATTAGTGATTAGAATGATGTTTTATGGGTGTGAAGTGTGTGCTAACAATGCATTAGAATTAAAGATAATAGATTTTTACAGTCTATGTCTATTGAATTTGAGAGCTTCTAGATTTGACTATTTGTATGTTTCTTGCATCAACATTTATTTATTTTTTTGCATCAACGTTTTGAATCATACTCTATGATTCATCATCAAGATGGAGAGCTAGAGAATAGAATGTAATGGAGCCAAATAAAGAAGATTTAAAAGCATGCAATTACAAATAAATTCAAAATAAAAGTATTAAATCTCTTCAAGGAGCTTCTAGCAAAAATGGGTATCTTATCTATCTATGTAATAGTTATGGATCAGTTTTTAGAATATCTTAAAAAATCTGAATAAATGAAGCTAAATAGGTGGGTTAAGATTGTCATCAAAAAAGTTTTGAACAAGAGAAAAAGGATTTGAATGAAACAAAAAAAATAAGTGGATGAACAAATTGAATATCAACTTGAGTCCATGCCCAAATAATAACAAAGACATTAAGTGATTTATTATTGATAAATTTTGCACGATTATGTGAGACAAGACAATTTAAGAAGAACTAGATAATATTATCTTGATGAATTCAAACCTACGTGTGATAACTACTAAAAGACCTATATAGGAGTAAATATCACCTAGAAAGCATAGATGTGTATAGCCCAATTAAGGACTAACTCATATCATCTTCTATGTAGAATAGAGAAATAGAAGATACCAACAAAAAAATGGAGGGAGAGTATGTGTATCTTTTACATAGTCAAGGCAATTGAATTAGAGAAGCACTTTATGTTGGAGTGGGGGTGCTACAATGACATCCACACCATGTATGCATATTTATTAGCATCAATTTCCTTCAAGATTTGTCTATAAAGAAGGTTGATAAAAAAAAAATTATTATCAAAAAAAAATAGCAAGCTCGACAAATATTATAAAAATAATTTGTCAGTTGTCCTATAAGCTACCTTTAGCCTCGTCAAAATTAAAATCATTATATTTTATTCTTTCTTAAATTATGTTGAATAATATATTTATTACAAATGGTCTCATGTGACTACTTAATTATAGTAGTACTAGTGGTCCCTTGTAAATTTATGGTTAAGCAATTGAATCTTAATAGAGGAGCTACTATAGTTTAGAATAAAATTTAAGTTGTAGATAAATAGGGGGTTCAAAAGTATTCAGCTTCTACTTGATGAAATATGTGTTGCACAATTGTACACAATTGCTTCCCTCCTTTTGAATATAATTATTTTCCTTCTTTTTTGTATATATATATATATATATATATGGAAAAAATATATTACAATTAATAATTGTTCAAAATACACAAATTGTTTTTAAACATGGGACCACTAGCTCCAAAACTCCTAAAAAAAATGAGCACTTGCTACTAAAAAAAATAGCTAAGCAAAAACACATGACCATCCTATTACAACACAAAAATTAATTAAATAAGAAAATTATTTTGAGCATTAAGTTAATTATTATCATTTAAATTATTGTTATAATTTAGTTGTGTTATTGCAATGGTGAAAACATATAGCCATACCCTTCTTTCCTATATTTTGCACCAACAACAACTAGATTGTCCTTGTGCATTGACTAATATGTAAGATATATAATTTTGAATAGAATCTAGAAAATAACATTATTATCTTAGTTATATTCCATCTCCACACATCCCAGAAATCTAGACATGGCTAATCAACCCATTATTTGCAACCTTGATCTAGATCCACAAGTGTGGAAATTACTATAGTTATTTCCACATACATAGATTTAAACTTCAAACCTTTAAATTTAAATTTAATAAATGGAGCCCATGTTTTTCTCCCTCACACATTATAAGAACTAGAATATGAACTTTTCAAATTGCATGCTAGAGTGGTACATTTAAGGGGTAAACCTAGTTCATTTAACTCATCTAGTTATTTTTTGAGCACATCTAGAATTTAATTACAAATAAATAAAAAGTGTTACATCCTCACGTTGTCTTTGATAATCGTTATTATGTCAACTTACATAGTGACTTGACCAAATGAGAATAAATCCTTGTTTAGTAGGCTCTTAAAGAATGTTTGTAAACATCAATTCCCCACACAAATCTATCAATATAAGGCGAATCTTTTTTAGTCATCAAAATTATGCCAATTCATTTCATGACTAGAAGTTTAGATCTATGTATTAGGTTTTCTTTCACAATGTAAAGTTGATTTCTATGCACATGTAGATTAGATCTTTGAGTGTAACATTGATATTGACAGTTAATAGGAAAAATCATCAATCTAAGATCATCATCTAAAATGTCTAAATTTTCTAGTATAATGATGGATGAATTTAATATTTGTTATAGTCATTTCTTCATTAAAGTTAGCTAATTTGTAAGGGTCACAAGTGTATGTGTCTTATCATTTTGTTTGATTTTGATTTTTATCCTATAATGATGTTTTGTGTTGACATCAGGGCATTTGATAATTTGTTTTGGATGCATCTATTATGATTTTGTGTTTGAACCTATAATTGTATTTTAGCTTCACTATTTTTGCTATGTGTATATAATAACTAATGATTGTATTATTCGGTTTGACATTATGATGGTTGATTTATGCATCTATGATATTTGGATCATGCTAGTTATAGATGAATTTCAATCAGATGTAGTTAGTCAATATTATTTTATTTTATAATATCATGTTGTTTGTTTTATGTTGTGCTTCAACTATCCTTGTGTTTGTAAATACACCTCAATGTTTTAATTCAATGTGCAGGAACAAGTTATCCCATGGTTGTTAATTAGTGATATTTGATTTATGTAAATATTGCATTCTTAAATTCCCCATATATCTAGATTCAAGTTGTGGTATGAGCCTTTTTAACCTTGCGGGATTGTGAAACCTTGATCTAAATTAGTGTTGATTCTAGATTTTTGTGCCATGAATAAACTTGTTAACTGTTTGGTTTCTTTATGTGAGCTTATTCAGCTCTTCTTACACTTGCATTTACTTGATTTATGAAATACAAATGTTAGGGTGTTTGTGGAATATCTATTATGGTTGAGTCAAAAGAGTTTATTGATTTATGTCTTAGTGAGTGCATGCATTTAATATTAAATGTTGGAAAGAGATTTGCAAGGGTTGAATAGATCTGTTGAAATAATGCATTAGTTATTTGAAATAAAAGTACTTTATGAGTGAGCCCATTACCTATCAAAAAAAAAGAAGTGCTTTATGACTGAGTTATTTAAGAGAAATTTTTATAAGATATAAATCTTTAATTATTTGAATGAAATGTCTAAAATGAACATATCTCTTCTAAAATACTCGATTTTGAAACAAGTTCTAAGAGTGAAAATAGAAAAAAATATTAAAAGGTTTTTTAGATTTTTTAAATCAAAAAGGAAAATGAAAGTCGTATATAAAATATGTTCATTTTTTTAATAATAATACTTATCTTATTATTTAGGAGAGAAAAATGGCACTCAGGGGAGCAAGGAGTGCAGACAAGCTGGAGAGGAGATCAGAAGAGCAGGTGATCTCGGAGGCAAGCGTTGGGGAAAGGTGGAGGAGACAGATTAATTGAGCAACGTCTCTACCAAAAGAGATAAGGATATTTACAGACCACAATGGGTATACAAAAATGGAAAATGGGTGTATAAGTGTCATAAACTGGTGCAGGAGCACCTTGGTCATATTGATGCCTTATGAAGGATTTTGTCATGATTTCTTGTTTTGGTGTTGTGTCAAGTTGTAATAAGGTCCTAAGGACCATTTATTGTCATTTCAATCCATTTTTAATCATTTCAAATCAAGTTGTAAGGCCTTTGATGCCATTTGAGTCATATAGGTCTATAAGGTCCTGATTAGGTCAATATTGGTCAAACCACTCCAAGTGTGTCCAACATGAGTGGAAATGATTTAATTGATGTTATATTGTCTATTTTGAAATGTATTAGGGGTAGATGTGAATTTTTGAGTCAGTAAGTTGAGTAGGACAAAAGTTGTCAAAAGATGTAAAAGTTGCTTGCCAACTTTTACATCTTTTAGTGCAAGTTGAATGTTGTTTTGTTGTCCAATGGTCACCCCTTTCAAAAATAAGTTGGGTTTAACTGGAATGGGGCATTAAAAGTTTAAATAGAATCATTTTGAGTTGAGGTAGTTTGTTGATACTGTATACATCGAGATTGAAGAAGAAATCAATAAAA
Source organism: Cryptomeria japonica (assembly GCF_030272615.1). Classification (NCBI taxonomy): domain Eukaryota; kingdom Viridiplantae; phylum Streptophyta; class Pinopsida; order Cupressales; family Cupressaceae; genus Cryptomeria; species Cryptomeria japonica. The sequence continues at coordinate 537,207,284 of NC_081405.1, read as the reverse complement.
TTTGAAGCATTTTTTCTGCAATCTCTTGCAACAGTGCTACACAAGTGATCATTATTTTCTTGTATGGTCGAATGGAAATTTGAAACCAATTTTATCTTAAATCCCTATGAATTAACTTTCCATTGATACCTATTTTGTGATATTTCATTGAGTATTAAGCATTTGGTGAACATTTTTCCAAAAATTGTCTTGAAACCCTAGTTTCAAGGGTTTTACCAAAGAAATGTAGAAAACTCGTCATTGTGCCCATATCACCAAACTTGGTGGAATGGTAGAGTTAGGTATGTCTCAAGTGGTTTTTCTTCCATTTTTGCGGGGACAAAGCTTTGAGGCTGGTTTGAGGTGTTCAATGCCTAACATCTCTATGTGTTAGGTCGTTGAAGCACAAGTAGGGTGAAGGTATGGTGTTTGGTTGCAAAACAGTGCAAGGTTGTGTAAAAACCTTTGAAATCTCTCTATTTTTGACATTCCCCTACCTATGGATGTGGATTTTTATATGGGTGATTTGTTTTTGAGACACTTGGTGTGTAAAAGAGACCTAATTATGATCCCTGAAATCTACAACGGTCCCAATTTGACCCCAATGTTCCAAAGTAACCCATAGAGGTTTTGACATATGTTGTGTAACTCTAAAAAGGGTATCTCAAAATGCATTTTTTTTGTACCCATGGTTAGGGTTTGTGGAGTTGGGGACCAAAAACCGTCTTGACTGTCCTAATAGGCCTAGTATCCTTTAGTGAAGAAAGTGGCCTTGTTTGGGATTCCTATTCAATGCTAAGAAATGGAAAGGTTTGTTTAGATTTTCTTAAGGCTCAAAATTTCCAAAGATCAGTGAGTGCAAGTTTGTAGCTAGTTGTAACCTATTTTGACCTTTGTAACCTAGAGTTGTGTTCTCGAGTTGCTTGGTGAGATGGGCATGAAGGCTCAATACAAGTTGGAATCACTTGTCCATATTGAAATGTGTTTTGTCTGACCTTCCATCCACCCTGAGACCTCTGCATCATAAACATGAGTGGCATTGGAATGGGAGATATAGCGAAGAGTAAGGGTTTGCAGGATGAGCCAACCCTAGGAGAGACACTTTCAAATTCTCTGGGACAATGTGAAAAGGTTAGGGAGCAAGAGGGGGTCATAACAAAATGCAAAGGAGGAAAAAAAGATTACCTTGGTTGCAGCTCGAGAGAATTTTTGATGAGACGTCTTCTAATGTGGACCCTGAGGTAATCAGAAGGACAAAAAAATTTGGACAATGCAAGGCATTTTGAATTCCTATTCAATAATGGATTTGAAAAATATAGGAGTGGGTGGAACCTCAAGAAATCGAACGTAGCAAAGGTGCATAACAACAATAATTGGCGCAAGCAAAACTCTACTTCATCAAAGGTTGGCATAGAGGAGCATCCAAAAGGAGCTTGGAAAGGGAAGGATAGGGTTGCAAGCAATGAAGGACCATCCAACAAGGATGTGATGGTAATAGATAAGTCACCTGTGCATCATTTGCTTAATTCTACTATTTTTGTGGATGAAAATAGAATCATGCTAGCTAGAGGAATATTAGAGGAAATGGTGGTATTTATCAAATGGGGTGGTGGATTGAAGGAGTCGGGTTGCATAGAAAAATGGTCTCAAAAATAATGGGGCAATTTAATTCATTTTATTTACCTCTCCCTAATGGCTTTTATCTAGTTGAATTTCCCAATCAAACTGAAAAATGGAAGGCCCTAAACAGCGTTCCACACTATTTAGAGAGTTTTAGTGTACATTTAATTGAATAGATCCCTAATTTTAATCCATGGAAATATATAGTCAAGGAAGGGCCTGTAGGGATCTATTTGTCTAACATAACATCATAATATTGGGGGTAAAAATTCTCAAAGAGATCGGAAAGGGTTTAGGTACTTTCATATCCGTGGATAAAATTATGGTGGATAGGGAGTGGGGAGAATATGCCAGACTAAGTATTGGATTATTCCCTAATCAGATTTTGCCAAGGGAGATTGTGATTCATGCTATTGGTGGATATGGAAGCAAAAGGTTGAAAGGGAGGATATGTTGGTTTTATGCCCCAAATGCGGATCTAAAGAACATGGAGGAACAACTTGTAATGGACACATAGTTGTTAATAGGGGCAATGGATATGAGTATAAGAAAGGGCATGATAGCTTGTGTGATAAGAGTCTATTAAATAAGGACGCATTTGGTCCTAAAATGGTAGGGGCTAATTTGGGGCAGAAGGAGTAGGATGGGGTTTATGAGGTTAGTGGAACACTTATAGTCGATGAAGTGTGTAGCATGGGGACTACTCAAGAACAATATGGAGGTCCACAACAAAGGGATGATAATATTCAGGAAAAGAAAATAAATGGGATGGTAAGGGACTGGATACTAAGGAAGAGAAATTTGGAGAGGAATACTCAAAACAAGAAATTACATACATAAATTTATGCAACAAGGAGAGCCATAGGATAGAAGAAGTTATGAGCGGAGCTGATGATAGTCAGAATCCACCTGAAGAGCTAAGGGTTTGTCAGACAATTGAGAATATTGAAAGAGAGATTGATGTTGGAAGGAGAGGGACTAGAAGTGGAAGAAGGAGAAAATGTTGACTAGAAGTCAGAGGCTGATGGCCTAGCTTTGAAGATGTATAAATAGGACTCTTAATTGAGTTGAGTATTGAGAAAACAAAATCTAAATTGAATAAACCACATATAGAAGCTAAGAAAAAAAAGGGTGTCATGTCCAACAAGACAAAGTTGGCTATTACAAGAAAGTGCCAAAGGTCAGAGGAAGTTGAGCAATGGGAAGGAGATCATCCTTCCTAAGGAGCAATGAAGCTCATAACTTGGAATGTTAGGGGCATTAATGCCCCTAGCAAATGGTGCTTGATCAAGCATCAAATTGATTCAAGTTTATATATTCATGTTGCAAGAAACAAAATGGAGTAAGGAAGAGTATCAAATGAAGTTAAAAACTTGGAGACAGTGGGAAGCGGATTTTGTGGAATATGAGGGTGCTTCAGGTGGATTGGGGTTGATATGGAATCTACTCACTGTTAGGTGTGAACTAGTGCTTGCAAGGAAAATTTGGATGGTTGATAAATTTTGGACTTTGTCATAATAAGGATTTTGTAGTAATAAATGTCTATGGTCCAATATCCACAATATCCAAAAGGGGAGCTTTGGAATTAAATAATGCAGTGGATGAAACTATAGAATGATATGAGATTTATCATTGGTGGAGATTCTAATGCCACATTGGATAATATGGAGAAGCAGGGAGGATTGCAAACCTTGTCAAGAGTCCAGTGTGATTTTTAGGCATTTGTAGAGGAGAAAAATCTAAGGGGAGTCCCTACTAAGAATGAAAAATTCACTTGGACAAATAGGAGAAAGGGTTTTAATATAAGCATTACAGAGAAGTTGGATCGTTTTTTCTTGTGTGGTGATTGGGAAAATCATGCAGATGTTTGTGAAGCTGTCATCCTCCCATACATAGGATCAGATCACTTTCGAGTATAGCTAAGCATCCTTTAGGAGTGTCGCAAGGGTGGATCCCCCTCCAAGATTGAAATCATGTGGCTTAGAGATGATACCATGCATGATTGTGTCAAAGAATGGTGGAAGGAAGTCAGATTTGGGAACCAATCCAAACTGTATTATTTCTGCAAAAAACTAACCCAAACCAAATACAAATTAAAGAAGTGGAATCAAGAACACTTCAAAAATACCTTTGAGGAAAGAGCTAGGGTGGAGGATGAACTCAAGGAACTTAATGAGGTTGTAATTGAAAAGGGAATGGATGGGGCATATTTTGTGAAAGAGAAAACTCTAAGAGAAGAACTGACAAAGCTTATGGCGAGAGAGGAGTGTTATTGGAGGCAAAAATCTAGAGAAATTTGGCTAAAGGAAGGAGACAAAAATACCAAATATTTTCACAGGATGACTATTACCAATTAGTGTATGAAGAGGATTGTGGGAATTGAAAGGGAGGATGGTACAAGGACCCAATCCATGGAAGAAGTCAATGAAGAAGCAATTAGATACTTTCAATCCATTATGATTTGAGAAGTGCAGGACAATGTAGAGGAAAGGGATAGTTTTTATAAAAAAAAATCCACACTTGATTAGTGATGCAAATAATTTGGAGTTATATAGACCAGTTTCAATGGAAGAAGTTAAAGTTGCCACCTTTCAGTTTGGTCCAAACAAAGCTCTGGAACCTGATGGCTTTACTACAAAATTTTATCAGGTATTTTAGGATATCTTGAAGGGTGATCTCCCGAAGGCAATGGAGGAGTCTAGGAGAAGAAATACAATGTTAGGTGTTATCAATCATACCTTCTTAGCTTTAGTTCTAAAGAAGAAAGAAGCACCGAGTATAAGCGATTACCAGCCCATTGCATTATGCAACACGACATATAAGATCATAACAAAAGTGATAGCAAATAGATTGAAAAAAGTGATCAGTAAAGTCATCTCAGAAGAGAAAAGTGGTTTCTCGCATGGTAGATCAATTGTGGAAGGAATCATAATTGCTCATGAATCTATTCACTCGGCCTAAATGGCAAGGATTCCAAGCTTGATCAACAAATTGGATATACTGAAGGTGTATGATTTTGTGGATAGATAGTTCTTATTAGAAGTTTAAGCAGGTTTAGATTTGGGCAAAAATGGGTTGACTGGGTTGGAAACTATATTAATCTCCCAAATTCTCAATATTAGTCAATGGGGTGGTGCAAGTTTTTTTTGATACCTCTAGGGGGATAAGACAAGGGGATCCCTTATCCCCCATTCTTTTCATTACCATGGCAGTAGCCTTAGGGTGAAGCATATCAATGACCAAATCAGAAGGACAGTGTAAAGGGATAGATATCACCCTCGGTGTGAATGCGATCACTCATCAACAATTTGCTCATGATACAATTCTATCTGGCAAGGCCTGTAGAGTTGAAGCTAGAAGTATAATAAATTTGATGGATGACTATAGTAAGGCCTCTGGGTAGAGCATTAATTGGACAAAATTAGAGGTGCTTTTTTCTAAATGTGCAACCCAACCTGTAAAGGGAGGTCACTAGAATTTTGGGATTAAGAGTGGCCAACTTTCCATGGAAATTTCTAAGGATGCCCTTATTTGTTGGACCAAATAAAAAGGACTATTGGGAGAATATGATAAACAATTGTTGAAAGAAAATGGAACTTTGGAAAGGGAAATGGCTGACCTCTATTGGTAGAATACTCATGATAAAAGTGGTTTTTTTAGTCATCCCTGCATACTCCATGTCATGCATGAAAATTCCCAGCTCTATGGAGGATATACTAAATTGGACAATGCAACATTTCTTTTGGAATGGGTCTAATGATTCAAAAAAATTCATTACTTGCCTAGGATAAGGTATGCAAACCCAAAGGGGCTAGTGGAGCTGGTGTAAGGTAATTTAGAATTCTGAGTGCCATAATGGGAGCCAAACTCGTTTGGAGCATGTATAAGGGCACAACCAAAAGTGGGTATAAGCGCTAAGGAAAAAATATTTGAGTTGAAATATCTCATTAGTATACTCACTACTAGGAATCCTCCTAGAGGGTCTGCCATTTGAAATTTCATTCTGGATAGTTGAGAAAATATCACTAAACATATAACATGGGAAATAAAAAATGGACAAAGAGCCACCTTCTGGGAAGATTCTTGGGAAGGCTTTTTAGAACTAAAAAATGATCCTTATTTGGAAGAGTTGAGGCAAGAAACCACCAGAATTTGTGGCAACAAGGTGTGTAACTATGGATTGATTAGCAGGAGGGATGAATTGCCAAAGTAGGAATGGAAGTCCTTAAGTGAAATCAATGAACCTCAAGATCAGAAAGATATCCTCATAGAGATTTTGAAAAGTCTAAGTATCTCAATATTAGAGCAGGAAGATGAGATCAAATGGAGCGCCTCAACAAATGGGGAATGCAAGTTCAATATTAGGTATAAAGTTAAGGAAGTTGTGATGGAGGACAAGTCATGGCTAAAAGATTTGTTGTGGGCAAAGTATTGTTTACCCAAGGCGGGTGTGTTCTCTTGGTTGGCTTTACAAAAAAGGATTCTTACCCAAGACAGGTTGGCTAAATTGGGCATACCTGGACTGGGTAGGTGCCCTCTCAACAAATGCAAGGAGGAAGATGCAGACCATATTCTACTCACATGCCCTTATGCAGAAGCCTATTGGAAACACTTCACTTCTAATTTGAATTTTGAAGCCCCTTTTCTGCATAAATTGATTGATTGGTTTATCATATGGCCAAAGTGGCATAAATTGGGTGTATTTGGAAGCATCTGACAGATCGTTCCCTCCTTGATTATATGAAAACCGTGAAAGGAGTGAAACAAAACGATTTTCAAAGACAAATCAATGGCTAGAGAGATGTTAGTCTTAAAAATAGAATCTTTGATCATAGAATTAGTCAACATGGATGTCAGGAGCAAAACAATCAAATAGAATATTTACACAAACAAGAATGAGGAGTTGGTCAATGCATTCAAGGGGTTGATTATTCCTTCGATGGCTGGGAATAATTCATCCAAGAATCCAACTATTATGAGGAGAGAGACTAAATCGAGTGTCCCTAAAGTTGGATGGGTCAAGATAAATTTTGATGGTGCTACTCTAGGAAACCCTGGCCCCAATGGTATGGGATGTGTGGCTCGCAATGATTTGGGAATAGTGCTAGTAGAGAGGTCAAAGAGCATTGGTGAAGCAACAAACAATGTGGCTGGATTTGGAGCAACCTTGAGGGGGCTTGAATTAGGTAGAGAATTGGGTGTGGATAGAATTCATCTTGAGGGGGACTCCTTGATCACCATTAATGCGATCAGAAAGAACCATGCACCCAACTGGAATTAAGTAGGTGGTTAGAGCCAATAAGAAATTTGACTGGTAAATTTCAAGAATTCAAAATTAGTCATGTTTGCAGGGAAGGAAATGGGTTGGCTAATGAATTAGCAAAAGAAACCACAAAGGATTAAGTAGGAATAAATGGGATGGGGTGGGGTACTAAGACAATGGTTGTCGAGGCTAGATATTCAGACACAATGGCAAGTTGACTAGACCAATATTGTCCTAACATTGCAAATAAAATCATACTTTCGATTCGTTGGCAGGTGGGTCCTAATTATTGTAAGTTGTGAAATTGTATATGGATGGTGGTTTGTAATGTTTTATGGGATGGGCCAATTTATCGACACATAGTGATTCAATGGACTCATTGGCAATCCTTAAATGTCATGTGTCATTATGTCACCTCATCTCAATATTAACTACTTAGAGTTCCTAGGGATGGGACTTATGTCACTGATGGAACATTTGTTCTAGGATTTTAAGTGAAATCAAGTGCCATTTGTACTCCAAGACAAAATTTAACATCAAGGCAATATTCGTTAATGCCATGCCAAAGATTGGGAATGATGAGAAGGACAAATTTTTCACTTAGCGCAAGGTAGCCTCATAATTAGCCTTTTTGGAAAGTGTCTATTTATAGTGTTTAGGGAAGGTCATTAACCACATTTCATTCTTCATTTTCTAAAGTCTTTGGCATTTATTGTGCTATGGATATGTCAATTTTGTTGGAGTTCACAAAAACATAGATGGCCTTTCTTGGTGAAGTCTCAAACAAGCAGTTGCTTGCCATTCTGGCAATCAGGCACCCCTTCGTCCTGCATGCTACTAAGAAGGTGTTAGGTATGGAGTTTTTGAAGGCTTATCATCGCCATGGAATCAATACTGACATCAATATGATTTTTTTGGCTATGTTGGTATATATGGGGGTGAGTGAGGCTAGGGCAAAAAAGATAAGCGAAATGCTTTTTCGTCACACCTTTCCAGGGGAGATTGACATTGTGTTGGATAATATTAATGATAATTTTCTCACTTTACTTCCACAAAATTTCTACATGTCTTCTGGCTACGGGGTGGAGGTCCATAATTTTCCCATTATTTGTACATTGGAGCCGACAAGTTTGGAGGGGATTCGGGCATAAAAAGAGAGGAGCATCACCTTCCTATTGTGGTTGGCAAAAATATTACTAGAGCTTGAGAATGGGTGGGTCCAGAATTTCATGATTGATGAAGCAATGTTGGACGAGGATGGAGATGAGTGCAGTGAGGAAAAGGAAAATGTGCTTGATGATGAGGCAGACTAAGGTCTCGAGAGTGGGGAAGAATGGATTGTCGAGGATATTGAGGATGTGGAGGAAGTCGCGACCAGTCAAGCTCGCATAATTGCGACATGGAGTGCCCTATCATAGAACACGCCATTGTTGCATGCCATATGTGGGAGACTAAGGAAGACAATGATGAAGAAGGTGACAATGACGATGACAGTGGTAATAATAGTGTATAGGGTTATTAGTTAATCTTATGAATCTTGAAATGGGAAGCATTTTGTATGCAGTATAGTGTATAGGGTTTATATGGTTGAGGGTACCCTCCTCTTTTAATTTATCTACACGTGCATAATAGATTCATGCTTTATCATCCACCACACATGATGATTTACATATGACTCCTTTGATTAGGTTTAAATTTAGTTTAATTTTTGTAAAATAGTTTGCTAGGTAAATTCAATTAAATTTTAGGTTTTGAATTTTTGATAAATGTTAAATAACACGTAGAGTATAGAAAAAATCTAAGACTATTGTGCTTGGAAAAGAGTAATCTACTCTTTTTTTTAATGTATTTTTCGTTTTGATAAAATTATATTTTTTAAATTTTTTTTTTTTTCAATTTCACTAATGGTATTTTTGGGGATTTGTATGATTCTTGATTTTTTTTAAAATTAAATTTAAAGTTAAGAATATGTGGAACCTTTCTCTTTTACAAGATGAAAAAGTATTTATTGGACTTAATTATTGAACCCGCAACTCACAAAAATCATTAACAACCAAAGCGCCTTTTACATGGAGAGATAAAAGCCATTGATTATGTTATGCAACCTTAAGAATTTAATTAACACAAATAATTGATATTAGTAGTAGATTGATTGAAGATAGAACAATAAAAATATCCTACTACAAACAATTGCAAAGGCGGTTGCAAAGCGCTTGATTTAAGAGGCACCCCTGTTGAACCCAAGGTAGGATTGAGAGGGGGGTGAATCAGTCTAAATCTTCCAGATATTTAAAATATATTAATTATAAATAGAATTTAACTATTCTACAACTATACTAAAAATACATGAACACCAAATTTACATGGAAAACCCAAATAGGGAAAAACCACGATGAGAATCAAACTCACAATATGAATAAAATGATCACAATGTTTTAGGCTTACTGCCAAAGAGTAACATGCACCTGATGGACTTGCAATACTAAGGCACTCTACCTTAGGGAAAGATACAAGGACTTGCACAATTGAAGCTCACTACTTCAAGGCAAGATACAAGATGTTGTTGAAGGACTCGTTATCAATCAATAACAAAGGAAATAGAATAATTGATATGAGAAGAATCTCTTGATCATTAAATTTTCCTTGAACATTTGTATCAAGTGACCAAAATCATGGCAAACATATATGGAAATTATCACTATCTCAGTGCACTTTCTCACAAAATATATTACCTTCAAATCTCTTTACAAACTAACTTTTGTACATCTACAATCTCAAATTTGCTTAAACATCATTCAAATTCACTTCTCATCAATTCACACAAAATCCCATACATAATTCATCCAACCACACTCCTTAAATATAAGATAGATCATTGAAAACTTAATTAAGGATCGAACACAACCAAAATAAACATTATTCCACAAAATAAGCCACTTGAAACAAAAAAATACTCAAGGCAGTTCACTCCAGGAGAAAGAGGGAACCCAAATACATCATTCAACATCCTTATAATATGAATCCAATGATTTGAACATGCTAACACATCCTCCAAAGATGCCACCAAACATAACATGTAGATAGACAATAAAGCTTGTCATTCGGCCAGCCAAAAACACATCTTCCAAACCAAATTATACCACACGGATCTCCACACACAATGGTGAGACCAATAACAAAATTTTGACTCATTCTCCAATGCATATCCAAACCAAAAACCATGATCCAAATAAGATAATCTAACTAGACACACCGAACCATAATACAACTAAATATTCCAAACATAAATCAACATAACACATTTGTAGAACAAAAACACCACTAGAGAAACACACTGAAAATACTGCACGAACCACATAATCATGCCCAGTAAACCAGAACATAAACTTCAACATATCTAAAGTCCACTAAAGACTTCCCAAATCAGTCTGACAGACACCCTTATCGTTAGAGAATAGTAATTGTAGGCACCTAAAACTTGCACAACTAATTAAATAAATTTTATTCATTTAATCATCATTTATTCGCCTATTAATTAGACTAAGTTTTAATTAATATCCCTATTCTTCCAATCAACATATTAATCAAATTAAATATTTGATTAAAATCCTTTTCTAACCTATTAGTTAAACTAAGGTTTGATTAAGTACCCTTTAGCCATTTAATTGAATAAATCTTATTTATTTAATTAAAACCCCCCCTTTTCCCTTTTAATTGAATTTACATTTGATTAAAATCTCTTTGTATTTAAATAAATCATTACTTATTTGTGAATAGTCCCCCCACTTGCAAAATCCTACAAATTCAAAGTTGCACCCCTTTTGGCTAAAATAAATCTTTTATTATTTAAAAATGTCGATTTTCCTCCACTTGCATTCTCCTACATTTTCCAATAGTGTGCTAATATTCTTCTATAACCCCTCTAATCCCTCATTAACTAGCTCGATTCCTCTAATCATGTCACATCCCTAAATTTGGGGGAGTCACTTCTCCAAATTTGTGGAAAGTCTTCAAAATGTATTGAAGACTTTACCTTCTTCAACAAGTTAGCTTGTTTAGTCTTCCAAACTTGTAAGGCTCTTACAAAATCCTTGAAGGTTATCTATCTTTCAACAAGTTAACCTCCAAAGTCTTCAATGGCATTTAATGCCTCTTACAAGACATCGCCCTAGCCCATGATGGTTGTCCCTTTGGCCATCCCTCAACTCTGCACAAGAGTTTGCCTCTTGGACAATAGCATGCTCCCTTGGATAATAGAATTATCCAATGATGTCATCTCTTGAGGTTATCCCTATGCTTACTTAGCATATAATGTTTGCTTAGCATCCTCTCAAGCCATCTCAAGGTAACATTTGTTAACTTGGGATTGGATTGAATCCCCCTCATGGATTGATAACTTTCAATCCTAGCCCTTGTTAAGATTGCTCAATCTTGGCCATCCATTTCTCTATTTTCTCTATAAATAGAGCTCATTTATTCAATCTTAGGATCCATCATCTTGTGCATCAAACTTATAGTCATTTTGCAGGTTATCAAGGAACTCAATTTGTCATCTTCAAGCACTTAGATCATCTTAGTTGCATGCTAGTTTAGCTTTCATCAAGTTGATAGTATCATGCTAATCCCATTTTCATACTAGCTTAATTCATAACCATTGCATATCAAATTCATATCAATCTACATGTTAGTTTAATTAGCACATCTAAGCTTTCAATTTGGAATCAATCTTAGCCTCATATCTTACATTTCATCTTTTCATATATCATTTGATCATCTAGCTAGGATCTTACTTGCATTCATTTTGATCTTGGCATATCCTTCAATCTCATTCTTTAGGTTGAAATCTAAAATATCAAGTGCTCTTCCAAGTGAGAGTCACCTTGAATCTTGAAAATCCTTGGAGATAGAGGAACATGAGATGTGCTTGGGGTTCTTGATTTTGAAGCTAACTTAGTTTTGTTTCTATTTTGATTTCTAACTCTAACATAATGTTTCATGTGTGTGTGATGTTGTTTGATTATCCTTTGGCAAATTCCACACTTTTTGAGCACACATTTTTGGCGCCCACTATGGGGCTTGGCCCCTAAATTTATCAAATTTCTAACATTTTTGTGCAGGTTCGACCAAGAAATCTTATAGAAACTTCTAGCGCACACGTTGTACATTGTAGCGCATTTGGTCTCTTTTATAGCGCATACGCTCACTGTTACAATGAATTTGAAGTATGTCGCAATGCATACATCTTTGTAATAGCCCATTTGTATCAGGGTTACAATTTCTATCTTCCGTTTATTTTTTGGTTTTGGACAATTTAGCGCATTTAATGCATCTTGTAGTGCATTTGTTGTACGCTATAGCCCACCAAGTGATTGGGATTTTCACTAACTTCTTTTTTTGCAGGTTTCTAACAGTTTCTTGCAGATTGGAGGAGTTAAGTTAGGATTTTTTTAATTTTCTTTGCTAGCTTTTTCAAAGTTGGTTAAAAAGAATTCACATTTCCTTTGGTAAACAGAACTTCATATTTTCAATTTGGTGCTTTAAAAGGAATCACATTTTTTTTTGGGCTCTAAAAAGAACATTAGTTGCAAAGGTAAAAAGAATCACAAATCAAACTTTGTTTTCTTGCAAGTTAGGAGCAAAAACACTTCAAATTTGGGCTTAAAAAGAACAACAACTTTCATTTCTTGCAAAGCTAAATTCACAATCAATCTTTATTTGCAAGTTAAAAAGAACAATCAACTTGTCCCTTTTTTGCAAAATCAATTTACTTTATAGCAACATGCTTTCATTTTGTTTACCAGGATTTCACTTTCCTAGCTAGAAAACAATTGCTATGTGGGACTAAAATAAACACCATGTATGATTGGAGAAACATCTCCAATTAGGACTTAGAAAATAATTTCTTTGCAAGGGTAAAAAGAACTTTGTGTGCTTTGTCTTGAGTGGTAGGTATATGCTCTCCCCTTAAATGGGTGACCAAAAAGCCAAACCCACTTTTCATGCTTTATTTACTTTCAAGCAATTAAAACCTTTAGAGGTTTTGCCTTCTCGAACGCCTTGAGGGGGCTAGCGAGAAGGGTACGACTCAAGTGTGCAATGATTAAAGCCAAGTTTACCAACCCACTATAATCAAATGTGGAGGCTGATGAAAATCCCCTCCAACGATAGTGTGTATTTGATAGCCTTCCCCTAGTATCCTTGTGATGCAAAAAGCCTTTGTTCTAAAGGTTGGGAAGCCTCTTGATTGAGTTTATAATTTGTCGCGTCGAACAAAACCTTTACTACAAACCATAGAAGTAGAAACCTTGAGCCAAGTCAGTTGCCATACATTGGCAATATCATAGTGCAAGGATGGGGAAGAATTTGCCCCCAAGATCACTCACCATACATCTCCCAAGATAACTACTCAATTGAGGACCAATCCTCTTTGGGTTAATTTATGTAAAAAGGAAAAAAAATGGGCGCCCTCTTGGGGGTGACATGGTTGTTTGAGCTGAAGGAGTATCAAGTTGTGGGCTATGGTATTGTTAATGACCCTTGAATAAAGAGTCTACTTGGTGTGTCTTATTTGTATCCAAACCAGTGAAAACATCAGGGATTTGAACACATCCTCAAAGAACATGCACTAAATATTTAGCATTAGGATGTGTTGAACACAAGATGCCACCGACAGGGGGTGAATAATTGGTTTCCAAACTTTTCCCTTTTCTATCCCATGTGTGTGTACCAGTTAACAAATCTAACGTAAATCTGACATACCGGTTAGATGGGAGGATGATACAAATGCAACCACACATAAAAGGGACATCACATAACACCAAATGTATGAGGAAAACTCAAAATGGGGAAAACCTTGGTGAGAAATGTTGTTGGAGACTACTGCTCCAATCCAGTCTCATAGTGAAAACCTCGGTTACAACATTTAGGGCACCAACCCAAGGAGTATCACTCCTATTTTAGGGCACCAACCCAAGGAGTATCACTCCTATTTTAGGGCACCAACCCAAGGAGCACCAACCTTTGCACTGAGCTCCAACTCAGTGATCTATAATGAATATAATCAATTACAAAAGTGATAGCCTTGTTACAAAAGAACTTTGTAACTCTTATGCAAATCTCTCCACCGGTTCTCCTCTCTCCAATCCACTGTCAGTTCTCTGCTCACCTTCTCACTGCCGCAACCTTATCTCCTGCTACAACTTACTCTCTGTCGCAACTTACTCGATGTTGCAACCTTATCGGTTCAGCCTCTACTTCTTCTTTGCGAGATCACTCTTCTCTGATTCCTTTGCCAGTTAACTTCTCACAAGTTCACACCACTGTCAGGCTCAGTGACAGTTTGTTGGTTGCATCACCCTCGCCAGTTACACTCTTCTAACTGGTTCTCTTGCGAGCACTTAGTCACCGTCACCGTGATCTTCAATGAACTCTCTGACTGGTTGACTCTTTATTGCTCTTTCACTCTCTATCCTTCATCACCTGACCTGCAACATCATCAATCCTCTTCAGTCATGAGTCGACATATTTATTCTTGAGTTTTCCTGCCATGGCCAACATTCAAACTTGTGGCATGCTAGAGTTTCTTCATCGACCTCGAGGCAAACCAAATCCAATTAGATCTCCTTCTAGAGATCGACCTCCTGCAACTGATCACCTATCATCGTCAATTGCGCTATGTCCAGAACATGTTTACCCAATTTGGCAAACACGACACCTTCTTTGATCTACACTTGTCAAACACCTATGAAGCGATCACATAGATAGATTCACCTACCCCTGATTAGCGCCTGGACACTTGATCTCAATCATGAAGCCATTGAATCAGATCCCTATCCTCTGATCAATCTTGAGCTGCACTCTTCTGCAATCGACCCGTGAAACACGCTATCAACATTAATGTCGACCAGTCACAACCTACCTCACTGACAACACTTCACCGTCCACAACATGCATGACACCTATCTCCTATGTGTCATCATAGTCGACATCCACCTCTGCTAAGTCATTTATGTCGATCTAGACAAGATCACCGTTCAACCACACAACCGGGTTCATCTATCAGTTCACAGACCTTGCCAGTTATACCCTAACTGGTCTGTCTTCAACCTTGCACTTTGATTCTCTTCTGGTGGAACACCAAAACCGGTCAGCACTCTTGTCAACCTACCTCATGCACATCTTCAACAGATGGGAGCCTTCCACTTTTGCACCTAGTCAGCATTACCAGTGGACATACTTACCAACAACTACCTTGATGACACCATGTCATCAACCTTCAACAAACTCCATCTTCAATCTGGTTGCTCTCTCTATCTACAATTGCCCAACCTTGCCTTCTTCATCATTTGACCGGTTCACCTATCAAATAGTTTATCAGAATGACAAACATATCCTTCCTTCTCTATACCAGCAACTCATCATGTATGCCCTTGTAGATTCGGTGCATATCTCTGATCTCATGCACCTAAGGCAACTTAGTGTTTCACCGCTTGATCTAGTGTGAGCCTTCAATCTCCTACCTTTAACACTTCTCTTATCTCAGAGAACTATGATGCATTCCATGCATAATAGGAGATAAGCTTCACTTACCAGTGGGAGTGGATCCTTGTCATCTGCATCCGTCAATGCACCAATATGGCTTCCCTATTTGAGTAGGCATATCTTCACACAATCACATATGATCCGGTTGGGCACACTCACTATCAGTCATCAATTCATATGGTGACTTCATCTTTATCCAGTGGTTGTTTCACATCCACACAACATATCAGTGGCCTGCACATACTTCACCTCTAGTGTTGATGTGATTTTTGTAACATTCTGCCTCTTCATCACAATAAATAGCTCAACATCTTACTCTTTTGTTTGTTGGCAACAATGCACTTCCAACATGTCACTCATCGGTCCTATACCATACCAGTCTCCTATCCATGTCTTCAACACAAGTCAACACTAACTTGTGTACCAGTGACACCAATGACCATTATGCTATATGACCTTCTCTTCCTTACTGGTGACCTGCTATGCTAGTTGACATCAATGGTACTATTTCTGGTATGCATCAATGACAACACTATTCATCAATTTCCCATACTGGTTGCCATCCTATACTAGTTGACATCAATGACAACACAATGCCAACATGATGAGCATTGTCTTCATGTGTGCTATGTATTCTTGTCACAAATGATAAAACATCTTGCAAAAATATCAATCAATCAACTAATAAATCAGTTCAAACAAAGAGAAATCATAAGTGGAGGAGATTTTCAATCTCCAACAAAGCACCTTTTGAGGTGGTTATCAACTATCTTTAGGCAAGACTTTCATCCAACAAGATAAGAGGTGTATCAAACCAAGTGATCACAAGTTATCATCCAAACCATCTCAAAACAATACCTATCTAGGAATTCAAGTTTGTCGAATTTGGTTTCCATATCAAGAAACTTGATCAATATCATTTGATGTACTTTGTCATAGGGGCATATTGAACAAACCCTATATTAAGACTAGTAAGCTTGAGTACCAAAATGAAGTATCCCTATCAACAGATAATGAAGGCAGATCTGTTAGCAGCTGCAACAATGATGAAGAAGGAACCCACTTGTTCATGGCTCAAGAATCAGAAGATGAGAGGCACACATCTGAGAATGATCATGCAAATCATTCCTATTGACAAGATGTGTTTGGCAGTGATAGTGATGGTGAAGAAGAAGATGAAGCAAAAGTTGATCTTGAAGGAGAACTTATAAGTGCACTTGAAAAACTTAGTAGAGTGTCGAATGAATACAAGTTATTCAAGAATGTTGTAGTTGTGGAACAAAACCGGTTGATCAGATGCCTTGAAGAATTTGAGAAATGTATCTTAGAGTTGAAGACTCAACAAGAAGACACCAAGGAATGTAGGTGTAAAGATCTAGCATCTAAGCTAGAGGCAAAAGATAAAGAGTATCAACAGCTAGAAGGAGAAATGGAGAATCTCCGAAAGGACCTTGAGAAATTTCAGGATGAGCTCAAGGTGAGAATCCGATTTGATGGTAGCAGTGATGCCCTGGACAAAATGTTGAAGAAGACAAATCATTCCAAAGATATCAGAGGATTAGGAAGTGGTGTCGATGAATGCTCCACCAGCAAGAATGTCCCCCACAATGACATTTTGTTTGTCCCCTCAAATGGAGATAACAAGGGACACACGTTCACTGTCCAGAATACTCCCCAGAAGAAGGTTGATCTAACCACTATCGGTGAAGACACGAAGTCAAGGATGAAGACCGGTTCTGCAAGAAGGAGCAACAATGCAGATCCCAAAGGAAAAGGGAAGATGGGAGAAGGCAGCTTCACCGGAAGCAAGAATAGAAGAAGACAACATAGAAGACCCCCTACCGGTAAAAGACAAGGAAATGCTACCACCCACAAGAAAAATAAAGTGTGGGAAAATAAGAGATCAGATGGAAGAGTTTTAGAGTGTGGACAATCCAAAATCCATCCCCGGAGAAACAGTCATGGAGATACTAAACCAATAAGATCTCCTCATGCATGGTATAATAAATTTGTAATTCATATGCCATCCTTTACCGACTACTGCTTATCTTGCAAAGATTATGGTCAAAGGGAAGATGAATACATAAAGAGGTCTAGAAATAAGAATATTGTTTGTCCAAGAAGTAATGCAAATGGCCCTAGTATGTCAAGATGTAAAACCATGCATAGATCTACTCTTATGCATAATAAGATGGGTCCACTTGCTGCCGCAAGAAATGTAAACCATGTATGTTATATCTGCAATGGATTTGAGCATAGAAGTCATGAATATAGGAACATGAAAGTTTAGTCACATGACAACCAGTATTGTAGCTATGCTCAATATGAAAATCGGTATAGAGCATATGAGAGACAAAATGTTGCAAGGACACAAGTGGAGGGGGGTGAATGATATGGTCAGTGTACCACTCCCCCTAAGGTACTTCATCTCCTTTAAGCCTTAGGAAATATAACTCATGCATTGAATGCACAATGTCATTCCATGGTCCTACTCTCTTCCTTCTTCTTCCCATTTTCAATCTTGGGAGAAGGTCTTACCTTCTTTTGCTGATTGGTCCTTGCTTTACCGGATTCTGCCACATGACCGGAAACATTGTTATAGAAGCAAAATGTGTTCATGACATACGCATGATTGGAGGACCTACTATCAAACTGGTTTGACCATCTTCTTCTGGTCATGCTATTGTAACTGGTTACTAGAACCGGTGTACCTCTTGATCTTGTAGGAACAAAACCTCTTCTCCTTTTGTTCCGTGCAACATTTTGTCTCTCATATGCTCTATACCGATTTTCATATTAAGCATAGTTGCTATACCGGTTGTCATGTGGCTGAACTTTCTTGTTCCTGCATTCATGACTTCTATGCCCAAATCCATTGCAGATATAACATATATAGTTTACATTTCTTGCGGCAGCAAGTGGACCCATCTTAGAATGCATAGGAGCAGATCTATGCATGTTTTTACATCTTGAGATACTATGGCCATATGCATTACTTCTTGGACATACAACATTCTTATTTCTAGACCTCTTTATGCATTCATCTTCCCTATAACCATAATCTTTGCAAGAGAAGAAGTAGTCGGTAAAGGATGGCATATGAATTGCAAATTTATTTTGCCATGCATGAGGAGATCTTACTAGTTTAGTATCTCCATGACCGTTTCTCCAGGGATAGATTTTGGATTGTCCACGCTCTGCAGCTCTTCCATCCGATCTCTTCTTTTCCCACACTTGATTTGTCTTGTTGGCGATAGCATTTCCTTGTCTTCTACCGGTAGGGGGTCTCTATGTTGTCTTCTTTTGTTCTTGCTTCTGGTGAAGCTGTCTTCTCCCATATTCCCTTCTCCTTTGGGATCTACATTGTTGCTCCTCCTTGCAGCACCGACCTTCATCCTTGACTTCATGTCTTCACTGGTAGTGGTTAGATCAACCTTCTTCTTGGGAGTATTCCGGATAATGAAGGTATGTCCCTTGTTATCTCCATTTGAGGAGACAAACATAATGTCATTGTGGGGGACATTCTTGCTAGTGGAGCATTCACCAGGACCACTTCCTAATCCTCTCGTATCCTTGGAATGCTTTTTCTTCTTCAACATTTTGTCCAAGGCATCACTGCTACCATCAAATTGGATTGTCGGAGATTCTTTATTTCTCCTTCTACCTGCTGATACTCTTTATCTTTTGCCTCTAACTCAGATGCTAGATCTTTACACCTACATTCCTTGGTGTCTTCTTTTTGAGTCTTCAATTCTAAGATACATTTCACAGATTCTTCAAGGCATTTGATCAACCGATTTTGTCCCACAGCTGCAACATTCTTGAATATCTTGTATTCATTCCTCACTCTACTAAGTTCTTCGAGTGCACTTACAAGTTCTCCTTCAAGATCAACTTTTGCTTCATCTTCTTCTTCACCTTCACTATCACTACCAAACACATCTTGTCGGTAGGAATGATCTGCATGATCATTCTCATATGTGTGTCTCTCATCTTTTGATTCTTGAGCCATGATCATGTGGGTTCCTTCTTCATCATTATTGCGGCTGCTAATAGATCTGCCTTCATCATTATTGCGGATGCTAATAGATCTGCCTTCATGATCTATAGATACATGAGTTGTATTTTTCATCGTCTTCACAAACCGGTTTTGCAGTGGTAGGCTCATTTTCATAGAGCTTCTTTAATCTTTCCCATAAGCTCTTTGTTGCTTTGCATTTGTCTACCTGTGAGTAAACATCATCTGAGAGCCCACAAAATATAGCCTTCATTGCTACATCATTACACCGATTTCTTCTTTTTGTTTTTGAATCGGTGGGAGGACTGACTTGACTGGGGCAGCCATTAACAACCGACATCCACACATCAAACCCTATGGAGGATAGATAGACTTCCATCCTACTACTCCAAATAGAATAATTTGAACCATCAAGAACTGGAGTGGGGATTGACACTAAACAAACAATTGTGTTAAAATACCAAAATCTACCCAAGCTACATAAAGCTTATCGATCGGGAACCTAAGCTCCGATACCAATTGTTGAACACAAGATGCCATTGAGAGGGGGGTGAATCAGTGGTTTCCAAAATTTTCCCTTTTCTATCCCATGTGTGTGTATCGGTTAACAAATCTAACATAAAGATGACTTACCGGTTAGATGGGAGGATGATACAAATGCAACCACACATAAAAGGGACATCACATAACACCAAATGTACGAGGAAAACCCAAGATGGGAAAAACCTCGGTGAGAAATGCTACTGGAGACTACTACTCCAATGTAGTCTCACGGTGAAAAACTCGGTTACAACATTTAGGGCACCAACCCAAGGAGTACCACTCCTTCTTTAGGGCACCAACCCAAGGAGTACCAACCCTTGATTTTAGGGCACCAACCCAAGGAGCACCAACCCTTGCACCGAGCTCCAACTCAGTGATCTATAATGAATATAATCAATTACAAAAGTGATAGCCTTGTTGCAAAAGAACTTTGTAACTCTTATGCAAATCTCTCCACCGGTTCTCCTCTCTCCAATTCACTGTCGGTTCTCTACTCACCTTCTCACTGTTGCAACCTTATCTCCTACTGCAACTTACTCTCTTCTGCAACCTTACCGGTTCAGCCTCTGCTTCTTCTTTGCAAGATCACTCTTCTCTAATTCCTTTGTCGATTTACTACTCACAAGTTCACACCACTGTCAGGCTCAATGATAGTCTGTCGGTTGCATCACCCTTGTTGTTTACACTCTTCTAGCCGGTTCTCTCTTGATAATTTAGTCACCGTGATCTTCAATGAACTCTCTGATTGGTTGACTCTTTGCTGCTCTTTCACTCTCTATCCTTCATCACCCAACTTGTAGCATCATCAATCCTCTTCATTCATGAGTCAACATATGTGTTCTTGAGTTTTCCCGCCATGGTCGACATTCAAACTTCTGGCGCACTAGATTTTCTTCATCAACCCTAAGGCAAACCAAATCCAATCAGATCTCCTTCCAAAGATCGACCACCTGCAACTGATCACCTATCACCGATAATTGCACTGTGTCCAGAACACGTTTGCCCAATTTGGCAAACAAGACACCTTCTTTGATCTACACTTGTCAAACACCTATGAAGCAATCACACAGATAGATTCACCTACCACCAATCAACACCTAGACACTCGAACTCGATCATGAAGCCACTGAATCAGATCCCTATCCTCTGATCAGTCTTGAGCCACACTCTTCTACTATCGACCTGTGAAACATGCTATCGACATTAATATCGACCAATCACCACCTACCTCACCGACAACACTTCACCGTCCACAGCATGTAGGACACCTATCTCCTATGTGTCATCATAGTCAACATTCACCTTTTCTATGTCATTTATCTCGATCCAGAAAAGATCACCGACCAACCACACAACTGAGTTCATCTACCGATTCACAGACCTTGTCGGTTATACCTGAACCGGTCTATCTTCAACCTTGCATTTTGCTTCTCTTCTGGTGGAACACCAAAAACAGTCAACACTCTTGCCAACCTACCTCATGCACATCTTCAACAGATGGGAGCCATCCACTTCTGCACCTTGTTAGCATTACCAATGGACATACTTACCGGCAACGACCTTGATGACACCATGTCATCAACCTTCAACAAACTCCATCTTCAATTAGGTTGCTCTCTTTGTCTGCAACTTCTCAACCTTGCCTTCTTCATCATTTGACTGGTTCACCTATCAACTAGTTTGTCAGAATGACAAACATATCCTTCCTTCTCTATACCGACAACTCATCATGTATACCCTTGTAGATTCAGTGCATATCTTTGATCTAATGCACCTAAGGCAACTTAGTGTTTCACTGGTTGATCCAATGTGAGCCTTCAATCTCTTGCCTTTAACACTTCTATCTTATCTTAGAGAACTATGATGCATTCCAAGCATAATAGGATATAAGCTCCACTTACCGGTGGGAGTGGGTCCTTGTCATTTGCATCCGTCGATGCACCAATATGGCTTCCCTATTTGAGCAGGCATATCTTCAAACATGCACATATGATCTGGTTGGGCACACTCACTATCAGTCATCTCTTCATATGGTGAATCCATCTTTATCTAGTGGGAGTCTTGTTGTTTCACATCCACACAACATACCGGTGGCTTGCGCATACTTCACCTCTAGTGTTGATTTGATTTTTGTAACATTCTCCCTCTTCATCACAATCATTAACTCAGCATCTTACTCTCTTGTCGGTTGGCAACAATGCACTGCCAACATATCACTCACCGGTCCTATACCATACCAGTCTCTTATCCATGTCTTCAACACAAGTCAACACTGACTCGTGTACCGGTGACACCAATGGCCATTATGTTGGATGACCTTCTCTTCCTTACTGGTGACCTGCTATGCTAGTTGACATCAATGGCACCATTTCCGGTATGCATCAATGACAACACTTCTCATCAATCTCCCATACCGGTTGCCATTCTATACTGCTTGACATCAATGACAACACGATGCCAACAATCTCCCCCTTTGACATTGATGTCAACACACGTAGTATCTGACATACTACAAATTCTCTCTCCCCCTTTGTGTGTTCCATGAATTCTCACACATGCAGCATGCAACATACTACAGAGTCTCTCTCCCCCTTTGACAACAATGGCAAAGGGTATTGACATGGTTTCTCTCCTCCTTGTGTCTACCAGACACTAACACTTTTCTCTCTCCCTTTCACCTTCATACTTTGCATCACCCCAAATCACAACACTTGAGAAGGAGGGCTCAACCACCAACTGACACTAGTTGCTCATCAACCAAGTGTATATGCAAACTAGAACCCTATTGCATATACAAGTCTGAAACCAATTGAAGGAACATGTGTCAGTGAATACGACATACCTATCGGCCAGACTGCATCATCTCCCCTTGATATGCAAAAGCCATTCTGACCCCAAATTGTTGATACCAAGTGTTGAAACTAACACTAATACCAATTGTATCTCTTTCGATACCAAATGTATGTTTTCCTGTGCAGGTAACTCTCCCTCTTTGCAGGCAACACTCTCGATGGTCCAGTTGTGATTTCAATTGGATAGGCATTGAGATATTTCACAACCCCAGATACTTCCAAGGAAACAATCATACCAATACAACCATAAACACTTGCACACCTTTTGTGTCCATCAAGTCTGATACAATTCAGAAAACATGGCTTTTAACTCCCCCTGAGTCATACATCTCAGGTCATCATTACTTATCAGGTTCAAAACCAGAGCCAAACTACCCCTTATACCGGTTGAGCTATGCATATGTGATCATTTTGATGATCTATTAGATCTACAATTTCCACCACAACATATGACATGATCCTAAGTGTTCACAATGCCATAAATCAAACCGGTTAGCCCAAAAAGATGCATGTATACATGATTAACTATTGGGCCGTCATATTTCATTAAGGTCTTTTCTAATACCACCTGAGATATAATCACCTCATTTCATGCTTTCAAAGTTAATGCAATGATCTTGGACCTCATTGTCTTACATAACTTGCAAATACCAGTTTCCTGCACCGGTCCATCATTTCTACCGGAGCACCTTCCTCTAACTCCTATCTTCTTGTGTCAATTTGCTTCCGATCCCAATTACAAATTTTCCATCCATTGACACATGCACTGGTGATCCATCTTTTCTCTGTAGGTGTGTAGCCACTACACACACTTGTCATCTCATTTTCTTCTTTCTTATTGGTAGCAACTTGTTCTTCCATTTGTCCTCTTCCACTGAGGGGGGTGCATGATATGGTCAGTGTACTACTCCCCCTAAGGTCCTTCATGTCCTTTAAGCCTTAGGAGATATAACATGTCCATTGAATGCACAATGTCAGTCCATGGTCCTACTCTCTTCCTTCTTCTTCCATACCTGCTTGGTCTCATTCTTCTTCCCATTTTCAGTCTTGGGAGCAGGTCTTACCTTCTTTTGTTGATTGGTCCTTTCTTTACCAGATTCTGCCATAGGACCAGAAGCATTATTGAAGAAGCAAATTGTGTTCATTCCATACGCATTATTGGAGGACCTACTGTCAAACCGGTTTGACCATCATCTTCTGGTCATGCTATTGTAACCGGTTACTGGAACCGATGGACCTCTTGATCTTGTAGGAACAAAACCTCTTCTCCTTTTGTTCCATGCAACTTTTTGTCTCTCATATGCTCTATACTGATTTTCATATTGAGCATAGGTACTATATCGGTTGTCATGTGACTGAACTTCCTTGTTCTTGCATTCATAACTTTTATGGCCAAATCCATTGCAGATATAACATACATAGTTTACATTTCTTAAGGAAGCAAGTGGACACATCTTATTATGCATAAGAGTAGATGTATGCATGTTTTTACATCTTGATATACTATGGCCATATGCATTACTTCTTGGAAAGACAACATTCTTATTTCTAGACCTATTTATGCATTCATCTGCCCTATGACCACAATCTTTGCAAGAGAAGCAGTAGTTGGTAAAGGATGGCATATGACTTACAAATTTATTTTGCCATGCATGAGAAGATCTTACCGGTTTAGTATCTCCATGACTGTTTCTTCGGGGATGGATTTTGGATTGTCCACACTTTGCAGCTCTTCCATCCGATCTCTTCTTTTCCCACACTTGCTTTGTCTTATGGGCGATAGCATTTCCTTATCTTCTATTGGTAGGGGGTCTTCTATGTTGTCTAGTTTTGTTCTTGCTTCCAGTGAAGCTACCTTCTCACATCTTCCCTTTTCCTTCAGGATCTACATTGTTGCTCCTTCTTGCAGCACCGGTCTTCATCCTTGACTTCATGTCTTCACCAGTAGTGGTTAGATCAACCTTCTTCCGGTGAGTATTCCAGACAGTGAAGGTCTATCCCTTATTATCTCCATTTGAGGAGACAAACATAATGTTATTGTGGGGGACATTCTTGCTGGTGGAGCATTCACCGACACCACTTCTTAATCCTTTGGTATCCTTAGAATTCTTTTGCTTCTTCAACATTTTGTCCAATTTATCACTGCTACCATCAAACCAGATTCTCACCTTGAGCTCATCCTGACATTTCTCAAGGTCCTTTCAGAGATTATCCATTTCTCCTTCTAGTTGTTGATGCTCTTTATCTTTTGCTTCTAGCTCAGATGCTAGATCTTTACACCTGCATTCCTTGGTGCCTTCTTGTTGAATCTTCAACTCTGAGATACCTTTCTCAAATTCTTCAAGGCATATGATCAACTGGTTTTGTTCCATAACTGCAACATTCTTGAATAACTTGTATTCATTCCTCACTTACAAGTTCTCCTTCAAGATCAAATTCTGCTTCATCTTCTTCTTCACCTTCACTATCACTGCTAAACACATCTTGCCGATAGGAATGATCTGCATGATCATTCTCATATGTGTACCTCTCATCTTCTGATTCTTGAGCCATGAATAGGTGGGTTCCTTCTTCATCATTGTTGTGGCTGATAATAGATCTGCCTTCATCATCTGCTAATAGGGATACTTTGTTTTGGTACTCGGATATACCAAAGTATGACAAATACAATGGTAAGAGTGATCCTTGGGATCGCATTAGGGAATTTTGCACTATGAGCTTAGAGTTTTCCCATAATGACACTTACATGATGAGGCCATTCCCAAGAAGTTTGGGAGGACAAACAATGGAGTGGCTTTCAAAACTCACACCTCCTATCAGGTCATTTCATGAGTTAGTGACAAATTCATTTCACAATACTCTTATAATTTTCAACTCGAGGTCACCATGCTTGATATATGCAATACAAAACAAAAGAACAATAAAACTTTCATAGTGTTTTTACAAAGATGGAGGCGCATGGTCTCAAGGTACCACGTGATGTGCTTGAAAAGGAGAAAATGGAAATTTTTATATATAATTTGAATGACGAAATGTGTTATCAACTCAAAATACAATGTCTACCCAGTTTTCAAAAGTTGATTGAGAATGAAATTTAATTAGAAGAAGCCTCAATAAAAAAAGGGAACCTTGAAATTATCTAAGGAAGGTGCTAGTTCATCAAACAACAACACCTATAACAATCAATACAACATCAACTTGGACAAGTCCAAGTTTTGGAATAGGAACAAGAATGTTGTTAAAGATGGTGTGGTTTATGCCAACAATGTAAAATCAAAGCAACCAGTGCTAAATTTATCAGGTAGTACACCACCCAACAACAATCTAAGAAATACCAATCAAGGCACTAACAACTATCAATGCAATACCTATCAAGGAAACACCAACAATCGAGGGAACAACAGAAATCAAGGGATCAATAATCACGGAAGTAACACCAACACTCCACCTCCCCAAAATAGAAGAACATTTAAACCATTGGGACAAACCCTAGAGTCCGCATTTGTAGAGCTCTTGGCAAACAAACTTATGACATTGCCAAACATAGGCAATTTTGAACCCCAAGTCAAACCACCATGGTGGAATGACTCACACTATTGCGACTATCATCAAAACAAGGGGCATCGCACAAATGATTGCCTAAAGTTGAAGAACCTAGTTCAAGACATGATAGAGAAGGGTGATATCATGGTTAATGGCCATAAGACCAATAGTGATCAAGAGGCATTCAAAGATCCCCTTCCTAATTATGACAAGGGAGGAGCAACAACATCCAACAACAACAAAGGAGCCCACATAAACAACATCTACGACAATGTCATTAATCACATATCGGCATATGACAACCAAGTGAATGTCATAAAAATCAAGGATAAATAAGAACACGTGCTGGTGAATGTGACAACAAGGGCACAAAAATATGTCTTGAAGGGGAGCACATCTAAATCAACAACTCTTCCTAAAACTCAATACAACTTGGTAGATCAATTGCAAAAGATACCTTCCCAAATATTGATATTAGAGTTGCTCAAAATCTCACCAACACATAAGGACATTTTGGAACAAGCTCTTATAGATACTACAGTTCCAAACAAACTGTACATCAATCAATTCCAAGCCATGGTGGCACATATGACAGTGCCTCATAACCTATCTTTTTCAAAGCATGATGATGACTCTTTGAGTCATCCACACAACACCCCACTCGATATCAAAGTTCTCATCTACAAACACTGGGTAAAACATGTGCTAAAAGATGGAGGAGCTGGCCTAAATATATGTACCTTAAAACTTATCTGTGCATTGGGCTTCTTAGAGAAAGATATTGATCCCAAACAAAAAATCACTATCAAGGCATATGATGATGAAGAAAGGTCGTCAGAAGGAATAGTGGTGCTACCCATTTAGGTAGGACCTATGTAGAAGGACACAATTTTCCAAGTCTTAGACATAGACTTCACATATAACATACTCTTGGGTCGTCCTTGGATCCATGAAATGCAAGCGGTACCCTCTACATATCATGAATGTCTCAAGTTCCCTTACAATGGACAGGAGATCTCAATATCAGCGGACACCAACGCCTTTCATTATTGCAACACTATGAGGGCAACTCAAAATGTTCTAGTACCACATAACAAGGAGGCCCAAGTTTCCTCATCATCCAATAATCAGGAAAAACTCAAGTCTTTGTCTATAGACTTTGAAAAGAAGATGAAGATAAAAGACCAAGGCATGGGGGAGTATTCTTTTAAATCCCTGTTTGTCACAATTACCCATATCACCAAGGTCTCATGGGCAACCTTCAACATCAAGGCACAAAGAAGCACAACCCATCACAAAGTTTGATGGCAAATTTATCCAAGTAGGGACACTCACAAAGGAATTAGAAGACAAGGATATCCTCAACTTGCTATACAAAGATGAGGAAGAGACAAGAGTCGCTACTCTAGAAGTTACCATCCCCACACAACAGTAAGGTAATGAATTCAGAATCATGCAACAGATGAGATACAAAAGAGAGGTACCTATTGGCAAGCATCAAGAAGGCATCGCAAAACCAATTCAACCGCATTCACAACTTACCAAAGATAAATCTGGACTTGGGTATGGCCGACATATTCAACCTATTAAAAAACAAGATCATTATAATCCCCGATGGAGAAGAAATGTAACATCATGGTAAGAAGTCTCTTAGTCACAAAATGAATAAAATAAAAAATTGATCTAATGGTGAAAACCATTTAATGGCAGTATTAGATCATAAAAAAATAAAAAACAAAGGATGTATCCAACAGTAAAAACCTCTCTAAGGCGCTGAAGGATGAGAGACTTGACACTCTTCCTGAATATTATTAGGAGCGATCACCTATATTGATTGAGCCTACTCAATCAATAAATATTGGTACACGAGATATAGCAAAAATCATTCACCACGTTGAATCACTTATAGATCAGGAAAAGTCGAGTTTAATAAGGTTTTTTGAGGAAAAGCAAATTAACTTTGCTTGGTCTTATGCAGATATGCTAGGAGTTGAGCCATACCTTATTATGCATCATTTATCAATCGCTCCAGGAGCAAAGGTTACTTTAGTGGTGAATATTCACCAATGGCAAATTTTTCACGTCGGCGACCTGGGAAATGGCGAATATTTTGTACCGACTGGGGGTGGCCATGTCACAACTCGATCGCCATATGTTTTATGCAATTAAATATTTCTATGCAATGATTTCGCCAATACAATATACGGTGGACACACGGTAAATTTTTTTTTTTTGCCTACACTCTCCGAGGTTGCCTTAATAGACAACCATAATTCGCCTACAGGCATGTGAAGATTTGTTAGCCAAGAGGACCCAATTCGCCCGACATCTTGCTGACGCGTGTCTCCATTCACCCCAACTTTCATCAACTATATTGTATTTGCCAATTATTTGAACGACCTATAATCACCTCGAAAATTACATAAGTCGTGTTATAGTTATGCGGGATTCACCAAATATTTATATACCATATAAAATTCCCGTAGAATTTGCCATATAAGGATTGGTATAAATACATGCAAAGATCAGATCTATCACAACACAATCTGGTGGGTTCTAGGCTCTGAATTCTGATCAATAGTGAAGTTTCAGACCAAGGAAAATCATTGTTGTTGACTACATTGGCGACTGCTAGTGACCTAAAGGCGAGAGATCATATTTTTGAAGTGTTATAATATTATTCTAAATTTATCCATACTTGTTTGCATTGTTGAGTTCATTTTTTTTTTGTGGCGACCCGTCAGTGCCAAGTAGTTAGAACTCAAGGGGGA
This sequence comes from Cryptomeria japonica, assembly GCF_030272615.1. Lineage (NCBI taxonomy): Eukaryota > Viridiplantae > Streptophyta > Pinopsida > Cupressales > Cupressaceae > Cryptomeria > Cryptomeria japonica. The sequence goes on along the minus strand of NC_081405.1, from coordinate 537,178,154 downwards.
CATTCATACCCCAGACATCTAGATTGTAGGTCGTAGAGCCAATGAAACATATATTATACATTAGAGTCTATTATTGCTTCTTCAACAAATTGATATTTTTTTGGCAGCCTTTATTTGGTTGGAGATGTCGAACACAAAGAGGGTAGGAAACCTAAATGTAGGGAAGGCCATGAGAGGCCAACAAAAAGCAGAACGTTGTCTTCGTACTTTGGCATCGGAAAAGATTGTGGTGAAAATCAGGAAGGTACATCATCACAAGTACAAGTACAAAATTTGCCACCTACACCGCATATTGAAGACGACGACAAACTTGATATCTAAGATCAGGATGATCTTGAAGAAGATTATCTGGTAGATGCCCAAGTTAGCCGGAATGATATAATCGACTTGGGTGATAATGCCATTGATGATAATGCACAAAAGGAGAAAAGAAATTCCATATCAAAAAAGGGTGAACCACAATCAAAAAAGGATCGGAAGTGGGATATGTCAATGAAGAATTTTCAAATTAATTGGGCATCAAAGTATCCATTCATTGAACCAGTGGAGAATCCAATTGAAGGGGAGCCTCCAATAGAATGCAGGTGTAAGATTTGCACTTGGAAACATAACAAGGAAATTCGGTTGCAACTAAAATTTGACACCATAGAAAAGCATATGGGTAAAGTTTATGAAAAACAAATGATAGACGGGGTTGAAAAATCAGTGATAAGATGGAAAACAAAGGAGGAATGTAAGCATGTGAGGAATGCTGAAGAGTATTATTTTCATGAGAAAATGCAGACGAAGCTTGTTGAAGTTAAAGGTTCTATTGAAGCTAGTTTTGGAAAAGCAATGTAAATAGAACAACTGGGAAAAGTTGTTCAGTTAAGCGTTGTTTTTTATATTTTGAGCAGAGGACGTGCTATGACAGATTTCCCATCAATTAGTGGTTTATTACACTTTTTGAAAGTTCCTAACTACCTTAATAGACACTGGTCAGTAAACAGTGGATGGGAATGGGCAAGTTGTCTTGCTGAGGTTGAAAAAGAAGATGTAAAGGAAAAAATAAGAGTCAAACTTTATTGCATTTTCTTTAGACGAAGTTATGGCAGTAGACAATACTTCATGGGTATGCATGCATGTTTATACTGTAGAGAATCATACCCACCAACCTCATCTACTTTCTATTGCTAAAATGAAGGAGAGTGTGACAACGGAAAATTTATTTCAACTAGTAAAGAGAAGTTTAATTGAATATGGAGGTATGGATGACATGACGGTAGCCAAAAAAATGGTTTATGTTGGAGCAGATGGAGCTTCAGTAATGCAAGGTCACATGAACGGTCTTTGTATAAATATTGAAACTTCATTTGCACCGTACATTACTGCAATTCACTGCATGGCTCACAAAATGAATTTAGCTTTTGGAATTGTGAGCAAGTTTGCTTTGATTAAAAAAATTGAAATTTTAATCAGAGAGCTCTACTCACACTTATGTCGAAGTCCCAAGCGATTTATGGAATTTCAACACTTTGTTGATCGAATAACTGATGGTAACAAGCTTCTCAAGGATAATGATACCAGATGGATCTCTTTGGATGGTCCAATGCGTCGAGTATTTTTAGAATTTCCATCCTTGATTGGACTATTTCACACAACTCGCGATGAATCAAATCAACCGAAATTTCCTGACCTTCTTCAGAGGTTAAGTAATTTAGAGACACTCTTAACTTTAGAAGCTCTTCTGCCCATGCTAGAGGAAATGAGGAATATTATGAAGGCTGCCCAAAAAAGAGCTCTGTATATTGCAAAATATGTCATGTTGCGTAAGATGACATGCATGACCCTTGATAATCTCTATCGAAATCAACCAACACTATCTGATGAAAAATTTGTTAAGTGGCGGACACTCACAGATTTGAACAATCCTGATAACTTTTTACAAATCGGTGCAGACAGGGAGGTATGTGCCAATGTACGGGGAGTTGAGATACCAATGCACTTCTATTCCATGGTCGACCCCGAGGAACCAGGAAAGCACCGAAGAAGCAACTAGCAAGAGTTACAAGGGAAGATTTTGATAAGATTGTTGAAACTGTAACTACTTCTGTGAAGAAAATTGCGTATGATCTTTCCTCACAAATTAGAAGCAGATTTCCTCTTGACAACCTTCTCGAAGCCATGTCTATTGTGTTTCCTCATTATTGGATCCTCAACATTGCATCTGATTTTCGAAGTAAGCTACTGATTTTGATAAAACAATTTTGCATATCCAGAGAATTGAATGGAGTAACTATAAATGGAATATTAGAAGAAACTCATCTTTGAGAGCAATCATCTCGTTTTGCATACACTATGAGAATAATATGGAAAAATGGAGAACCCCCACGAAGAGGGATCAGAAACAAGGCTTTGGAAAATTATAGCTGAGAACTTAGCGTTGCGTGATTCAATGCCAGAATATTTGAAGCTTACTTATTTATGTCTTACCATGATATTGGGTTCAGTGGAAGATGAGAGAGTTTTCAGTGCTTTGGGGTTCCTAAAATCAAAGCTAAGAAACAAACTAGACAAAAATTTGGAAAATTTCTTGAGGCTCTATACATCTAGGTATGATGTCCACACTTTTCCTTACGATAGGACACTGCAAATCTGGAGGTCCAAATGTGAAAGAATAGGTTTGGGCAACACTTCAAACCAAAGTGCTAGTGGGACTATTGACTCATGTACTGGACCTACTGGTAGCATTAAGATGCAGTTCAGTGAAGGTATGCAGACTCAAAGTGAAGAAACCACATACAAGAATCAAGAAAGCTCTGAATTTGATGAGGATGAATGGCAACTCTAAGAGATTGGTATTTATTAATCTTATTATTGTATCTCATCATTCATATTACAAAAGCATATTACTTTTTGCAATTAGAATTTAATATTGATTTGTAATTGTATTTTTCAACTTTCTATTTCCAGATTTAAAATAGCATAATAAAAAAAAGGACCATAATGTGTTTATTGATACAAAGATGTTTATTGTTTATTTAGACATGTTTGACTCTCAAATCTATGTGATACATTTCAGAACCATATGATACAATTCATTCATTAGTAATACACATGTCGAGAACTTAGATTTTCATTAATTCTTTCAAAATATAGCCATGTGATACAATTCATTCAATAGTAATACACCAATCTATGTGATTTTCCATGCAAATTGCAAAAGTGAATACAAAGTTTCAGAACCCTTTGCAAATGACCCTGAATTCCCTTTTATAGAAACAAGAGAGAAACAACAACTCATGTGTGATTCTCCAATGTCCATGCAAAAGTGAATACAAAGTTTCATAATCCTTTGCAAATGACCCTGAATTCCCTTTTATAGAAACAAGGGAGCAACAACAACTTCAGGTCGAATTGCAAGTTTGCAACATGTGAAGACTCAACATCAAAATCACAAACTCTACACAGATTTATATGGCCATCACAGGCCATATTAGCAATTTAACATCTGCTACATGTCTAATGTCTCCTGTTCATTAAACAAAGTTCAAAATTAAATTTTAATTCACGCCAAGACAAATTAAATATAGATAATAGCAGTGCCTAAAACCTAGTAATCAGAAATAGAGAAATGCATAAATGTTAAAGCAAGGGAGAATTTGAGAATACAAATTTACTGGCTGAAGTTTTGCACTGTGCATCATAGATTCATAGGCTGGATTAGCAAAATAGCAATAGCGAGTGCTGGTTTTTTCCTATTCACAAAACAAAGTTATTTCAAGCGATGCCAAATTCCAAACAGAAAAAACATAAAACCTTGAAATTAAGAGTAAAAGAAGAAAATTGTGCAATACATACTATGATTCTTAAGATTTTTGTGCCAGTTTTTGTAGGGTGATCCACTCTTCGTCTAATGGAAGGTCAATATTCTGTAAACTATGGAAAGTCAACTGCAACTTCATCAACATTCCATATTTAGAAGATTGACTTGACATCACTGTTTCATCCAATAGCGAATTTAGAGTTGTAAGTGGTTGGATGAATTCCAGAAAGCTTTGGGGAGTTGTGTCCTTAGGAAGCAAGTCTAAGTCAGACTTCATTTTTATCTCCATGTTTTTTTTGTAAGCTTCTTCTCCAATGAATTTATTTGATGGGTCAACGGTCTTAGGCAAACCAAGTTTAATCAAATTATTTTTCTTTTCTTGCAGCTTAAATATCTTTTTTCCACAATTTTCCATAACTTCTGATGTTTCCCTTAGTTTCTAGCATTTTTGAATGATAGATGATGTCTTAATTGTGACATCAATGTGGCTCTTAATTCCCTTGGATGCCAAGTAGCTATCCCTGGAACTGTAGACTACTTGCATAATCTTTTTTGCCATATCCTCTTTTGAATAAACATGTATGCTCTTCTCAAAGTGCCCTTTGATTTTCATATACATTACTCTCAGACTTTCATTCAATTCAAACCATTCACACAACTTGTCACTCCTCTGCATTATTTGTCTCCAAATGTTTTCTTGTATATACTTCGTTGTATTTTTCATATTATCTTTCAATCTATCCTCCAAAGTTTTTATTTTATCATTTGCATTGTGCAGGTCTTCTTTCATTTGTGCACATTTTTTTCTTTCTTCCTCTACTTCCTCTTGCAAATGTTTTTCTTTTTCCTTCCACGATCCAATAGGTCCTATATTTTTCTCATTTCGACAGCAACAAACTCATAACTTTTGTATAATTTTTTAAAACTAGCTATTTCATCATCATTTTTTTTTTACTTCTTTTAGCCAGTTTTTCACTCAGGTCCTTCAATTCTGCATCCATCTTCTCCTACTCTGTTTTTTATCCTTTTCTGTAAATCATTGCACTTGTTATCTGTTGTTTTCCTCCTTGATTTTTTCGTTTTCCAAGTCTGCCTGTAACTTTTCTATTTGTTTCTCCAGTTTATTTTTTTCTCTCTCCACCTTTAGTAGTGAAGTGTAGACCACTTCATTAGTCCCTTTCAACACACTAATTTTGTCCACATTATGTACTTTGGAAAAATCCATTTGGAGGGTGCTAACTTGAAATTCAGAGGGATCTATTTGACCGTGTGGTGGATTTTTATCTTTAGTTGGGGCCAGGGGTATAACAACCATGAACTCCATCATATCTTTTTGTGGGTCATATGTTGGAAATACCCTGTTCCTTGCAGGCTGTTCATTTAAAACTTCAGTCAGGGAAACCCTATGAAATGCTTTCCTTTTTTCTTTATTTGATTTTGTTGTGTGTTCATATTTTTCATAGTAATCATGAAATTGAAAATATGGGCTTGCTGAAGCAATTGAATGTTTGAAAGGTGACATAGGAATACCAAAGGCTCCAGTTCCACTTATTCATGTGGTTTTAACTAATGCTTGACTAGGATTACCAACAACAATTCTTGATTGTGTCCCACTCCCACTGACACTTTCATGTGTAATTTTCATAATCTTTTTAGGTGTGTGATCTGAAGCTGCAAATGATTGTTTTGTAGTGTCAGTGGCACTTGATATAGGATTCTGAATAGTATGAGTATCTACCACTAGTGGCCTCTTGCGATCGATATTTTGTTGTAGCCCTTGTCCAACAACAAGACAACTAGTATCAGTAGTAGTACCCATGCCAACCCCACTAATCACAACATCACTTGACTGAACAATAATGGGAATACTATCCCCAAATTCCCCACCTGTGGCAGTGGCACTTGATTCACCACCAATGGGAATACCATGATGTGGTGGTGGTTGTGGATTTGAACCTGAAACAAATGTAGGTGGACCCTAAGGATAATGAGTAGTACCTATCCATGATGAATTTGAAGAATCAAGTCCAATGACTGGTTTAACAAGAGCTTTTGATTTTGACTCTGATGGAAATTGTACCTGAAGTGGATACCAAATGCCCTCTCCTCTGGCACCTATACCACCACCTTCAAAACCCATTTTTTCCACAATGCTTGCCCCTTTGCTATATTTTTCTTTCATGGACTCATTGATTGCACCTAATATTTTAGGGACTGTAGTAGTTGTTGGAGTGGGCTCAACCTCATACTCATCATCATCTTCACTCCTGTCATATGTTGTTGTGGGATGCTCCATATTCCACAATTTGCAAAACTCTCCATCCTTGTCGATGGTCTCAAATTCTGCATTAGTCTTTGGTTCACCGAGATTCTTCCTCATAGTCCAAAAATCATTTATTTTGGTTTGAGTCCAAAAATCTCTTTACATTCTTGCAGAATTGATTTGGGAATAGATTTCTTAGATGGATTAGCAGATTTTAGGTAGAAATTGTAGGACCTCCTATTTTGGATGCCCTAGCCCTCCTCTGTTGTCCTCTGTGTGTGCAATGCCATAATTTGTGAAGAAATTTTTTCTGTTGAAATGTTATTGTGAGCTGCAATTTTTTCCCTCTTTTTTAACCTAATCCCAGGAGTCCATGTTTCTAAGCTTTTCTAGCAATGGTTTACTTTCATGTCGATATAATGCTGAAGAGTTCCCATTTTTCTTAAGCCTTGCTTGAACTACACTAATTGGATCATACTGCCAGAGACCCTCCTCACCAAAGTTAAAAACTATCAAAAAATCATGTGCCACATTGAATGCTTTTCTCTCAAATGTGAACCCTCCACATGAGAAAGGTAAGGAAGGAAATATGCTCTTCTTTTGCTAACCATGGAAGTTCCTATATGTGCTCTCCAATTGCCGTACATACTCCAATGCAAATACCCTCTCTGTCACATGTATTGGAAGTCTATATGGTTTTACTGCCGGTCCGTAAAACCTTAACATAGTGAATTCTTCCATGAAGAACCAGTCAGCCAATTCTATTTGACTTCCGAGGTGAATGCAATCTCTACAAGACATAGGCAACCTAGGCATTGGAGTGCTTGTAATTTCATTGTACATTGGTGCCAAAAAGAAGTCTACAAAATGGTTGTAGTTCTTTCTGTTATCATGCATCCTTATCTTTGGTGTCCATTCATATATTGGACACTCTGTTCTCTTCCCAGTCTTCTCATCAATCTTATAGTTCACAATTTGAAGCTTGTTGGTCTAAAATATTGCACGATACTTGGATAGAAGGAGATAACACAAGTAGGATGAGAACCTAAATGTCTTACAGGAACCTTTAATGATCATTAGTAATTGTTTTTGCATGGATTGAACAATGTGCTCAATAAAATTATATCTTAGTGGCTGGCGTACACAATGGATATTATAAATCATTTCAAGAAGGCTTGCACCCACTTCCCTATCATTTTCCAATCCCAGGCAAAACGACAGCAAGGAAATAGTATCCCCAACCCATGGAACAAAAATGTTAGAATCATAAGGAGGCTTATGATTATGATCCAACACAATACCAGTACCACTCTTTATTAGAGCTTTGATAAATGAATCTCTGCAACTTGGATCGAGACTCTCATAATTCCCTGCCAACTTTGCAAGGTCAATTTGGACGTTTGAGTTTTGGGCTTCAAATCCTAGGTTCAACAAATGAGCAAATTCTCCCTCCTTTATGGATAAAATTTCCTCTTTTGTATTTTTATTGAAAATTTCTTTTTTATCTTCATCATAATTTTTGGTGCAGACCATGACAAAATCAGGGCAAGGGAATACTTTAGGTAACACCATGCTTCTGAATCCAGCATCCCACGATCTGATTTTATATGTTCTTTGTTTTAACATTAGGTTGAAAACAATAAATTTTGCCCTGCATGCATCTGCCGCCTTACTAGACAATGCATATCTAATATCTATGATACACTTTTCACCATGGATAGCAGGGTCATAAATATCATGGTATTCATCAGTGAAACCTGATGTTTTAACGAGTTCGGTTAGGTACATTTTGTTTTTCACTTGGCTTCCTGTTGAACTACTGCTTCCCATTTTTCCCATCGTTGTTATTGTTAATAATTCAAAATAATGCTAGATAAAAACCTGAAAATGTTAACCCTCAAATTGGACCACGAGAATAAAAAAAGCAAAAAAGGCGGGATGTAGGTGTTCTAGATTTTACCCGGAATTTCTATTTCACTAGATTGGCGTAGACAATCTCTGTTGCAACTTGCATTCCTCAATCTCGTAGCTGTTTCTGAATCTTCCTCGATTTACAGGTTTGTCCATGAAATGAAATACGATTATGATTTACGAGTCTCTTATTTTGAAAACTCTGAAAAGTACAAAAGTAATACCTAAAGGGAAAAATATCTGGAATCATGCTGTAATTTTATTAATTATTATTAATAACTATTCGATGCCGAAAGACAAAACATTCATTACTTCAGTATAAATTCTGAGGACATTAAATGTAAAATGTTCAATTCTAGGCGAAGTTCTCACAAATGTGTTCACTTCCCACATTCGGGCTGAAATCCACCCTAATCCATTGATCTTTGCTCATCCAACGAACGATGGTACCTATTGTTAGATGTCGTGGGTCCCATGACTTCTGCCATTTTTCAGGCACGTCACCATACTCGTGTGACTTTACGGGTCTGTTTAATCATTTTAAACTTCTGCCCGAAAAAGAGCTTTATAGACTTAATTATATTTAATTAAATTTAAAACATTTCAATTCCAGGCGAAGTTCTCAAAAATGTGTTCACTTCCCACATTCGGGCCGAAATCCACCCTAAGCCGTTGATCTTTGCTCATCCAATGGATGATGGTACCTGTTGTTAGTTTTCATGGGTCCCATGACTTCTGCCAGTTTTTGGGCACATCACCATACTCGTGTCACTTTTCGGGTCTGTTTTTCAAGTCTGTTTAATCATTTTAAACTTTCGCTCGAAAAAGAGCTTTATAGACTTAATTATATTTAATTAAATTTAAAATGTTCAATTCCAGGTGAACTTCTCACAAATGTGTCCACTTCCCACATTCGGGCCGAAATCCACCCTAAGTCGTTGATCTTTGTTCATCCAACGAATGATGGTACCTGTTTTCAGATGTCGTGGGTCCCATGACTTTTGCCATTTTTCTAGCACGTCACCATACTCGTGTCACTTTTCGGGTCTGTTTTTTAAGTCTGTTTAATCATTTTAAACTTTCACCTGAAAAAGAGCTTTATAGACTTAATTATATTTAATTAAATTTAAAATGTTCAATTCCGGGCAAAGTTCTCACAAATGTGTTCACTTCCCACATTTGGGCTGAAATCCACCCTAAGTTGTTGATATTTGCTCATCCAACGGACGATGGTACCTGCTGAGTGTTGTCATATGTCATCGGTCCCATAATAAGAGACATTTAAATTTTAAAGATGTGCAATAGTTTGAGATAACTATTAAATATAATGTTAATATTATTTGTAAAAATTTGAAATTCAAAATAGTATAAAACATGAAACTTAGTTTCTAGAATAAAACAAATAACCAAATAAAAATATAAATTTTGATATACAATTTGAAAGGTAAAAGTTAAATATAAAAAAGAAAACATTCAATATTAAATCAAAAATATTAATTTAAAGTTTAACAAAATTCTTTAAAAATATGTTTACGATATATAATTTTAAAAAATAGTTTAAAAATATATATAAAAGTTCAACATAAATTTAGTGTATTAATTTAAAGTTTAACAAAATTCTTTAAAAATATGTTTACGATATATAATTTAAAAAAATAGTTTAAAATTATATATAAAAGTTCAACATAAATTTAGTGTAATATAAATTTTAATTTAATAAATAAATAAAGACTAAAAATATATATAAAAGTTCAACATAAATTTAGTTTAATATAAATTATAATTTAATATAATTAAAATAAGTAAGTTTAATATAATTAAAATAAGTAAATTTAATATAATTAAATTTAGTTTAATATAAGTAAGTTGGAGTTTTAGTTCAAATATTAATTATATATTTATAAAATTATAATCAACCATAATCAATGTACAAATAATTAATGGAACGAATTGGATTTTTTTGAAGAAGCATTACATAAAAAAGATCACAGTATTAAATTTATTTCCATTGTTTAACAAATAATTAAAATAACGTAGCTCATATACAAAAAGCATTTGAAAAAAATTAATTAATAAAAATGAAATAGAATTATAGAAAATATTTTTATATCGTCCAAGGGGTTGAGCTTAGTTGGTTAAAGCATTGAGTTCTCAATGTGGAGACCCAAGTTCAACTCCCATGAGGGACACCTTTATGTAGACTCTTGGTCTTCCTAAGTGGATTTCTAAGTTGTGACCCTTGGTCTTCCACTTGTTGTTAGTTTGCTCGAAAGGAGCTGATATTTGTAATAAGTTGGATGCTCGAATGAGCTGATATGTAATGATTATATGATATTTAATCCAAAAAAAAAAACATTTTTATATCCATAAGACTCTAAGAGGCAAACTGAAACAAACTGGAATTTGAAAAATTATCATTAATATTTATGCTTTGGAAATTTACAATTTTTACATCTGAGACTTGAGTCCCTCAAAAACTTAAAAGCCAAAATGAGTGAGCCACTGAGCCTGTTAGGTTTCAAGGACATAGGAAAAAAAAACTACTAGGGGCCTAGGGGGGCGGGGCTAGGGCACAGGTAGTGGATGGTTTACAACTTTGCCCTAAGAATTTGGCCCTCCTTCCATGTAGAATTCTTTAGACAACATAAGCTGAGAGAATTCTTCAAGCCACGTGTAGTTTGGAAAGTCGTCTAGGAGCAACCATTTCCGGAGGAAGTCCCTACCAATCCGCACCCATTTCTTGTGACGCGTCAAGTGCTCCGCAATCAGGTTCAGGATAAACGGTTGCCTGGCCACTGTCACTGTTTGGTCAGGGAGGAGAAGCTTGGATAATTCACTTGCCCAAGGGATCCCCACCCCTACTTCTGCAAGGATGACAATAGTAATGTTGTCTCCAAGGAAGTCTTCCTTAAAAACCTTTCTCAACAACATCAACATATCCACCTTGTCTCCTCTAAGGTCCAGAAGAGATGCTAAGAACTGGGATGTAATGTCCATGTTAACACGGTATCTATTTTCATTTCGCAGAAACTCTCTGCCCAGCACCATCTACATAGCCTCATTGGTGAACGACCCAACCTCCTTGCAGACTGATTGGAGGGTTTGGTCCTTAACGGAGCCCAGAAAGGCCCTCTGGTCCTCTGCAGAAATGCTTCTCAAGTGGATGGGAGTGTCCATCTCGAGAAAACAGATTAACAAATTAAACAACCTAAGCCTATAAACCTAAACCAAAGGAAGAATTTAAATATCGTGAGCTTCGACAATTTATCTACCAAATGGCAAAGGCTAATTGAAGATGAAAGAAGCAGAGATCGTATATAAATAAAGCTCTTGATTGTAATAATTACTTCTCTAACTGTATTATTTGCTTTAATTTTTTTAAAATCTTTCGTATCTCTGCAAATCTTTCCCATAAATGCACGAGTGTGCGAAATTGGAAACAACTATAAACTAGTACCAAGTTGGCAAGTACCACATTGGAAGTCATGGGGACAGAGTCGATTGTAGTAAGTGAATAGATATATATTAAATAACTGAAATTATCGATTGTGATTCATGACATTTGATACATGTCTATTGAATCCAATTCCATTCTGGGCACTTTCTGGTGAGCTATGTTCTCTTCAGAAAACTGGGCCGAAATAAAACTTTAGCCATTGATCTACGATCATCGAATGGTTTAAAATCATTGATGGATTTTAGGTATGTGTCACCCTTCACGTGTCAAAGAGGCCACACTTATTGATACATCTTGCAGAGTCCGAACTCAATGTGATGTACTAATGTGATGTGATGTGCCTTGTCTATTAATGGTAATGAATTCATGAAATTGCCAATAAATTATATATTTTTCCATAAATAACAAAATATTCGCCAAAACAAATTCAATAATTTTCAAGAGGTGGATAAAAATCGCTAATACATTTAAATAATTTTTCCTTCGGAGTAAAAATTTTCACCCATACAATTATATATTTGTTCCTTTTAACAAAAAATATTTGCCTCCTATAATATATATTTTCCCCATAGAACAAGGTATAATTCGCCAGAAATTTATGGAATTTTCGCACCCTAGAAAAAAATCGCCAATACAAAATAATTTTTTGCCCTATTTTGAAATTTTTTTTTGCCATCCATATGAAAATTTTCCCCCGAAAATAATGTCTGATTCGCTAGGATTTTACATAGTTGCCCGGGGGGTGGTTTCTTAAAGTTATCCCTGTCCAAGAGCTTAGCCCGTAGAACAAAAACTCAAAAAGATGAATCCACATGTGGCATTGCTAGTCAAAACTGAACTAAAGAAACTACTAGATGTTTGTTTTATCCGACCTACACACTATGCAGAATGGATTTCCAACATTGTACCGGTCTCCAAGTCAGACAAAAGCATCCGAATCTGCACTGACTTTAGGGACCTCAACAAGGCTTGTCTGAAAGATGACTTTCCTCTACCAAGAATTGATACAATTGTGGATCTCACGGCAGGGCACGTGATGCTATCACTCATGAATGGTTTCTTAGGTTACAACCAAATAAAGATAGCTCCCGAGGATCAGGATAAAACAACATTCACATGTCCATGGGGTACATATTGCTGGAATGTCATGCCTTTTGGTTTGAAAAATGCTGGTGCGACCTATCAAAGAGCAATGACAACAATCTTCCATGACATGATGCATACTTTTATGGAGGATTATGTAGATGACTTGCTAGCCAAATAATTTACAAGAGAAGGACACCTAGACATTCTTGATAAAATCTTTTAGAGACTAGAGCAATTCAATGTCAGATTAAACCCTAAAAAGTGTTTTCAGGGTCACATCCAAAAAACTCTTGGGCTACATTGTATAAAAAAGGCATCGAGGTGGACCCTGCAAAGGTTCAGGCAATCATGGAAATGCCACCTCTAAGGAACATTAGTCAGCTACGATCTCTTCAAGGCAAGCTACAATCTATTAGGAGGTTCATTGCTCAACTGCGGTTAAATGTCTCCCATTCAACCATCTACATTATAAAAATGTACCTTTCAGATGGGAGGACAAGCGTGCAGAATCATTCCATCAGTTGAAGCAATATCTCATGAATCCACCTATTTTGGTGCCACTGATAACTAGTAAGCCACTCATTCTCTACATATCAACAACAACAGTGTCATTGGGGGCATTACTAGCACATGAAGACTTAGCAGGAAAGGACATAGCCATTTATTACATTACCAGGATGCTAAATGGCTATGATCTCAATTACACCTTCAATGAAAAAGCTTGTTTAACTGTGGTGTTCGCTTCCCAAAATTTGCGACACTATATGTTAGCTCATACTATCAAGCTAGTGGTGAAGATCGACCCATTAAAATACTTACTCAACAAAGCCACTCTCATAGGGAGGTTAGCTAAATGGGTCACGATCCTAAGTGAGTTCGACATTCAGTACACAGAATGGAGGGTTATAAAAGGACAATATAGTAGATCAACTGGCAAAAGCACCACTACCAAACAAACACCCACTACATGTGGACTTTCCAGATACAAATGTGCTCACTGTTACACCAAAATAATGGATCTTATACTTTCATGGGTCCTATACACAACATGGATCAGGTGTCGACATCTTGTTCGTCACTCCAGAAGGACACACAATTATGAGATCCTACAGGTTGATGTTCCCATGCACCAATAATATCGTTGAGTACATTCTCTAGTAATAGGTATCAAAGTAGTCGTGGAGTGGAAAATCACAGAATTGAAAGTCTATGGAGACTCTCAATTAGTTATTAATCAGGCCAATGATGACTATTAGACGAAGGACAATAAGATGATGCCCTACAAACGCATGGTGGATGATTTTAAGAAATACTTTGTACACATCACATTTGAGCATATTCCAAGGCTAGACAACATAGATGTTGACGTAATGGCCACCATTGCCTCGCTCCTACAAATTCCAGATAGACAGAATCATTATGAATTCCTGGTGGAGCAATTGTTTTCCCCTACCTACGACAATTCAGAATCCCAAGTCATCTGTACCCTAGATGGTTTTGATTCCCCCCTATATGGAAAGATCTAAACCTACCTAAAAGACAATACCCTTCTACCAAACCTATCTCGTAACCAGAAAAATAACTTCATTCATTAGCAGCCCATTATACCCTAACCACTGACACACTTTACTGCTGAGGTCTTGATGGTACTCTTCTTCAATGTCTTGATCATTACAAATCTAAAACCGCCTTACAAGAGCTTCACGAAGGTATTTGTGGAACACATTCAAGTGGTCCTACTCTTGCCAAGAAACTTTTAAGGATGGGCTATTATTGGACAACCATGGAAAAATAATCGTATCAGTTTGCCGAAAAATGTCCAAAATTCCAAACTCATGACAATCTTATACATGCATTGGCACAGGAGCTGCAACCATTCACCACATAATGGCCTTTCTGCCAATGGGGACTTGACCTCACAGGAAAGATTCATCCTTCCTCATCAAATGGTCACAAGTTTATCATCACAACCACTGAGTGCTTCACAAAGTGGATTGAGGCAGTCCTGTTGACCACAGTTACCGGCAAGCAGATATCTTCCTTCATTTTGAACTACCCCATATGTCAGTCTGGCATTCCTAGTTCTATTATCATGGATAATGGATGACCTTTCAAGAATCAAGATGTGCAAGAACTATGTGAACAATTCCATATCTAGCATCGTTTCTCCACACAATATTATCCAGAAGGGAATGACCAACCAAAGGCCTCAAACAAAACAATCCTGAAGATCCTCAAGAAGACAATGAATGATGCTAGTAAGGATTGACATGTCTAGCTTAATCCTGTATTATGGGCATACAAAACTAGTATCCTCACACCCATAGGAGCTACACCATACTCACTTGTGTATGGATCAGAGGCTATCCTGCCTATTGAGGTAGAAATTTCATCACTCGGGGTATCATTGAAAGGCCTCATTCTAGATGAAGAGTATCGAGTCAACAAATTGCAAGAGCTATTTCTGTTAGATGAATGCCGACAACGTGCCTTTGATCATCTCAAGGCATATCAACAATGAACGTGCTGAAGCTACAATCACAAGGTCATACCAAGGGCATTCAAAATTGGTAATCTAGTCCTAAAAAAAAATCCTCGAAATCAACAAGATCAAGAAAAGAAGGGAAAATTTGAACCTAACTGGTTGGGACCCTTTGTCATCATATCAGCTTATGGATCAAGGGCATATCAGTTATCAACTTTAGAAGGGGACATGCTTGATGAGCCAACCAACAACATCCATCTAAAGAAATTCTACACTTGAGTTGTCCAATGCACTGATCAAGCAAAAAAGTTAAAAAATAAAAAAATTATCAAAAAATCATTACTAGGGTTAAAACCTGGTAAACAGGCACCTTGTGGCATAAAAAAATAAAAAAAATTAAGAACAATAAAAAAATAAAAATGAAAAACAAATCAAAAAGTGCAATAAAAACAAGTGGTGAAAACTTGGCAACAAGCGCTATTTGTGATAGAGCAACTCCTTTATCTATTAATACATGTATCATATCTTTGGCTCCATCTGATCTAAGCCAATAGCCATCCCAGAACGCTTATACACGCAGCGTTATCCCAGACATACTTAGCATAGTCACTGTCCTTGATTATTTGAATAAGTTATCCAAATAATATCCCACCATGGCTTGGTAATCAGTGTACATATCCATATCAAAGTAGTATCAACGGCAAGGGGAAAAATCCTAACCTCATTGGGGGCATTTCGCCTTGTGGGTTTAGACACCAGACCAAACACGTAGTAAGACAAAAAGGATCAGAACAACCAATAGTGAACATAGCAATATGAGAGCGCAGCCATCAAGGACTTGAACTGATTCCAACCAAACAAAAGATCTATTTGCAAGATGTTTTATTTGACAAGAATACACTTCAAATAGCATACATTCTTACTTATGGTTGTTAAATTTTGCTTATCATGTCTCTTGAGCAACTCAAGGATGTCTCAAAGACTAGAGAAGCAAGGAAGGAATGTGATGTTTTCTTTGTCTGTTGTTTGAAAGTGAAGCCTACTACTATGCAAATTTGTCTTACGACGTGATCAGGCAACATATCACTGAGGACATTTCAGATTTGTATTGGACTAAGGTTAACTCTTGTCTATTTTATGCACGCAACACTCGAGTCACCTTGGTTCAATTATACCTCGATGCTTGTGCAATCTTGCAATATCAACATCTATGTAAGTTATACTCAGGTCATTATGGTACAATTATACCATGATGCTTGCATTAAATTTCAACAAATCAAGGCTCAATGATGAAATAAAAAAAGGGGAAGCACTGGCAATTTGATCAAAGCAGATGGCAACATTAGTAACGAGAGTGCACTTCATGCCGTGGTCATATTACTCTTTGCATTAGATTGCATTCACATTATCATTTTCATATCATGTTAAGGTTGCATTATCATTTTTATATCATTTTAAGCTTTGCATTAGATTGCATTATCATCATCATTTTCATATCATTTTAAGGTTGCATTATCATTATCATATCATGTTAAAGTGCATTAGATCGCATTTTCATTGCATTATCATGGATCATTAGATTGCATTACCATATCTCATTTCATATCATGTTCCAATCACATTTAGTTACATGTACATTTTCATATCATGTTACAAGTGTATTAGTTGCATTACCATATTAAGATTTGCATTAGATTGCATTATCATTATCATTCTCATTTTACATCTCATTTTCAAGATACATCTCACATAGTCTCATATCATTATCATTATCATTCTCATTTTACATCTAATTTTCAAGATACATCTCACATACATCTCATATCATTATCATTATTATTCTCATTTTTCATCTCATTTTCAAGATACATCTCATATCATTATCATTATCATTCTCATTTTACATTTCATTTTCACGATACATTTCACATCATTATCATATCCTAATCAAATTGCATTAGATGCATCATCATTATCATCTCATATCAAAGTAAATTCACATACATGAACATTACCATATCAAATAAAAAACATAAAAAAAGAACAAAAACATGTTAAGCATATTCACATATTCATCCATGTACATTCATGCATTGCATTTAGCAGCACAATAAAAGGCATACATTCATCACATTTATCATAAAACACATTCATTTGCATAATCATCAAAACATCTTAAGCATATCACCTGCAAAAAATATAGTTAATCATAATCATCAAAACATCTTAAGCATATCACCTTCAAAACATATCGATCATAGCGTTAAAAAATTATATCATCAGACACATCACATAGGCAATCATCTACATTATCAAAGAAAAAGTCATATAGATCCTGCATATAATATAAATAAAGGCATCCATAACATGTAGAAGCACATCTAGTATCATATCATCATGTACATGTGTTACCCATGCTGATCCAAAGGAAAATCAAAGATATAAGTCAGAATGAATCATTAGTGAAACAATAAATGTCTAAAGTCCCTAGATATCACATCAATAACAAAGTCATGAATCAAGAACATCAACATCAATGAATCAATGGGTATCATATCAAAGAAATCAATCAAATGCAACAATATACATATCGAGGGAATCATAAAAAAAACAATGATGTGTGTATATAATCAACAAAGTACATCAAGGGTACATCATCATCATCAAGGAGGAGGCTAAGAGTGGATGCCTCCTAAATCTGCCTGCCTAGCCCCAAAGCTACATGCACTTTCACCACCACTAGGAGTATCTCTCCTAGGACCCATGACACCCTCACTGGCTCTTCATCTCTGGAAGCCCCCGCGTTGAGAACTGGCAACATAGATAGGGGCACATCAATCTGGGGGCACGACCTAAAAGTATAAAGTCCTATAGTATGCCACCCTGTCAATCTGATAAACCAGAGTCCTAATACTCTCAATAGTGGCACCCTATGTTGTAGTATGCTATAGGGAATGGGCAAGCTCCTCTGCATGACCTTACCATTGTATCTCGGTATCTCACTCAATAGTCAACTGAGCAACCTGCGCCTATAACTAAGCAATTTGTCCCTGAGCCTGGACAAGCCAAGTCTAGACACCCTGTAGCTGAGCTATCAGACTCTGTGCCTATAATAATTGTGCCTACATGCTCTCCAACAAGGATTGTAACCCTGTTATTTGTGCCTGCTGGTGGTCTGAGGGCACTGTAATTCAAACTGAGGAAGGTCATGGTGGTTGCGGGTCCTGTGCTACTGGTACCTATGAGGAAATCATTTGTCCTATGGCTGGCGAGGGCATCTCTATCCTCCTACATCATATCAAAGGCTGGACATCCTCCTCCTCCTCCGCATTAAAGCCCATGCCACCCAATCCTACCATCCCACCACCCAACTCCTCTGACTCCGTCTCCTCATCAAATCCATCATCAGATCCCTCTCCCTTAGTTCTCTCCTCCTCATCTCTGCCTCCAACTGCATCTATGACCTCTAGTTGTATAGGCCCTCCTCGACCTAGCATTCGTCGCCAATCACCACCACCTACCCCTCACCCCCTGGTTGTTGGATCCTCCTCCTCCTCTCCTCCTATCTCCACCATCATCCCCACCACCATCCCCACCTCAGTCCAACTATCCTCTACCTTAGCCTACTCCCCGATCTCCCCCTCGGCCTCTCCTCCCTCTCTCTACACCTTAGTCCCATCGGCTCCCTCATCGTCCTCCATTGCCATCATCATCATCATCATCATCATCATCATCATCATCATCATCATCATCATCATCATCATCATCATCATCATCATCATCATCTACCTCCTCTAGTGGTGGTACCGACTCTCCCGACCTTGTCAATCAAGGGAAACAACGACTCATCAAATATAGGGCATAATCCTGGTGCATGCTCGCGTCGGTCACTATCAGCCTCGTATCCAAAACAACAAAAGGAAGATAACAAAACTCTATGCAGGCTGTGGTGTAATCTAATGGTGGCCCCCACTATGCTCTCTCCTTGTACACTCTCACATACGAGGTTGTACCATGTGGCATTGATTGTGGCCGACCAAACTGCCAATATACTTAGGACAAGAGGAATCTCTCTACTACATAGGGCATCTGCCCAATCAGATATCTTCTCTATAGAAAAAATGGAACCTATGTGGCATCCTCAGGCTATGGCTCACAATCCAAGTACGGCCGCTAGACTACTGCATCCATGTCATCTAGAACACGCCTCCAATACTCTAGCTTCTTGAGCATAGGTTGAGAAGCTACCTTTCTGTACATGTAGAGATATGGGTACCCAACTAGTCGAGATCTCTAAACAATGGGGTAAGTAATAGCTATATGCTCCCACACCCAAATCTAAAGCAATGAGCAAGCTACTGCTAGACTAGACCCCTGATCCCTGCCATATACTGTCTGGTGTAACTCATGATACAGGTGGGCCAAAACGTATATTCCCCATGCATAACAGGTCCTCTCTCACACCATCTGTCGAAGCACACGACCCCATCCAACTGATAACCCACGTGATCTCCTATCCGACAAAAGAAAACCACCTACCAATCCAGCTACAACTGAGGGGAGTGGGGCATATCTGTCCATCATATCCTTCCAAGCCACTGAATATCCACCAATATGGGGATCATCAAAAATCTCCCGCAGCGCATCGGTCCCTCCAACCTCCTCAACATCATAGACTACTAGCTTTGTGGTGATTGGAATCCGGAGAATCCGATAAACATCCTCAGGAGTGATTGTGATCTCTCCTGTTGGCATGTGAAGGTGTTATGCTCATTGTGCCATCGCTCATCCAAGGCCATTAGAAGTGCTCTGCTCTTCCGGTAGGAAGGCATGTGTAGCAGGTGTATCAATCCGCAAGCCTCGAGCACCACTTGATCATCATCAATCAATCATCCTCGCATGGAGAGTGTCTTCGGGTATCGCTCCCAAAACTGGATAACACCTAAGTCCACCTATATCAACACATGAGTACCATATCAGTTCCATCTATTCTAAGCCATTAAGCATCAACACTCAATCAAAAATGGGTACCTATCAAAGTGATGACAATCACGATATCACACAAAGAGTTCCAAATCAAACACTCTTGACAACTAAGTGGGTTCAACTTAACCTATCTATCGAAATCGAGTCCCATATCGAATCAATTTGACCCATATCGACAAGTTTGACCCATATCGACAAGTTTGACCCATATTGACAAAGTTTGACCCATATCAACAAGTTTGACCCATATCGACAATCAAGTTTGACCCATATCGACAAGTTTGACTCATATTGATAAAGTTTGACCCATATCGACAAGTTTGACCCATATCGAATTAGTTTGACCCATATCAAATCAGTTTGACCCATATCAACAAGTTTGACCCATATCGACCAGTTTAACCCATATCGATAATCAATTTGACTCATATTGACCTTTGAACCATATCGACGCTTGACTTATATTGACAATCGACAACCAGGATCCATACCAACATGACCCATATCAACATTTGAATCATATCGAACAACGACTGATACCAACCCTAGACTGACTTTTCAACATTCCACATCTCAACGGATGCAATCGACACATATCAACACATTGAAAAGGTGCAAAACATCATAACGAACCCAAAAATCTAATTTGCACATGTTAAAAATGTTAAAAATTTCAAAAAATTTAACACTGTTTCAAATGTGCTATACGACTTTGCAAATGCGCTAATTAAATAGACATATACGCTATGAAAAAATTCAAATGTGCTATTTCGTATGGAAAATGTGCTTCACAACCTAACATATGCACTAAAACATTCAAAAAAAATTTTTAAAAAAAGAAAAACACTATAGTATGAGCGAATTTTTTTGAAAAATCTAACCTAAAAACATGAAAATCTAGCTAAAAATTCACAAAAGAGGGTTAGAAAATCAAACTCATTGGTGGGTTGTACTCTGTTGGTTGCTGATGGTGTCTAACTCACTCAAATTGTTGCTTGTGATAGGGGGGAGGGTCCATTTCTTCTCTCCTCTCCAAGCTCCACTCTCCAAATGCCAAGTGCACAAATGAGGTGGAAATGGGCCCTTGAGGGTTTATATAGCCCATGCTGATGCAGGTGATTATGGTGCCTCAGTGAACATGTAGGGCATGTACTTGCTATGCCCACCTAGTCTCTTCATCGTTGTAAGCTATTATTTTTAATAACATTTATTGGCAGATAAATATCAAAAAATTCAAAAAAAAATCAAAAAATTTAAAATCGTCCAAAAATTTAAAAAATTGTCGTGCATCGCGACACTGCACAGAAAATTGTAATTTTTTTTCAATTTATTTCGCAGGGGGGCATATGGACATCAATTCCATATCAATTCCATATCAACATTAGTTCTATCATCGAATCTCATATCGAATCAATTTTTCATATCCAGGGCTTCATATCGACAATTTTGACGACAACACCATATCAAAAATTTTGGCGACATATCGAGCGTTTTTATTTGAATCAACATGTGGTCACACGTCGCTTCAAAGAGGGGCAAAATGTAGACACCTAAAACTTGCACAACAAATTCATTTATTTGCCTATTAATTAGACTCAAGTTTAATTAATATCCCTATTCTTCCAATCAGCCAATTAATCAAATTAAATATTTGATTAAAATACTTTTCTTCTAGCCTAACCTATTAGTTAAACTAAGGTTTGATTAAGTACCCTTTAGCCATTTAACTGAATAAATCTTATTTATTTAATGAAAACCCCCGTTTTTCCCTTTAAATTGAATTTACATTTGATTAAAATTCCTTTGCATTTAAATAAATCATTACTCATTTGTGAATAGTCCCCCCACTTGCAAAATCCTACAAATTCAAATTTGCACCGCTTTTGGCTAAAATAAAACTTTTATTTTATCTAAAAATGCCTATTTCTCTCCACTTGCATTCTCCTACATTCTAGAACCCCTCCAATCCCTCATTAACTAGCCTAATTCCTCTAACCATGTCACATCCCTAAATTCGGGGAGTCACTTCTCCAAATTTGGGGAAAGTTCAAAATGTGTTGAATACTTTACCTTCTTCAACAAGTTAACTTGTTGAGTCTTCCAAACTTGTAAGGCTCTTACAAAAGCCTTGAAGGTTATCTAACTTTCAACAAGTTAACCTCCAAAGTCTTCAAAGGCATTTAATGCCTCTTACAATACATCACCCTAGACCATGATGGTTGTCCCTTTGGCCGTCCCTCAACTTTGCACAAGAGTTAACCTCTTGGACAATACCATGCTCCCTTCGATAATATCATTATCCAATGATGTCATCTCTTGAGGTTATCCCTAATGCTTACTTAGCATCTAATGCTTGCTTAGCATCCTCTCAAGCCATCTCAAGGTGACATTTGTCAACTTGGGATTGGATTGAATCCCCCTCATGGATTGATAACTTTCAATCCTATCCCTTGTTAAGATTGCTCAATCTTGGTCATCCATTTCTCTATTTTCTCTATAAATAGAGCTCATTTCTTCAATCTTAGGATCCATCATCTTGTGCATCAAAGTTATAGTCATTTTGCAGGTTATCAAGGAGCTCAATTTTCAAGCACTTAGATCATCTTAGTTGCATGCTAGTTTAACTTTCATCATGTTGATAGTATCATGCTAATCCCATTTTCATGCTAACTTAATTCATAACCATTGTATATCAAATTCATAGCAATCTCCATGTTAGTTTAATTAACACACCTAAGCTTTCAATTTGGAATCAATCTTAGCCTCATATCTTGCATTTCATCTTTTTATATCATTTGATCATCTAGCTAGGATCTTAGTTGCATTCATTTTGATCTTGGCATATCCTTCAATCTTGTTCTTTAGGTTGACATCTAAAAGATCAAGTGCTCTTCCAAGTGAGAGCCACCTTGAATCTTGAAGATCCTTGGAGATAGAGGAACATGAGATGTGCTTGGGGTTCTTGATTTTGAAGCTAACTTAGTTTAGTTTCTATTTTGATTTCTAACTCTAACATAATATTTCATGAGTGTGTTTGACGTTGTTTGATTCTCCTTTGGCAGATTATACACTTTCTGAGCACACGATAATAACTGACTTTTGCAATTTACGAACCGGAAAACCAGTAGATGTGAGACATTAAATATTGTCCTACATACATTTAACTCTTTCTTGAATATTGACATAACCAACACTAAAACATCAAACTCAAATTCAACACCAAACACAAGACAAAATAGGAACATATCCATACCAAAATCCATCCAAACAACCAAGTTTGACATCAATGATAACCATAAAAACTCATATTTTCAACAATCTCCACCTTTTTCATTGATGGTGACATTCAAACTCTTCAGATCATCTCTCCCTCTATCAACAAGATCTATCACCCTTTGACATCGATGACAAAGGGAACAACACAATACATTGATCATCCAACACATACTCCATTTCTCCCACTAAGAGTAGCAACAACATCAATCTAGAAGATAAAGGATAAGCTTTGAGTCTCCCCTTGGAAATATGCACCCCTATTATGCATCTAGTTAGAGAAAGGAAGGGCAATAAACCCAAGTTTCTGCTTGAAAAAAAAAACTCAAAAGTATCCTTCGCCAATGCCTTAGTGAAAATGTCTGGAACCTGTTCTTCTGTAGAAATATACTTCAATTTGACTTCCTTTTCTACAACCTTCTCCCTTAAGAAATGATCTCGAATTGAGATATGTTTAGTTCTTGGATACATTACCAGATTCTTTGAAACATTTAAAGCATTGGTATTATCACACATAATGGGAATATATTCATCATATACCACTCTGATATCTTTAAGAGTTTGTTTCATCCACATAACTTGAGTACAACAAGATGTTGTTGCAATGTCCTACTTCTATAGTAGATAGAGATACTAAATCATACTTCTTACTTAACAAAGAAACCAACATATCACCTAGGAAGAAAAATGAAACACCACTAGTACTTTTCCCATTATCAATACTTCTAGCCCAATCAACATCTGTGTATGCTGTTAGCATGAAATCTCCACTCTTCTTATACCAAAGACAAAAATTTGGAGTCGCTTTCAAATACCTAAAAAATCCTTTTCACTGCTTGCTCATGTGATTGTTTTGGATTAGCCAAAAATATCGCAACCAAGCAGACAACCTGCATGATATCTAGTTAGTTAAATATAACAGTTCTCCAATCATAGATTTGTACTTCTTCTGATCAACTTTCAAAGATGTATAATCTTTTCTCAATTTACAACCAATAATGAAAGGGGTTGCAACTGGTTTACAATTCTTGATTTCAAACTTATTTAGCATCTATTTGACATATTTAGCTTGAGAAATAAAAATTCCCTCCTCTAACTGAGCAACTTGTAGACCAAGAAAGAATGACAACTCAATAATCATTGACATGTTTCAAATTCCTTCTACTTCTCTTTTTTTAACTCTTTACATAGACCATCACTTCCTCCAAATATATTATCATCAACATAAACAACAACAATTAGCAACTTGTTACCTTCAACTTTAAAATAAAGATTGTTGTCAATACTAATTTTCGTAAAAAAATGTCACAACAGATATCTATCCAATCTAGCATACCAAGCTCAAGGTGCTTGTTTCAGTCCATACAATGCCTTCTTCAATTTGTAAACCATATTTGGTTCTTCTAACAATCTAAATCCATTTGGATATTCAATTTATACCTCTTCCTCAAGTTCTGTGTTTAGAAAAGTTGACTTAACATCCATTTGATATACCTTGAAGTTCTTATAATTAGAAAAATCAAGAAACCTTCTTATAGCTTCCATCCTAGCTATTGGAGCAAAAGTTTCCTCAAAATCAACACCTTCAACTTGTGAATATCCTTTACATACTAGTCTCACTTTGTTCTTTGCAACTTGTCCTTGGTCATTTAGCTTGTTCTGAAACACGTATTTAGTTCCTATCTCATTTTTGTCCACTAGTTTGGGCATCAATTCCCATGTTTGATTCTTTTGTATCTGTTTTAGTTCTTCCATTGCTTTTACCCAACTATCTTCTTTGCTTGTATCCCTGTATGATTTAGGTTCCACTAGCAAAATAAAAGAGTAGTTTTCTTGCTTATTTGCTTTCACAACTCTTCTTCTTGTCTGAACTTCTTTGTTTTTATCTCCAATTATCTGATATTTTGAATGATTCTTTTGTACATATCTGGTTGGGGTTTTAGTGACTTTCTCAGGTTCTTCTTCTTCTTCTTCATCTTCATTTGTATCTCTGTTGTCTTTCATATCAGTCCTCTCTTCTGCAATAATCAAGGTAATCTCAAAATCAGTCTCCTGTATGGGTTCAAGGGCAATCTGATCACATTATTCACATACTTTCAGATTTATGATTTCCACTATCTTGTTTAGTCTCTTGTTGTAACACCAATAACCTCTGTTGTTTGTAACATATCCCAGAAATATTCCTTCATCTGCTCTAGTATCAAACATTCCAAGATCATCTTCGTCTCTTTTGATATAGCACTTATTTCCAAAGATCATGAAATACTTCATAGTAGGAGGTCTTTTATTCCATAGCTCATAAGGTGTCTTAGTGTGATTCACTCTTATTTAAACCTTATTAATAATGCACACAACAATATGCACAACTTCTTTCCAATACACATTAGCAAGGTTAACATCTTTCAACATAGTTCTAGCCATCTCAATAACAACCAGGCTATTCTTCATTTCTACAACTCCATTCTGCCGAGGGGTTCTTGGGGTAGAACAATGTCTTCTAATTCCATATTTTTCACAAAAAATATCAAATTCATTTGAAGTAAACTCCCCTCCTCTATCAGATTTCAAACACTTGATTTTAGTATCTACTTGATTTTCAACTGTTGACTTGAAAACTATAAACCTTTCAAAAGCTCTAGACTTCTCTTTTAAGAATGCAACCCATGTCATCCTAGAGTAATCATCAATAAGTAACATATTACCTTTCTCCATTGAGTCCTCTTGTCCTTTCTGGTCTACAAAGATCTATGTGAATCAGCTCCAAGGGTTTAGAAGTAGAATATTCCTTGTTCTTGAATTTCCTCTTTGTCTATTTTCCTAGTTGACATTCCTTGCACACAGTATTAGTAGGTTTGATAATGCTTGGTAAATATCTCACATCTTTAGTATTACTGATCTTTATCATGTTATCAAAATTGATGTCTTATCCTCTTATATCATAACCAACATTCACTACTTTGTGTCACAAAACACCTGCTTTCACTCTTATCCTTTATATAGTAAACATTTCCAGTTGTCCTAACACCTTTTGCTAACATTATTCCAATTTTTCCTTTTCTAATTACACATATGGTTTTTCTAAATAAAACTCCATAACCTTTATTGCACATCTTACTAACACTCAATAAACTATGTTTCAGACTTTCAACATAATAAACATCATTAGTTTTATGCTTACCATTAATCGAGATACTTCCTATCCCACAAATAGTTGCAGCTTCCTCCTACAAATTTCACTAATCCTCCTATAGACACCTAAAATTAACATTTGATTAATTTAAGCCTCTCAACATAATTAATTAACTTAATTGTGTTATCCTTATTCCTCTCAGAATCAATTAAATCTAATTTAATTAATCCTGTCACTATAGTCCAATAATTAATTTATCAAATAAATTAATTATTCCCCTATTCTTCTAAAGTCCTCTCAATAATCATTTCCTCTAAACCCACTCAGTTAATTAATTCTAATTAATTAACCTAGTCATGTGATTCCTACAAATCACTTTTCCTAATCCCACTTAGCCTAATTAATTCTTCTAGAATCTCTCATAATCATGCTTATCATTATTCTCCAATTTTTAATTCCCACTCATGTCACATCAACTTTGAATCTCTCAAAGAAATTCAAATTTCTTTGAATCCCTCAATGCATCCTTATTTTGGAATTTTTAATTCTTCAAGTTTGAAATTCAAATTTCTCCCCCCTTTTTCCAAAGGAATTTTATATTCCTGTTTATTTTTCCAAGGCACCCTTGATCCATGCCTTCTATCTCAAATCAATCTCAACCCTTCATAATCAAATCAATCTTGGCCCTCCATTGGCCTTCTCCAATCTATAAATTGGAGCCAATCCTCCTCACAAAATATATCGACTTCTCATAGCATCCTCATGCTGCCATTTCTTCTCTCATCTTCTTCTAATCCTCTCTCAAATCCATCCAATTCATAATCCATCACTCAAATCCAATCCAATGATCCTTAATCCATCTTGTTGAGCACAAAGGAGAGCATTCCACATCACAAGCAATCAAAGGAGCACATCAAGTGGAGCATCATCAAGGGGCGCCTTCACTTCATCAAGCTCAATCAGAAGGAGAAGGTAAAATAGCAAGGTGAAATGGTCTCTTTATGTTTTTAGCATTTTCATGTTTATTTCATTATGTTTTGATCACTTTCCCTTCTAATCCATTTTCCCCTCTTCATTTTGGCACGCCCGATGGGACCCACGTCCCGAATTTAACAATTTTTTGAGTTTTTTGTGAAGTTTTTTTTTGTAGGTTCACGCTTCAGCGCGAGCGCACGCGCATCTGCGTGACCATTTCTGAATCAATGCGAGCGCCTCAGGTTCAACGCGACCGCATGAAAAATTAAAAAAATAAATTTGGCGCCTCTGTGTTTCAGCGTGACTGCCTCGGCTAAAGCATGACCACCGCGAACATTCTTCTATCTCCTCTGCATTCTTCCTCTTCTATCTTCTTCTATCTCCTCATTTCTATTTCTTTTCTATTTCGGCTTCAACGCGATCGCTCTGCGATTAACGTGAGCGTTTTTTAAGTAAAAATTTGAATTTTGAATTTTGGGCGCAAACATTAGTGGTATTAGCACGAGCGCCTGATAATCAACACGAGCACCTGATAATCAACGCGACTATAATTTTTTCATTTCCTGTTATTTGCTTTGTTTAATTTAATAATCTGTCTGTTAGCGAGAGCGCCCGCGCATTAGCGCGACTGTTTGCAAATCAGTGCGTCTGCAAGAATTAAATAAAAAATCATTGCACTTGTTATTTGCTGCTTTCCTCCTTGATTTATTCGTTTACCAGGTCTGCCTATAACTTTTTTATTTGTTTCTCTAGTTTATTTTTCTCTCTCTCCACCTTTAGTAGTGAAGTATAGACCACTTCATTAGTCCTTTTTGACACACTAATTTTGTCCACATTATGTACTTTGGAAAAATCCATTTGGAGGGTGCTAACTTGAAATTCAGAGGAATCTATCTGACCGTGTGGTGGATTTTTATCATTAGTTGGGGTCGGGGGAATAACAACCATGAACTCCATCATATCTTTATGTGGGTCATATGTTGGAAATACCCTGTTCCTTGCAGGCTACTTGTTTAAAACTTCAGTCAGGGAAACCCTATGAAATGCTTTCTTTTTTTCTTTATTTGCTTTTGTTGTGTGTTCATATTTTTCATAGTAATCACGAAATTGAAAATTTGGGCTTGTTGAAGCAATTGAATGTTCGAAAGGTGAAATAGGAATACCAGAGGCTCCAGTTCCACTTATTCATGTGGTTTTAACTAATGCTTGACTAGGATTACCAACAACAATTCCTGATCGTGTCCCACTCCCACTGACACTTTCATGTGTAATTTTCATAATCTTTTTAGGTGTGTGATCTAAAGCTGCAAATGATTTGTTTTGTAGTGTCAGTGGCACTTGATATAAGATTTTGAATAGTATGAGTATCTACCACTAGTGGCCTCTTGCGAGAGATATTTTGTTGTAGCCCTTGTCCACAAACAAGACAACTAGTATCAGTAGTAGTACCCATGCCAACCCAACCAATCACAACATCACTTGACTGAACAATAATGGGAATACTATCCCCAGATTCCCCACCTGTGGTAGTGGCACTTGATTCACCACCAATGGGAATACCATGATGTGGTGGTGGTTGTGGATTTGAACCTGAAACAAATGTAGGTGGACCCTAAGGATAATGAGTAGTACCTATCTGTGATGAATCTGAAGAATCAAGTCCATTGACTGGTTTAACAGGAGATTTTGATTTTGACTCTGATGGAAATTGTACCTAAAGTGAATAACAAATGCCCTCTCCTCTGGCACCTATACCACCACATTCAAAACCCATTTTTTCCATAATGCTTGCCCCTTTGCTATATTTTTCTTTCATGGACTCATTGATTGCACCTAATATTTTAGGGACTGTAGTAGTTGTTGGAGTGGGCTCAACCTCATACTCATCATCATCTTCACTCCTGTCATATGTTGTTGTGGGATGCTCCATGTTCCACAATTTGCTAAACTCTCCATCCTCGTCGATGGTCTCAAATTCTGCATTGGTCTTTGGTTCATCGAGATTCTTCCTCATAGTCCAAAAATCATTTATTTTGGTTTGAGTCCAAAAACTCTCTTTACATTCTTGCAGAATTGATTTGGGAATAGATTTCTTAGATGGATTAGCAGATTTTAGGTAGAAATTGTAGGACCTCCTATTTTGGATGCCCTGGCCCTCCTCTGTTGTCCTCTGTGTGTGCAAGTCCATGTTTCTAAGCTTTTCTAGCAATGGTTTACTTTCATGTTGACATAACGCTGAAGAGTTCCCATTTTTCTTAAGCCTTGCTTGAACTACACCGATTGGATAATACTGCCAAAGACCCTCCTCACCAAAGTTAAAAATTGTCAAAAAATCATGTACCACATTGAATGCTTTTCTCTCAAATGTGAACCCTCCACATGAGAAAGGTAAGGAAGGAAATATGCTCTTCTTTTGCTAACCATGGAAGTGCTTATCTGTGCTCTCCAATTGTCATACATACTCTAATGCAAATACCCTCTCTGTCACATGTATTGGAAGTCTATATGGTTTTACTGCCGATCCTTAAAACCTTAACACAGTGAATTCTTCCATGAAGAACCAGTCAGCCAATTCTATTTGACTTCCGAGTTTAATGCAATCTCTACAAGACATAGGCAACCTAGGCATTGGAGTGCTTGTAATTTCATTGTACATTGGTGCCAAAAGGAAGTCTACAAAATGGTTGTAGTTCTTTCTGTTATCATGCATCCTTATCTTTGGTGTCCATTCATATATTGGATACTCTGTTCTCTTCCCAATCTTCTCATCAATCTTATAGTTCACAATTTGAAGCTTGTTGGTCTAAAATATTGCACGATACTTGGATAGAAGGAGATAACACAAGCAAGATGAGAACCTAAATTTCTTACAGGAACCTTTTTTGATCATTAGTAATTGTTTTTGCATGGATTGAACAATGTGCTCAATAAAATTATATCTTACTGGTTGACCTACACAATGGATATTATAAATCATTTCAAGAAGGCTTGCACCCACTTCCTTATCATTTTCCAATCCCAGGCAAAACGACAGCAAGGAAATAGTATCCCCAACCCATGGAACAAAAATGTTAGAATCATAAGGAGGCTTATGATTATGATCCAACACAATACCAGTACCACTCTTTATTAGAGCTTTGATAAATGAATCTCTACGACTTGGATCGAGACTCTCATAATTCCCTACCAGCTTTGCAAGGTCAATTTGGACGTTTGAGTTTTGGGCTTCAAATCCTAGGTTCAAAAAACGAGCAAATTCTCCCTTGTTTATGGATAGAATTTCCTCTTTTGTATTTTTATTGACAATTTCTTTTTTATCTTCATCATAATTTTCGGTGCAGAGCATGACAAAATTAGGGCAAGGGAATACTTTAGGTAATACCATACTTCCCAATCCAGCATCCCATGATGCGATTTTATTTGTTCTTTGTTTTCACATTAGGTTGAAAACAATAAATTTTGCCCTGCATGCATCTGCCGCCTTACTAGACAATGCATATCTAATATCTATGATACACTTTTTTGTATTCTTCTTCTTCTTCTATCTCCTCATTTCCGTTTCTTTTTTTTTTTTGCTTCAGCACGTCCGCTCTGCGATTAGCGTGAGCATTTTTTAGTAAAAATTTGTGTAGATCAGGAAATTGAAAATCATCAAAACAATAGCAATTAGGACAACCACAAAACCTAAAGCTGCTATGAAAGCAATCCCAATCCAATCAATGAAGACATAAAGACAAGATATTCAAATCAAATGAAATCGAAATAAACCGACGCAGATATCTCCTTCATGTGGCTCCATTGTTCTTCTTTCACCTTCAAATTTGATGTGGATCTCACCTACAAGTGCAAAATGCAAGTTGAAAGCAAGTTGTTGAGAGATGAAATTCGCAGTATAAGGTTACTCAAAAATGTGATTGATCCTCTTTCATTGAAGAAAATCATCCAATTTATAGACAAATTGGAGAGAGGACAAGATTAGCATGAAGAGATTTGAAAGGAAATTCAAATCAAGAATGGCAAAATTATGACAAATTATGACAAGATTGAAATGTCATTCCAATGACAAAAGGGAAGAGAGAAAATAGCCTCCATGATTGCAACAAATGGAAGCATAAACATAGGAGAAAATGAGGGAATGAAATTAGGGGAAATCTTAGAAAAATTAAAGACAATAGGAGAAATAGAAATTAGGTGAATTAATTAATAGGTTTTCATCCATTAATTAATTCATGAAAGAGACCTAGGACTAAATAAATAGATTTATTTAACCCACAAAGAAGAAGAAAAAGATTAAATGAACAAATCATAAAACCCTAGAAATAAGAGGACAAGGAATTAGGTCAAGACAATAAGAAATTAATGTAGGTTCGATCATGATTCTGATTGACAAAGGACCAATGTTGATAAATGATTGAGATTGGTTGACAAAAATCAATGACAAATTGACCAAGATTGACAAGGAGATCAAATTGATAGGCGCCTATTGACGAGGAACAATGAATAATCAATTCAAATTGACATGATTGAAAAGGACAAGGATCGATGATGAATCGATCACAAAATGACAAGATTGACAAGGACAAAGATCAATGACGAATCGATTGCAAAATGACGAGATTGACAAGTTGATAATCGCAAATGATTATTAACAAGCTAAAGATGATTGAAAGATTGACAAGAGGACAAAACCCTAATTCTATCATTGATTAGGATTGACGATGTCCAAAATGATGATAAATGAGCATGCACCATGATGCGACAGGATAAGATCGACCAAAATTATGACTGAAGATTGCTATCGACAAGACCTAATTCGAAAGCGAAAAAAATGAGGAATGTAGAAGGAGGACTTGATGCTCGCAAATGATAAAGACCAAGTGTGCAACATAGAAGAAATGTTAATGCGATGCAAGAACCCTAAAATAAGGCAATGCGCCAATGTTAAAGTATGACTCCACAAGCGTTGACCATTTTTAGACATCTACATTTTGCCCCTCTTTGAGACAATGCGATTCTAAGCGTTGTTTCAAAGAACAATAATGAAAATGCCCCAGACAATAACAATGACATATGCATGCCCCCTCGAGGAATTGGCTGGAAAAATCCAGAAAAGAGGCCAAGTGATCGATAAGAATGACAGAAGACGATAGGTTCGAACGGATAAAAAATCGAAGGTCGGATGCACAAAGGACAAGCAGTGGAAGGCGCAAAAGACCGCGACCATCATAAGATAGCATTTTTTATTTTTTATTTTTTAGAGATCGGAGAACTAGACCGAATGGACTGCCAAGACTAACGGAAGAAATGTTAGTAAGAAGAAATTGGAGAGAGGACAGTTAGAGATGAAGGAAAACTTGCTTTCACAAATGCACATAAGTAGGTGAGAACCTTTATTTATTGTAGCAAAGCGGATGCAAAGCATCATGGAATTGAAGGCCAGAGCTGGAATGCAACCCCTTTTGCAAAAGACAGACACATTGCACACAAGGAATGAGTGAAGCATCCTAGGGTGCATACATCAAGGGTCAAGTTCTGTGCAGCGTTCACAAAGCGACCGTACTTATCACAGACACCCAATGATATAGTTGCCCCAGATTGTGACAAACATTCCACAAACAACAAACACAACAAAAAAAGGAAAGGGACCATGAACCATCCCAGTCACTCTAAATCACTCAGTGACATCATCGAGCAACATAGGAACATGATCGAAGCCAAAGATAAATCAATAAAAAGATAAGACGCACAAATTCAACCAAGTCAAACAACAGTCTGATCGTCATTGTCAAAGGTGGAAAACAAGAATGATCATGCTGTCTGGTTTCAGGGAATGCGGTACCCCATCGAAGATAGGACACAGTCTGGTTTCGAGAATACCGCACCCTATATAAGACCCATGATAATGTTAACAAGGACCAATGGTAATGTTGATGCTATTTGGATTGATATGACAACTGTGATCAGGTTGAATGCTTGCTTGGTCGAACAATTCATTTGTTAATGCGTGATTTCATTAAAGAACAATGTTTGATTGATTGTCGTTAGATGTATGCTCAGCGATCTGTCTATGCACAAAGGGGACCATTTATTGACAAAATACAAAATGCCAAAGAAATTGTTTTTGGATTTTGATGTTTTTCACTTTGTAGGAATTTCGAGTTTTTTACAATTTTTTTGTTCGTTTTTCAGGACTTTATTTGACTTTTTAGGGATTTTTTCAGGACATTTTATGAATGTTTTTGAATTATTTCAAGACATTTTTCAAATTTTTATAGGACTTTTTTTTTTTTAGGACTTTATTTGATTTTTTTGGATTTTTTTATGATTTTGCCCCTAGTGTCTAGCAAGGCAAGGAATATGACAGGTGAATAAATAAGCTTGTTGAAATGATGGTAGATAGAGGGAAGACAAAGGCCTTTTATTATGGAGACAATGGGACAAGAGATTGGATATGGCAATGTAATGCAGTGACATGGCATGAGGGACATGTCAAGAGGTTTTTGAATCCATGTTTAAATTTTGCATCCTTATGTTAGATCAAGCTCAAGGAACAAAAAAAAGAGTGTATGGATAGTGATAAGATATGGAGAGGATAAGAAAGACCAAGAATGGATAAGGCACATGGACTGAAGGTCGGGATTGGCTAAGGGATAGTGGCAGAAAGTTGCAATAAGACAGGGAATATGGATGAAAGGTTGTAATAATCAAATGGATAAATACCAAAAGCTATGATAGACTAAAAGCTACAAACAAGATGCATGATGCTCATGACGATCCTCAGCCTTATCAAGATCAAAGGTGGAAAGGGAAACTTGACATGAGGGACAATAGGATATGAAGGGTAATGACAGGGGTTCAATAGGATAATGGAACAATGAAGGACAAAAGGATATGATAGGATAAAACCTGTCCCCAAGTACGGTATGCAAGAAGTTCATAGATTATGCATGACGCCTATTTGCCAGGTTTTCATCACGGTACTTGCCCAAGGCGCCTGTTTGCCAGGTTTTCACCAGCGGACGAATTATTTTTGATTTACTTTTTTTTTTTCACTTTTTTTTTTGGATTTTGACATTTTAGTTGAAAATGGACACATGATAGGGGATGGAAGAAGGACTCAAACATCTTTTTGTTTGGATAGTAGCCTTGAAAAAAATGGACCATGACCTTTAAAAGTATGCTCAAAGACGTTGGTAGGATAAGGACATGGAAAAAGAGATGAAATTAAGGCAAGGATTTATGCAAAGGATTGGACCAGAGGGATGGAAGGATGGAAAATATGCATTGGATAATAGGTAGGGTATTGGAAGAATTGGGCTTCAGTGGATGGAAATGAAGGCAAGGTCAACATTGGAACACACCTTGATGGGTGGT
Source organism: Cryptomeria japonica (assembly GCF_030272615.1). Taxonomy (NCBI): domain Eukaryota; kingdom Viridiplantae; phylum Streptophyta; class Pinopsida; order Cupressales; family Cupressaceae; genus Cryptomeria; species Cryptomeria japonica. The sequence continues at coordinate 537,143,409 of NC_081405.1, read as the reverse complement.
GGATTGATGGAGGAAAAATGGATCTCAGATTGTGAGATTTGGATGGAGGAATAGCTTGGGATTTTGGGACATAAGGGCCCAAAATGGATGAAGAAGGTGATGGAGGAGCAAATTTGAGAGGGTTGGATGGAGGAATAGAAACTTTGGATGCCAAGTTGGATGTTTCTTTAGGCTTTTGTGCTTCAAGGAGCCGCTTAGGGATCCACATGGTTTTTGATTTTTCATGCTTTTGTGGTTCCTTGGAGTGTATTGCCAACACAAGGGATTTAGGAACCCATATAGATTTTAACTTTTGTTTTTGAGCAATGGGCCTTTGTGACCTTTTGGATTTTTCCTTTTCTTTTTGGATCATATTTTTCTTTGCTTTGACATGTTGATTAGATTGGACATGTTTATCCTTGAATACATGTGGATTTTTAGACTTATGACTTTTATGCTTGGCATCCAAATTGCTTGGTGGGGGAAAGGAATGCATGGATGGATAGGAATGAAGTGGAGGTCTTTTGCATGGATGAAAGTTACTCAAACATGTGTTCCTTTGTTGACCTTGCATACAGGACGTAGGGATATTATAAGGACCTAAGATGGATGGAAGGGATAAAGGGGAAGGGATATGTCTGGATTTTGAAGGGATGTTGGATTTAGTAGGGGTACCCACGTCTTGAGGAATTTCACTGAGTCCATGACCCTTAATATTTTCTTTAACATGAAGGGATTCATGCTTATGGAGATCTACTCCTTTGCCTTTATGAATATCTTGACTTGTAGGATACTCTTTTCTTTGGGAAGAAGACGCGAGTCCATTATGAGGTGGATATGATATGAGAGAAATAATGAGATCTTGAAGTGGATCGGATTACACCAAAGTGGAAGAACCCATTATGCATGTCGAGGGTTCATGAACATCTTGCACTGACATGTTAGAATCATGAGGGGGATTAGGATCATGAGGGGGACTAGGATTGTGTAGTGGACATGGTGCAATGACAGGCTCTTCAAGAGATGGAATGGGAGAAATAATGGGATCATCAAAAGAAATGAAATCTTGGAGTGTATATGGAGCATTAAGACAAGGAGATAGAGGAAGAAAAGGATCTTGTGGAGGATTTAAAGGAATAATTTGATCTTGACAAGGAGGAAGATCATTGGAATCCTCTTTAAAGTTGCTTTGCTTTGGACTTCTAATGGGATCATCATAAAGGATGGAAAGGATATCTTGATCTTTCTTAGGAAGTGGAATGCCAATGGGATTTGAAAGGATGTTTTTTTCATGAAATGGAAGGGGATCGTTTGGGATTGGATGGACTGGGATATCTTGATCTTGCTTGGGGAATGGAGTGTCAATAGGACTTTGGCTAGGATGGACAAGAATAGGGGAATCATCATGAGTGTCTGGGAACATGGGGTTCTGGTCAACAATTGGATGGGATGATAAGGTTTCGGGATCTTGATCTTGATCTTTTTTAAGACACGTTTCTTCATGCTCTAAAGTATCCTCTTGACATGGGGTTGGACTTTGGATATGCATGGGGGATTCTGACAAGGGATCAATGTTTTGGCATGAAGGAAATGCACTTTGAACATTTGTGATGGATTCTAGCAAGGAATCAATGCTTGAACATGAGGAAGAGGGACTTCGAATGGGGTCCTCTAAAATAGGTAATGGCAATAAAGTGCATGGTGGCATTGGGTCTTGTATTTCTGAAACATGACAAGGATGTGCATCATGAATTGGATTATCTTGGCAATCAATTATGGATAGCCCTTGGATAATTTCATCCTTGGGTGTATTGTTTGATGAGGACAATATGGAAGGTTCTTGTGAAACTTCTAAAGGTGTAGGGATAGATGCCATTGGAGAGTCAATTTGTTTGTGGGGGGATGAGGCATTGCTAGACATAAGTGTCTTATCTTGATCTTCCTCAAAGAACTCACTTGGTAATTTCCTTAAGATCCTTGCAATAAGGCCACCTTTCTTTCGAGGTATTGACATAGTTGTATCTGGAATTTGAACTTGTTTGGAAAAGAGTTGGTTCTGGTTTGATGTCATGTTTTGATTTTGAACTAGATGTTGATCAAATTGGTTTGACATGTTCAAAATTTGGCTTGGTGCATGTTGCAAGTTTTGTTTTTGAATTTGTGATTGTAGTTGTTGATATTGAGTTTGTTGTCAATAATTAACAGTTGGTTGGACATATTGTTGAAATTGGACCATTGGTTGTGTTGGTTGTATATGTTGGACCATTGGTTGTGTCTGTTGGAAATGTTGGAACTGTTGAACAATTGGTTGTGATGGTTGAAAATGTGATTGATAGTAAACACCTTCTTGTTCTTGTTGTGGAGGCACATAATGTTGTTGTCTCTTTTCTTGAAATTGTTTCATCATCTCTACTTGTGAGAGGAGAGCTGGTATGTTAGATTGTTCAATAAGAGATCTTACATCAATTGGCTCAAAGTTTGGGTTTGGACCTTGAAATTTTTAAAATGTTTTGGACATTTGGGATCTAATCTTCTCACTGTTTTTCACCTTTTGTTCAATGATCTTTGTTTCTCGAGCTAGTTTCTCCTCTAGTTTTTGTATTTGGAGACTTGTTTCATCATAAAAAGTTTGACCAATATTGCCTTGTTGTTGGGTTGGATATAGTTGTGAAAGAGTTTGTTCCTCATGTAATGTTTGAGTTTGAATTTCATGTTGCAGGTTCAGTTGATTCCAGTCAAAAGGTGCATTTTCCCTTGGCGTTGGTGGAATACTCCCATATCCCGGTTTCATGGGTACAAACACTGGCTCATATAATGGAGGTGGTCCAAGTTGAACCATTCCATATTGTGGTAATGATGTGTTTGACAAACCTTCAATTTGTAATGTTTGACTAGGTTGAAACTGTGAGTTTAATACGTTGTCAATGGGTTGATATGTTGGTTCGCCCATCTTCTTAGATTTTGACCTTGTTTCAATAGGCATGTCACTATGCAAATGCAATATCTTTGAGATTTTTTTGATTTTAAAAGGATGATGTATGATATGCAACTAAATGCAACCTAAATAGATGAAAATGCAATCTATGGCAAGAATGCAACCTATGTTTTTGTTGTTTTTCAAGATTTGGACAAACTTTTTGGAATGCAAACCTAAAGACTCATCCTTGGGAAGTTGAAATGAAGCCAAGATCTTAAAGGACAAAGGACCAAATGATAATAGGACAAATTGACAACGTCTCACCTATATGCTTGGATACTAAGCTAGGTTTGACAAAAATGATATTAGTGAAAGGACACATTTTAGACAAGGTCAAGACTCCCTAACAACAACTTAGGGTATCATCCAAAGTTTTGATTTTTCAAGTTTGACAAACCAAAATTTTGAGTCTAAATGCAAGAAGGCAATGATTATGACAATGACTTAGGATATGACATGAAAATGATCTAAGGATATGATATGACAAGATGAAGCCAAGACAAGATGACAATACAATGATAAGGATATGCGAAGACCAATGACTTGGAATATGCAAAATACAACCTAGGCAAGACCTAATTTTAGCATGACAAGGATAATGCACGAATGTCACCTAAATGGAAATCTAGCTTGGATATGACAATGAAATGCAAACTTAGGGAAATGATTTTGAACCTAAGTGCAAAACGAGGATGCTTGCAATGAAAAGGACTAAAATGAAGGGAGATGACAATATGCCCTAGGACCTAAGTTGGACTATGCAAAACCTAACCTGAAGTGACATGAATTTTGAAACAAAGATATTCAATGTTTTGACAAGCCATGTTCAAATGTTGGATGAATACTTGGACAAATTTGGACTTTTGTTTGGATTTTGTTTTGAATTGAAGGTTGTTTATTTTGAAAACCCAAGTTGATTATGAGCACTTTTGAAAGTTTGTTTTTGATTTAACCTTTGACAATCATGGAAGACAAAATGTTTGTTTGACTTTGACTCAAGACAATCAAGCACATTCACAACAAATCCTATGGCTGGAAAGGGCAATATCTATTGAATCCTCTAACCATAAAATACAACACTTAGTCGGATAGCTAGATGCTTGGGAGCACTGGCTCCCCTTTATAGTGCACTCACTTCTCGGGCATACCAAGCTTCGAGTTCAAGGGGCATCACTTCCCAAGAACTTTCTATCTCTAACTGAGGAGTACATGAGAGGTGTCTTCGGCATGCACGTATCACAATGCCTGAGCCAACATATAGAAGGATTTTGGCATCTAAAAACAAGAGATTCTAGTAAGGGCATCCGTTCGGGTGGGTATTGATCCGGTGAATAAATCATCGCAATACCATTCCAGCACCCATTGTCTACAACTTTTGTTGCATCCACATTTATTTAGAGTGGTTCCGAAGAGCTTGGCTGTAGCCCGTCACCACTTTGGGTCGTTCCCTCTCACCAATGCCTGTGCCAAGTGCCAGGCAAATCGGGAGGCAGGCCCAGTTCTAAGGGTTAAAACATGCAATCAAATTAAAAACAGACAAAGCATGCATGGTGTTCATTAAACTTTAAGAAATGAAATGTGCAACTACTTTAAAAATCTCAAGCAAGATGTTTTAATGAGAGTCTTTGATCACGTCCTGCATAAGATTCGTTAGTAGTTGCATTTTTAGTCTTCCTCACACGTAACACCAAGATGCTGCACAAAGAATTAGTACCAAAGAAAAACCAGAATGCAAGAAACAGAATGAAAACAAACAAATTTGCAAGTGAAAACAACTGATTTCACCTCTGTTTCTGGCCTTGCACAGGCGCAGAATGCCTCAACACAGGCGCATAAAACTTCAACATAGGCACAAAAAACTCAAACACAGGCGCAGAAAACTCAAACACAGGTGCAGAAAACTCAAACACAGGTGTAGAAAATGTCAACACAGGCGCAAAAGTGTCCAAAAAGCTCTGAGTCACCCTGTTTCTTGATTTTTCACCTGCAAACAACTCAAAAGCACTCAAAACATGGTTAAAGGGGGCCGTTCACGTCGGGTTCACCATAAATGTAGATCAGGAAATTGAAAATCATCAAAATAATAGCAATTAGGACAACCACAAAACCTAAAGCTACTATGAAAGCAATCCCAATCCAATCAATGAAGACATAAAGACAAGATATTCAAATCAAATGAAATCGAAACAAACCGACGCAGATATCTCCTTCATGTGGCTCCATTGTTCTTCTTTCACCTTCAAATTTGATGTGGATCTCACCTAGAAGTCCAAAATGCAAGTGGAAAGCAAGTTGTTGAGAGATGAAATTCGCAGTATAAGGTTACTCAAAAATGTGATTGATCCTCTTTCATTGAAGAAAATCATCCAATTTATAGACAAATTGGAGAGAGGACAAGATTAGCATGAAGAGATTTGAAAGGAAATTCAAATCAAGAATGGCAAAATTATGACAAATTATGACAAGATTGAAATGCCATTCCCATGACAAAAGGGAAGAGAGAAAATAGCCTCCATGATTGCAACAAATGGAAGCATAAACATAGGAGAAAATGAGGGAATGAAATTAGGGGAAATCTTAGAAAAATTAAAGACAATAGGAGAAATAGAAATTAGGTGAATTAATTAATAGGTTTTCATCCATTAATTAATTCATGAAAGAGACCTAAGACTAAATAAATAGATTTATTTAACCCACAAATAAGAAGAAAAGGATTAAATGAACAAATCATAAAACCCTAGAAATAGGAGGACAAGGAATTAGGTCAAGACAATAAGAAATTAATGTAGGTTCGATCATGATTCTGATTGACAAAGGACCAATGTTGATAAATGATTGAGATTGGTTGACAAAAATCAATGAAAAATTGACCAAGATTGACAAGGAGATCAAATTGATAGGCGCCAATTGACGAGGAACAATGACTAATCGATCCAAATTGACATGATTGAAAAGGACAAGGATCGATGACGAATCGATCGCAAAATGACAAGATTGACAAGGACAAAGATCGATGACAAATCAATTGCAAAATGACGAGATTGACAAGTTGATAATCGCAAATGATTACTAACAAGCTAAAGATGATTGAAAGATTGACAAGAGGACAAAACCCTAATTCTATCATCGATTAGGATTGACGATGTCCAAAATGATGATAAATGAGCACGCACCATGATGCGACAGGATAAGATCGACCAAAATTATGACTGTAGATTGCTATCGACAAGACCTAATTCGAAAGCGAGAAAAATGAGGAATGCAGAAGGAGGACTCGATGCTCGCAAATGATAAAGACCAAGTGCGCAACATAGAAGAAATGTTAATGCGATGCAAGAACCCTAAAATAAGGCAATGCGCCAATGTTAAAGTATGACTCCACAAGTGTTGACCATTTTTAGATGTCTACAATTTGAATTTTGAATTTTGGCTGCTAACATTAGTGGTATCAGTGCGAGCGCCCGCGTATCAACGCGAGTACTTGATAATCAACGCGACTATGTTTTTTCATTTCATGTTATCTGCTCTGTTTAATTTAATAATCTGTCTGTTAGCGTGAGCACCTGAGCATTAGCGCGACTGTCTGCAAATCAGCACGTCTGCAGGAATTAAATCAAAAAACTAATTAAAAAAAAAAAGTATAATTTATTCTATTTTTTTAGTCATATCTTCTTTATCTTAATTCTGTTTTCTTCCAAACTCCACTAGATTCCCCACAATATCATTTTGCACATTTCCTTCTTTGGGGACCTTATCCTAAAATCCACTTTTTGAAGCCCAAAATCCCACATTCCTCTATTTTGGGGGTTTGCCATAACTCCTTCCACTTTTATCCAATCACCTCCAAATTTTCCCATATTGTCTATCTCCAATTTTTGCTTCTTTGTCCCTCTTGGACAAATTTTTCCATTCCTTCACCTCTCCTCCAAAATCCCCATTTTATGCTTGCCTATCCTTTGGAAAGTGGCAAAAACCTAGTCAAACCCCATTTACCCATCAAACTCTCCTCCAAATCCACATTTGTCATTAGTAGAAAAGTTTTTATTCATGTTTTTCTACTCATTCCTAAAAAATAATTTTTTTTTTTTTTTTGTCATTTTGTTGTCTTTTTGCAGGACGCTTGTTGAAGACTTCATTTTCAAACTACTAATCAAGTTGTTTTGCAGGTTGCCTAAGAAAATCCGACCAAACATTGTGTTTTTCTTAATTATTTTATTCTAGGCACCTAGATCTAATTAGGGGTAAAAGAACTCTTGCTTTTTGTGTTTGAGGAAAGTGTAGAGGTAGGAGAGTATGCTCTTGTCTACATAGACAATTAGAAATCCTCACCCTTGAACCTTTTCTTGTTTGATTGCATGCTTACCCTTAGTGGGCTTACCCTCCCAACTTTCTCTTTGAGAAGGTAAGAGGGGAATGACCCAAGTGAGTACACCCGGACCTGGGGTTCCCAACTCACTATAATAAATAGGCCATTGACTACGAAAGGGTCAATGGTTGGGGCTATATGAGAGTTCACTCTCACATTGGGTGCTTAGTAGGATCCTAGAGATCTCAATCACACTTGCATGACTACTAAGTTCTTGGTGCTTCATTGGGCTATAGGCCTCAATTGCGCTTGCACAACTTCGAAGGGTAGCTCCTAATGGGAATACTTACTAAACACCTTGTTCATAGTGGCCAAAAACCTTCTAGTCATTGGTGCAGGAGGTCGGACCTCCGAAGCCGCCCATATTTTTATGGCCCTTAGTAGAGACACAAAGTTCGCCATGAGGAGTTTTCATGGCAATTGATGCTTGGCTGCCCCGAGAAGTGAGTGTCGTGGAGGGGAGCCAGTGGGGTCAAGCATCTAAGTGTCCGCTTTGGGTAAGCGTAGCTGGGAAACCATTTGGGATCCATTGAATATTGTCTTTTCTCGCCATAGGATATGTTGTGAAGGAGCATGAGTGTCTTTGAGTCTAACTTATTTTGGCCATTGTGTTTTCTTTACTTGACATCTCTTGCCAAGTCCATCCCCCACAACCAATAAATCTTCCCTCTTTCCAAATTCCATCTTGCCATCCTCAAATCTTTAATCCATTTCTTTCTATTCAAGAAATTCTCCAATTCCCAATCCACTTTCATCCATTCAAACAATCATCCTTCCTTAACTAATATTCATTCTTCCTCTAGTCCAATCAAATCTCCAAAATTCCAATCAATCAAATCCATCCATCTTCCTAATCCAATTCAACCTAATTCAATTCAATCCAATCCAATCCAATTTAATCCAATCCATTCAATCCAATCCAATTCAATCCAATCCATTCAATCCAATCCAATCCAATTCAATCTAATCCAATCCAACCAATCCAATAAAATCCAAATCCAAATAAGTCCTAATCCAAGGACTCATCCAATTCCAATCCAAACCAAATCCAATCCAACTAATCTAATCCAATCAAATCCAAATCCAGTCAAGTCCTAATCCAAGGACTCATCCAATTCCAATCCAAATCAAATTCAATCCAATCAAATCAAGTCCTAATCCAAGGACCAGTCCAATCCATTCAATCAATCATCCAATCCAATCAAATCAAGTCCTAATCCAAGGACCATTCCAATCCAATCAAATCAATTCCAATCCAAATCAAAAATCCAAATCAAATCAAATCTAATCCATCATCATCATTCCAAGACAAGTCCTAATCCTCATCTTCATTTAACAACATCTCCATAATATTTCTCCTCCAAAACATATTCATCCAATTCCAATCTAATCCTTCACTCTCAACATGACTACCCAAAATTTCAAAGCTTGGTATGAGAAGATGCTCATGGAAGTTCATGAATCTACCTACCAAGTTAATCCCATAATCTCCCACTCTCCTATCATACCTTCACCCATCCCATCTCAACACATTGCACCCTATCCCAATCTATACCATATCTCTTATCCTTCTTCTACCTTCGACAAGGGAAATCCATCTTATTCCACATCCATATCTCCATATTATCCCCCATCCACATACTCTTCTAATCCAATATTTATACCTCCATCTCCCCCCCATCTACATCCCAATCCCCATCCTTCTACAATGCATTCATTACCTCTACTCCCCATCCAAATCCTTCAATCCATAGTCCTCCAAACATTAATCCTAATTCCCCAATCCATTATCCTAATCCTCCACCCAATCCCAATCCCAATCCCCCATGTAATCCCAATTCTCCATCTAATCCTAATCCTCCAAAATCCATATTGTCCACATCCTCCAAATCCATCATCCATAATCTTATCCAAGACATGCTAGCAAAGGAGACAAAATCCTCACCTCAAAGCAAAGTGGCCAAGTCTCCTCAAGTCCTCCATCCACCCCAATCACCTCCAACTCAAAACAAAACCCAATACCCCACACTTGATGATACCCCCATTTCTCCTTCTACTCACATCAAAGCTTTCATATCTTCCTCCATCACACAATCCCCACAACTCCAAACATGCCAAAAGCTTGTTCCAAAGAAAGCTAGCATAGAATACTCTCCATCTCACGATGCATCTCCCTCCACTCCATCTAATGATCCCATCCCCTCCACTTCCTCTCATAATCATATGACTCCTCTATCCAAACCTCTCCCTCCATCACATGATCCTCCTCCATCTCATGATCCAATCACCCCTCCCACTCCATCTCATGATACCCTCCCTAGTCAAGATCAAAGTATCTCTTCATCCCCATGTCACGATCCCAATCCATCTAAAGATCCTAATCTTCCTTACACATCTCATCCCCCTCAAAATGGACCCACATCTTGTTTCCGAAATAATAAGGGTCCTCAAGATAATGCTCAAGATGTTGGTACATCCTTTATTCCTCCTAAATCCAAATCTCCCTCATACAAATCAAATTCCCGTTATCCCTCATCTTCCGCATCTATTTTGGGACCCTATGTTCCAAAGTTAAACCCTTCATTCCTTCCATCCATTTTGGGCCCCTATGTTCCAATGCTCAATCCTCCATCTCTTCCATCCATATTGGGTCCTTACATCCCTCCATCCACCACTCCATCACCTCAAATAACCCCTAAGCAAGATCAACAAAGGCACACATCCTTGAATTCCTCCCAACACTCTTTTTCCATCAATCCTTTATCCTCATGCACCTATCTCATTGCTATTGGAAGCAATTTGGATGCCCAATCTAAAAAGCATAAAGCTCAAAATCCACAAAAATCAAAGGATCAACATGTCCCCTCAAAATGACATGCTCAAAAGAAAAATGTGATCCAAAAGAAAGAAAAATCAAAAAGGCCACAAAGGCCCCAAAAGAAAAAATCAAAAACTATGTGGGTTCCCAAAGAAGCAATGCATCCCAAAGAAAAATCAAAATTGGCATCCAAACTTGTTAATCCAAAAGCACCATCCATTCATAAGTCTCCCAATCCCCCATCTTCAAAATCCATTTTGGGTACTTATGTCCCAAAATCCACCATCCCAACTCCATCACTCCCCTCCTCTATTTGGGTTCTCATTTCCCAAAATCTAGATATAATCCAAAATCCTCTCCTCCACTACCCCAACACCCTTCAAGGTGTGTGCCAATGTTGATCTTCCACAAATTCTTCAAAACTCCATCCATTATCCACCATCCACTTTTCACAATCCCATTCCACTAGTCCAATCCTTTCCAAATCCTTATCTTTCATCCCCTATCCATTTCATCTCCCTAATTATTGTTACCAACATCTATGAGCATACCTCAAATTCAAAGCAATGGTAAATGATACCATCTATGGAACTAGATGCTTGAGTCCTCCCTTCCTCTTTCACGCATCCACTATCTTCCATATCCACTCATCCTCATCCTTATCCATCCAAACTATTCCAAAAATTCAAAAATTCAAAAAAATCAAAAAAATCAAGAAAAAGTACCAAAAAAAAAAAATCCGAAAAAAGTAAAGAAAAAATCATTTCATAGAATGGTGAAAACCACTTCTTGTGGCGCCTTGGGTAAGTACCATGATGAAAACTTGGCAAACAAGTATCACGTGTAATCCCCTCATCCCCTTGCACTCTACACTTGGGGGCAAGCTTCATCCACACAATCCTTCCATCCATCTGCATCATATCCAAGTCCATTAACCTTTCCTATCTTTGATCTTGACTATCCTATCCATATCCTCCATCTCATCTCCCTCATTCTATCAAAATAAATCCTCCATTTCTATCTTTCATCTTGATCATATAAGAGGCAAAATAATCATGCATGCATGCTTTGGAGCATTCAAGCCTTAATCACCTTAATCCTCTACCATCCATATCCATTACACATTATCCTCCCACCACATACATATTTATCCACCATCCTTGCATCCTTAATTCCACTACCTCTAGTGTGGGGCACTGCCCTCCTTTGCAGCATGGTCCTTGGGTCTCCATCACCCTACTCTCCATACTTTATTCCTCCATATCTTATCCATATCCATCCACTCCATCCACATATCTCCTATCCAAACAATAACTCCCTCCTTCCATCCATCCTTTTACCAATCCTTGGTTCTCCCTTGTCATTGGTTCCATTCAATGAAATCCTATCCACCAATCCACCCCATCCTATCCAATTTCCAATCCAAACCTATCTCATTCAATCATATTCTCCATCTCTTCCAATTTAATCAATAATCCCATCCCCAATCCAATCCTATTCAATCATCCATCCCCCCTTTCATCCTATCTAATCATGTATCCTTCTTCCAATCCTGTCCAATACATCAAACTGAGCTTTCCCATCTACCTGAGCTCGCACTGACTTGTGCCTAATCCAAGCACCCATCCATACTAAGCTAATCAAATCCAAGCAACAATCCTCTCATCTGCAGATCTTGCACATCCAACTTGTCTTTTGTCATCCATCAATCAATCCATCACCCTGCCCATTGGGATGCATCCTTCCCTAGTCTGACAACTTATCCAAATCCATGTCCTACTCTTGGCAAGAGATATCAGTTGGCCATGTGCATGTTGTTTGCATGCTTAAGCTTTTCGCTTTGTTTTCATCTTGTGTCCCAGGACTATACTTGTTCAGGACTGCCTTGATCATCCTATATCTTGGTATGTCTTGGCTGGTGTATAATGGGGCATAGTTTTCATGGCATGGTGTGTTTGAAGGTCTTCCTTGTACGAACCGACAACCCTGCATTAGTGTTTATCAACACTTGCATGATTGTGTGCAAGGCATTCCAGTTTGACTGAGCGTCAGTCCACACCTCGGATCTTCATATCATCCTAGTTCTTATAATCAACGGTGTAGACTATCCATGGCAATATCAAATCTAGGTTTGCTCTCTATACTTGCTCAACGAGAAATCCAATCCATTTATCCTTTCTTTGTCTCATTTCATTCACAACACTCCAACTCATCCTAGTTCCCTCTTTCATTATCTTCATCCTTTCATCATTTATTCTTCTAATTCCTTTCGAGAGAACACCCATGTTCTTCAAACTCGCATGTCCTCTTGAGGGGGCATACCACTGCTTCCTTGTCATCCTGCCTCCTTATCATCCTTCTTCATCTCATGACTGGGGCATCATGCTACTAGTCCTTATCCTTTTCTTCCACTATGTTTTATTCTTCTTTGATATAACATCATTTCACAACGTTGTATCAAAGAGGGGCAAAATGTAGACACCTAAAATTAACATTTGATTAATTTAAGCCTCTCAACATAATTAATTAACTTAATTGTGTTATCCTTATTCCTCTCAGAATCAATTAAATCTAATTTAATTAATCCTGTCATTATAGTCCAATAATTAATTTATCAAATAAATTAATTATTCCCCTATTCTTTTAAAGTCCTCTCAATAATCATTTCCTCTAAACCCACTCAGTTAATTAATTCTAATTAATTAACCTAGTCATGTGATTCCTACAAATCACTTTTCCTAATCCCACTTAGCCTAATTAATTCTTCTAGAATATCTCATAATCATGCTTATCATTATTCTCCAATTTTTAATTCCCACTCATGTCACATCAACTTTGAATCTCTCAAAGAAATTCAAATTTCTTTGAATCCCTCAATGCATCCTTATTTTGGAATTTTTAATTCCTCAAGTTTGAAATTCAAATTTCTCCCCCCTTTTTCCAAAGGAATTTTATATTCCTGTTTATTTTCCCAAGGCACCCTTGATCCATGCCTTCTATCTCAAATCAATCTCAACCCTTCATAATCAAATCAATCTTGGCTCTCCATTGGCCTTCTCTAATCTATAAATTGGAGCCAATCCTCCTCACAAAATATATTGACTTCTCATAGCATCCTCATGCTGCCATTTCTTCTCTCATCCTCTTCTAATCCTCTCTCAAATCCATCCAATTCATAATCTATCACTCAAATCCAATCCAATAATCCTTAATACATCTTGTTGAGCACAAAGGAGAGTATTCCACATCACAAACAATCAAAGGAGCACATCAAGTGGAGCATCATCAAGGGGCACCTTCACTTCATCAAGCTCAATCCGAAGGAGAAAGTAAAATAGCAAGGTGAAATGGTCTCTTTATGTTTTTAGCATTTTCATGTTTATTTCATTATGTTTTTATCACTTTCCCTTCTAACCTGTTTCCCCCTCTTCACCTCCATCATACTTCTTAAGATTAATGCACTTCTCTTTATCACCAATCATAAGATTTGAACATCCAGAGACAATGATCCAAGCTCTTAGTTCCACTTTAGCATGCAATGTAGTCTTCTCTCTAGTTGACTTCTAGTTGTTTTCCATACCCTTTGGTCTTTCAGACATATCCTTATTCTGTTACTATTTACTAAGTTGTCATTAGTTTTATGTTCAAAGTCATCCTATATACTCTAGTCGGTTAATACTACCGAAATATTCAGTCGGTATGTACTAAGGTTGTCGGTTACAGAAGAAAGGCTAGTCACTGAGATGAGAGATACCGAGCTGCCTATCGAGTAAAGTTCCTATGCCTACCGAGCAGCAAAGAAGGTATACCAAGTTAATCTGAACCGAGTGGAAACGTGTTACCAGATTCAATGAACCTGGACACATATGTGGAAACGTATTACAAGATTCGAGAACAGGGAACCATTATTACATAGGAAATTGCATTCAAAGATTTTGTATGATTTTGAGGAAGTTTATCCAATGAAATAATTTCTATGTTTATTCATTCAATAAAACATGTTTGTATGATCGATGTATGAACAAGATCACCATCTCAGAGATCTATATATACGGAGTAATTTGAGTATCTAACATAGAGAGGGAAGATTGATGAATTGATGATTTGAAAATGAAAATCATGAGAGAAGATAAGATGTGAAGAGTGACAGAGATATTCAGAGGTCACCGAGAAGGTTTTTTAGAAAACAGTTTAAGGGACATAGTATACAGAAGAGGTCACCGAGTTGATTTATCAATTACCGAGGGATGCTATGAGCAAGGTAATTTCATATTGAGCACATAGAGTCTGCTATAACATTTCAGATGTAAAGTTGCAGATATTTGTAAAAGATTTTTGATTGAATTATTTGAGTTGTAATAGAAACCTTTAACAGGGTAAAAGACTCTAACAAAGTCTATAAATTGTAAAGCCTTTAACCAGGTACAACATTTTGTAAAAGGGTTTGTAAAATCCTTTAGCAAGGTAGATCTAAAGATCTTGATACTCCTAATAGGGTAAGCTATCAGAAATAGCTAAACATGTAGCTCTAACCGAGCAACCTTTATTATTGCAGTAGTGAAGTTGTGGGTGCCATCCCCACTGCGGTTTTTCTCTCTAACAAAGAGTTTCTGCGTAACCAAAATATTTGAGTTATGGAGTGAAATTTGTATGGATGTTATTTCTATGATTATGTTTTAGCTTTATATATTATGAGATCATCTATACACAGTTTATGTTTATCAGTAAGATTGTTTTTGAAGAAAAGTTTTGAAGTACTGATTCACCCTTCCCCTCTTAGTACATTAGCTTTCCTAGTTGGACCTAACATATTCTTCTCCTTTATAGCCAAAAATAAAGATTCTTCATTTGATTCATCACCATCTTCATCCTCAAATGAATGTGTCTCCATAGAATATAGGCTTCTTTTTCCTTTATAATATACCATTTTCTTAAAATCATGTATTCTATATCTACTTTTCTTTTCATCATCATCAGATCTTCTGTAATATTTCTTATACATACACTTAAAAGCATAATGACCAATTATATCACAATTAAAGCACTTCAAGGGTAACTTACCTTTGTACTTTCTATTTCCTCTCTTCACTATTCTTACAAAGTTTTCTTTGATCTCATCCAGGTTTTCACGTGCTTCCAGTTCATCTTCTTCTACCTTTGAAACATTAAATGCAACATCTTTCCTTTCTCTTTTTTTGTCTTTCATCTCTACAATTTCATAGGCACATAATGTTCCAAGGATTTGATCGATTGTATACTTATGCAAATCATGACATTCTTCAAATGCATACTTCTTAGGTTTGTAGGGTTTAGGCAATGTCAACAAGATCTTTCTTATAACATCACCTTCTTCTAAATTTCCACCAACAACTCTAATAAAACCTGCAATATCATTCACCCTATGCATGTATTTCTCAAAACCTTCATCATCAACCATCCTTAAACATTCATATTTATATTTCAGATTCATTAACCTAGCTTGCTTTGTCTTGGGATCTCCTTCGTATGATTGCCATAATTTATTCCAAACTTCCTTTACCAAATACTACATCACTCAAGCAACTAAATATCATTGTTCTAGCTTTTTCATTAGTCTCGTGATTATTAACTTCATCTAGAGTATGTGGTCCATTTGGTGAAGGTGTATAACCAATATTGACAATATCCCAGATTCCATTCTACAAAGTTTCTAAATAAGATTCCATCCTCTCTTTCCAATAAAGAAAATTAGTACCATCAAACAATGATGCTTTAAGATGAAGTTCTTGGACCATTATGGATCTACTTCAAGTGGTTAATCTTTTCAAAAAATAACCTCACTATGATACCAATTGTTGAACCCAATGCAAGACTGAGAGGGGAGGGGGGTTAAGACTAAGAGGGGGGGGGGGGGAGAGGAGGGTTAATTAGTCTAGATTTTATAGATCTTCAAAACATATTAATTATAAACATAATTTAATTTTTCTACAAATATACTGAAAAAACATCAACCATCAACACATGAACACCAAATTTACGTGGAAAACCCAAATAGGGAAAAACCACAGTGAGAATCAAACTCACAATATGAATAAAATGATTACAATAATTTAGGCTTACTTCCAAGGAGCAACATGCACCTAATAGAAACATTTTTGAATGGGGAGTTTGAGTGGGAACTTGGGTGGGAAACCTACTCCTCCGATCACGACAAATTCGCATGGGATTGATGTGGCTGTAGGATTCGAAGGACAACAAGCGAGACAAGGCGGTGAAAAGACAGGAGATGGTCAGGATGAAGGCACAATTTTTGAAGATGGGGACCCACAAAATGGGGGGATTCTAGATGATCCTGGTAGGGGTTTTCATGATTTGGGGGTTGGGTTGATGATAAACCTCGGTCCTCCCTTTTTGGTGTTAAACTGCTGGTAAGTTGGCGTTTCCTCCTGTTAGTAATTGTTAGGGGTCCCACAGATACTGAGAGGGGGGGGGGGGTGTGAATCAGTATCTAACCGGTAATGAGAATTTCTTAAGTTAAAACATGCAGAACATACTATAACAGTGTACCGGTAGGCAAGAAATAATCCAATAAATAGAATCAAGAACATCCACATGAAAAGTACACCATAACACAAGATATTAAAGAGGAAACCCAGTGTGGGAAAAACCTCGGTGGGATTTGTAAACCACAATATTCACTCACTGGCCAATAAGAGAATATTTCTTACAATAGGGGCTTGCACATGCAGGAAGGCCAACTGCCTAGAGCTCACTGCTCAGTGGGAAGTCACACTGACTTACAAATAAGGATTACACTAATCCAATAGCTTGTACTGCTTTACAATAGCATCTTCAATGCCAAATTCAGTACCGGTTCCTGCTCTGTTCTTTACATATACCCTTGACCTATATTTCGCACATTAGGTCTGCCTGATATTTTCCTTAATGCTTCTACTACACTTATACAAATGTCTACATTGATCTCTTTTATATATAAGAGTCATTTTACAATTTGCCAAGTCGGCTTACAATAATAAACAAATTTTTGTATAACAAAAATCCTGTTGGCCTTTGTGCCGGTATACTTCTTTTCTTCTATGCCGGTGCCAGTGTATTGAGTGCCGGTGTAGAGTGTGATCTGCTGATGCCGGTGCACTATCTTTCCGGTGTAATGCTTTGCCGGTATAATGTCTTGCCGGTGCCATAGGATTGCAAGGTTGCCATCAATGACAAAACCTTCAATCACATATAATGTCTCATTGGAGTGTGCATATGCCAACAATCTCCCCCTTTGGCATTGATGGCAACACTCATGAGAAATTTCAAAAAGTATCCAAAAATGTGTAGTCCAAAAAAAATGTTACCAAAAATGTGAGAGCTTCCCCTGAGCATATGATTCCTGTGTTTTGAATTTTCTCATCCCACTACTCCCCCTTTGGCATCAATGAAAAAGGTTGTCAAGATGTCAGTAGAGTTTGCAGTTTCATCTATCCATAACCTCAACCTTGTAGCTGGGTAGTTATAATCTGAAAAAGATCTCCCAAAATCAAGTTTATACTATCCATAAACTTCTTACTATCCTTTATTGCTATCTCAGTTCTCTTCACTGTATCGGTGAGATGCTGCAAATGCTCTGGCGGTGTTTTGCTTCCTTGTGTTAATGCCTCAGAAATTTCCTTCCGCAGAGATGCTAAATAGTCCAATCTTGGACTTAGTTTAGATCTCAAATGTTTTGCCTTATTTATTATTCTTTCTTTCTCTCTTTCCAATTTGAGTAGTTCTTCCTCAAAATTTGCTATCTTCTCTTCAAAAATTGATAGTGTATCAGGTGAGTTGACAAAGCTGTCTGCAAGTTTATTTATCTCATCCTATTCCTTGCTCATTTTCTTGTCAATATCTTCAAAATTCGTATGGAATCATCAATTGCTTTGTAAGCCTGTGAGCTGCAGTCAGTTATTTTCTTGATAGAATCAAGTAATACCTCAGTCACATTTGTTGATTTGAATGCTGATGATGATCCAACAATCTGAGTACCGGTGGAAGTAACCAAGCTTGTATTGACCTCTGGTAGGTTTGTTTGTGTCTGCATTTTTTTAAGCACTGGTTTTCCTACTTCACTAGTTATCGGTGGCACTATTTCCTTGTGTACATGTTCTAGTTGATGTTGTTCCAGAGCCTTTAGCTCTGTTGGTTTCTCTGTATGTTGTATTGTCTCAGTCCGTGACTCAGTCTCACCCTTTTTCTCTTTGTCTTCTGCCAATTTCTCTGTTTCCCCTGCTACCAGAGGCTCATTAGCCATATCTGACTTATCAGTTGTATCTTTGTCTACTACTATGTTGATCTTCTGAGTATCAACATCCATAGTGTATAAGACTTCAGAATTAGGATTGTTATCCTCTACATCCATACTCTCAGCTGCCGGTTGATCTTCAGTAGTTGTTATTTTCACCGGTGGAGTATTTAAAGAAGGTGGGGGTAAGTTGTCTTTAACTTTGATGCTTGGTGGTCCACCAACTTTACCTTTCCCCTTGTCTCTATCTTTTTAATATACCTTTATAGGTTTAGGGTTCCTATACTCTTCTTGTTTTTCTTTTTCAACCAGGAATATATCCCATCCATCTTCTGTTTCCTCTATCACTTCATTAACTCTTCCTGCCATGAGTGAAATATGTCGGTGTGCAGTAGAGAATACTGACCGGTTTGCTTGAGCAATCAAATCATCAATTTATTTTGGAGAGTTTACCGAATATACAACAAGTAGCTTCTCATTTTTTATTTTCTTATCCAATTCTATCATTGCTTGCCTTCTTTCCTCAAGTCTTTTGAATAATTCATCAGGAATTTCATTTACTACTTCCATAAAAAAATTCTTGTACATGTCCATATGCAATATAACATTGTTCTCAACTTGCTCTTTCTCATTAGCTGTTAGAGTGTCATAGATTTTCTCTATGTTCTTTAGTTTACCTTCCTTTGTGATTTCATTTAGTAGTATATCAAGAGGGGCCAAGTCTCTGTTTGTCCTTTTCTTCTTCTTAGGTGTTAGTTTCTTCTTTGGTGTGGCCTTTCTAACCGGAGATCTCACTGCTTGTTGCTTTTGCCTTGTTCTCCTAGGTGAAGGTGTGGTTGCCGGTGAGGGATCTCTTTTTCTTACAACTCTTTTAAAAGTTGCTAGCATGTCTCCTTCCAAAGAAGTACCTACCAGTGATAGGTGAGTTTCAGGTTGTGGAGCTGCCAACTCATCCTCTGTTATGCCGGTTTTCTTCAATACATCTTCCTTAATGGCTTGTGCTTGTCTGGACCCTTTCCTTACAAATGGCTCAACCTTCTTTACTCTTTTCTTTGATTGTATTTGGCTTTCTATAGTCTCAGCACTACCAAATACTTCTTCCTTAGGTTCATTGGGGGCTTCCAGAAGTGCTTTAGCATATGTTTCAACTATGTGATCATCTATTTCATAGCCCATCTCGGTTACCCAAATTGTCCTTGGGATGACCGCTTCCATCCATATTTCATCTTTCTTAATGACAAAGCATATATCATCTTTGTATTTGTCTACTATTTTCTGAGATAACTTTACTCTTTTCTTCATTTTGGTCTTTAATGCTTGGAAAAAGTCATGAATATTGTTTTCCTTGTTCTCACCCATGTTATTGAATAGTTCAGTCAATTGTTTTCCTACCGGTATGTCATATCCAAGTTCTTTGTAACCTATACTGGGAACCTGTTTTGTTATGTGTAGCATTAGACATACTAACAGATTTCCAAATCTGAAAGTTCCTTTCTTGTCCTTCTTGATCTTTCCAAGGTTGTCAATTAGTTCATCCTTTAACCACTCACATATGTCAATTTTTGCATTGTCTGTGACCATGTCATAAGCACTCTTAATGCATAAACTTGAAACTGAATTAAGTCTATTAGCATGAGTAGCTTTATAACCTAATATCATACTGATGAATCTCACATTGATATCTTTTACATCATTAACCCTTAGAGATCTCTTGTCGAATGTTGCACCAGTTAGGTCTATAACTAGGTCATTGGGAACCTTCTTGTTTTTATCTAGTCTCTTACCGGTGGTTGGTAACCCTGTGAGAGCTTACACAGCTTCCTTGGTGATCTTATGGATTGCATCTAACCAAAAAAATTCTCCTGCTTAAAACTATCCTAATCACATCCTTTGGAAATTTAGGAATGCTAAGGATTTCTGTAAATCCTAGGGTCTCAATGATCTTGTGTTCATCTTTAACATTGTCGGTATCATCACATATCACAGTTTTATACATGGTTTTAATTTCTTCATCTCCTAACTCTTCAATGTTGCAGTGGATGTACATTCTGGGGTCTTCAACATATACAACTCCCTTAGGAATTTGAGAAAACCCACCTAAGGTATCATCCTTCTTTGCTATCTCGGGAACTAACTGAAATACGGGCCTAGGTCTTTTTATTACTTCAACAATAGTAGGGTTTGCTATGTATTCAATTGCAGAGGTGGATACCATGATTAAATACCTTTTATTGCCTTGGATGGATGATTGCTTGGAGTGTGCTTGCTTCTTGCTCGAAATGCCTTAGCTCGGAATCTTCGCACTCTTTGAAAATTTGAAATCACGGTGAAATGAAATGGAGCCAAAACCTTACTTTTATAATGTCTTTTCGCCATCTACCACATTAATTGCATGCCAGTTAAGTATTCACTTAACATTGTTTGCTGGTAATAGATAATTTTCAACTTCTTATCTCTAACCGAGGGAATAATTAGCACATGTATCAATAGATTGCCAAACCCTCAAGGAAATTTTCTTCAATTAGATGAAGAACTTCCTACTGGTGGAGCACTACTCTGTCCTTCTGGTGAAGCATCACTTTGTCCTATCGGTGAAGCATCACTCTATCCTATCGGTGAGGCATTGGTTTGTTCTACCGGTGGAGGAGTATTCCCAATATTTAGATCAGATTTTCTAATCCATTGTTTTGAGAATTCTTGCTTAACCTCTTCAACCTTTTCTTTACCTTTCAGGCTAGCACTTTTGTTGTCTACCGGTGTTCCTTTACTTCTATAAAATTTAGCAATATGCCCAATCTTGTTACATGCATAACAAGTTACATTATTCTTTTGAATAGATTTCCCATAACCTATGCTAGTTTGTGTTCTGCATTGATTTGATAAATGTCCAAATCTTCCACAAACATAACATCTCACATTCATTCTACAGTTTTCAGAGTTGTGACCAACTTTGTTGCATTTTGAACATTGACCAGTGGGTGTGTTGATATTCTGATAATTCCTAGATCTACATTCATTTTCTCTATGACCATATTTATTACAGTTAAAGCATTTTCCATTGAATTTATAAGCATTAGGTTGTCTTACCGGTTTGTTGTGATCCTGAGTATTTGCAATACCAGAGCTTTCACCAACTTCAAAGCCAATTCCAGAAGTGTCACCTTTAGGTTTTTGACTCTTCAATAAGGTACCAAGTTCCTCCAAGCTTTTCTTGAATTTTTCTTTATGTTGATTTGTAGTTTCCAGTTCTTTTTCTAAGATTTCTTTTTGTCTCATCAGTTCATTTGAGTCATTATGAGTATGCATCAGATTTGTCCTCAACATGTCATTTTCATAGCTAAGTCTTGTATTCTCATTTGCTGCATCACTTAGTCTTCTGGTCAATTCTTCTTCATTCTTCTTCCTGTTCTCAATCTCTTCGCAAAATCTCATAGTCATATCCTGCATTTCATTTTTTGTTGTCATGATCTCTTGTTTCAAGTTGCTTATCATATCATTAAGTGATTCCTTTTCATCGTTCTCATTTTGCAATTTCTCACAAAGTTCTCTTGTCTTATTTCTTGCAACAGTAAAATTTTCTTGAAGTGCCTGAATGATATCCTGAGCTGCCCTTAAATCATCTTCTAATTTGATATTTTTCAATTTCTCTGCATCATAGTTTGTAAGAGCTCCTTCAAGTTGCTTCATCAGATTTTCCATCTTTACCAGTGTCAAGATCTTCCTCAAGCTGTTAGGCTTCTGAAAATAGAGGACCAGGCTCTGATACCAATTGTTAGGGGTCCCACAGATACTGAGAGAGGGGGGTGGGTGAATCAGTATCTAACCAGTAAAGAGAATTTCTTAAGTTAAAACATGCAGAACATACTATAACAGTGTACCGGTATGCAAGAAATAATCCAATAAACAGAATCAAGAACATCCACATGAAAAGTACACCATAACACAAGATGTTAACGAGGAAACCCAGTGTGGGAAAAACCTCGGTGAGATTTGTGACCCACAATATTCACTCACTGGCCAATAAGAGAATATTACTTACAATAGGGGCTTGCACATGCAGGAAGGCCAACTGCCTAGAGCTCACTGCTCAGTGGGAAGTCACACTGACTTACAAATAAGGATTACACTAATCCAATAACTTGTACTGCTTTACAATAGCAACTTCAATGCCAGATTCAGTATGGGTTCCTGCTCTGTTCTTTACATATACCCTTGACCTATATTTCGTACATTAGGTCTGCCTGATATTTTCCTTAATGCTTCTACTACACTTATACAAATGTCTATAATGATCTCTTTTATATATAAGAATCATTTTACAATTTGCCAAGTCAACTTACAATAATAAACAAAATATTGTATAACAAAAATCCTGTCGGCCTCTGTGCCGGTATACTTCTTTTCTTCTGTGCCGGTGCCAGTGTCCTGAGTGCCAGTGTAGAGTGTGATCTGCTGATGCTGGTGCACTATCTTGCCAGTGTAATTCTTTGCCAGTATAATGTCTTGCCGGTGCCATAGGATTGCAAGGTTGCCATCAATGACAAAACCTTCAATCACATACAATGTCTCATTAGAGTGTGCATATGCCAACAGTAATATTTCAAAGCCGGCTTCTGGGTGTTTTGCGATTGTTTTCCCTGATTAGATGATAGATCATAACATTTATGTTATGGCTCTATCGTTATTTGGCAAGTTCATAGGTCCTAGGCCTAACATTGATTTGGTTAGAGCTTTTGCCAAGAAGAAATGGTGCTTGAAAGGTCAGATCGAAATAACGGCTATGCCGAAAGGATTTTTCTCCTTTGCCTTTTCTTGTGAAGAATATTTGTCTGATGTTCTTTGTGGAGGCCCTTGGGTTATTGGGAATACCTCTTTGGCTTTGAAGTGTTTCTCTCCCAATCTGGATCTGAATGATGGTATTTTTGCTTCTGCCCTAGTTTGGGTTAGATTGCTTGGCTTTCCCATGGAATTCTGGCATGAGGATGTGTTTAAGGGTCTAGCCAATTCCTTTGGTGAAATCTTATCTATTGATCCAATGACAATGACCAGGAAAATAATGGTTTACGCTAGGATCTGTGTTTGTATAAGTCAGAATACCGATCTTGGGTCCTCTGTGGACATCATTTTTAAGCTAGGGAAACGGACTCAGCTAGTGGAATTTGAGACTATGCCATTTTTCTACTTCCATTGTAAAAAATATGGGCATTGGGCTAAGAAATGTCCTCTGCAGACCAACAAGAATGCTGCCCCTAATAACAAGAAGGCTTCCCCCAAGAGTGGCTCTCGATGACAGATATGGAGAGAGAAAAAATCCAAAGAGGTTCAAGGTGATGTTGATGTGGTTGAGGCTTGTCCTATATCTTCTGCGGGGATTCAGATTAGGGGTGGCACCCTTTCTTTTAAGGATAATGCTAGTCAAGGGGATCTAAATGGATCTGCTACATTTGTTCTGATTCAGCTAGAGGAAGGTGGTGCTAATGATATTCTGAAGCCAAAGACTCTAGACCAACAGAAGGAGGATAGAGAAATTGAAGAAGGAAATAGTGATGATGGTTCTGATAAATTGGAGCAATGTATTGCTGAAGATTGTTTGAAGCCTAATACTTCTGACCAACAACTTGAGGATGAAGAGATAGGTGAAGGAAACAATGCTGGAGGGGTTGCTTTAACTAGTCCCAAGCATATGGAAATGGAGGGTCTGAATGTTTCCTTGAATTGCTCGAGCTCTCAATATATGGAGTTTGTGATATCCACCTATCCTAAGGTGGAGAGGCCCCCTCTTTCTCAAAAATCGTTGGAGATTAATCGAAAGGAGTATGTTGGTGGGATTGTTCCCCTGAAATCGGGGAAAGAAAATAATGTGCCTACTCAGGTGGTGTTGGGGGGTGAAGTCCTGTTTACTCAAGTGGAGAAAAAAATGTCTAAGAAATTTGGATAGAATGTTGGGGCTTCACAAGTTGGAGTTTCTACTAGGTAGAAGTGTAAAGCTAATACTGACACCTTAAATGCCACTCCTGGTAGGAAATCTACTAAATGGATTAGAGATCAAGAATGTCGACATAATATAGCAGATGGTATTCAACGGACCATCTATAAGGTATGTTCTCCAGGTAAAAAATGAAATTAATTTCTTGGAACATTAGGGGACTCAATGCGCCCAATAAACAAGATATTATTTGTAATATGGTTAGGGATCATAAGTCGGATGTTGTCCTTATTCAAGAAACTAAAATGGTTAAGGAAAAGGGGGGAAATTTGAAGTTTTTCACGCACTATGGGGTGGTTGGTAATACTTCTGAAGGTGCCTCGGGTGTGACTGCTATTTTTTGGAATCTTAACTATTTTAAGGGTGAAATTGTGGATGTGGATACCAATTTTGTCTCTGTCAGGTTTCATCATATTAGGGATGATTTTTCCTGGGTTCTTTCTAATATCTACGCTCTCAATTCTAAAGAGGATAGGAATAATTTTTGGAAGAAGTTGGAGGCTCATCGCTCAGAGCACTACAATGACAATTGGATTATCATGGGAGATTTTAATACTCCCCTTCATAATTCTAAGAAATTTGGAGGCTCTCAAATTCAAGTGGATAGTCGGTTGGACTTGATGGCTTTTATTGATGCTCATTTTTTACATGATGTTGATCTTCAAGGTGCCTCTTTTACCTGGACCAATAGGAGAGTGGGTGATGATTTGATCCGAGTGTGTTTGAATCGCACCCTTATCTCTAATAATTGGCTGGTAAAGTATGTTTTCTCTCTTATGACTCTCCCCAGGGTTGGATCTGATCACTTCCCTATTTGTTTTGTTGTTGAGGCTACTGATTGTAAGAGAAAATTTCCCTTTAGGTTTGAAAATATTCGGTTGTCCCACCCTTTGTTTGAAGACAGTATTAAGTAGTGGCGGAATATTGCAGTGGATGGGTCTGCTATATTCAGGGTTGCCAAAAAAATTAGATTTGTGAAAGATAATATTAGAAGATGGAATAAAGAGGTGTTGGGCAACCTTTTTGCTTCTAAATCTGCTATTGAGTGTGAGCTTAAAGATATTCAGGACAAGATTCAGGCTAAAGGTTATTCTTCTAGTTATTTGGAAAGGGAGAATGATATTCTGGAGAAATACCATGAAATCATTGCTAGGGAAGAGGTCTTTTGGAAGCAAAGGTCCAGAGCATTATGGCTATCTACCGAGGACAAGAATACAAGATTTTTCCATTTAATTGCCCTTAAACATAAAGCAACCTATATGATTTATAAGTTGGTGGTGGGTGATAGAACGTTGTTGAAAGATTATGAAATTTATGGGGAAGCCTCTAGATTTTTGGCTTCCCTTCTTTTGGCTGAGGATAATCTGGATGTTGAAGCTCATAATTCTCTTTTAGATGCCATCCCCTCTATCTTGAATGAGGAGAAGAATAAGTTTTTTACTGCTATTCCTTCTAAGGATGAAATTAAAGTTGTTGTATTTTCCTTTGAAGGTAATAAAGCCTCGGGGCTGGACGACTTTCCGATGTTTTTATTTCAAACTTTTTGGCACATTGTGGAGAAGGATGTCTCTGATGGGGTGAAAAAGTTTTTTGGGGCCAAGAATTTGCTGAAGGAACTTAAATCTACTTTTATTGTGATGATCCCTAAGTCTGCTAGGGCTGAGGCTATGGACCATTTCCACCCTATTAGCCTTTGTAACTCTTTTTACAAGATCATTTTTGTTGAACACAAGATGCCACTGAGAGTTGGGGTGAATCAGTGGTTTCCAAACTTTAACATTTTAATCCTAAGTGTGTGTGTACCGGTTAGCAGATCTAACACAAATTAAACATACCGATGAGATATGTGAGAACATCAAGATGTAGCATGCACAAAAGGAATATCACATAACACAAGATGTACGAGGAAAACCCAACATGGGAAAAACCTCGGTGAGAAATGTTGTAGGAGTCTACTGCTCCAATCCAGCCTCACAATGAAAACAATGGTTACAACATTTAGGGCACCAACCCAAGGAGTACTACCCCTACTGATTTAGGGCACCAGCCCAAGGAGCACCAACCCTTGCACCGAGATTCAACTCGGTGATTACAATGTCATATATCAATACAAAAGTAATACCCTTGTTACAAATGAGCTTTGTAACTCTCACACATGTCTCTCCACCGATTCACCTCTATTCGGTTCTCTGCCTGTTCTCTACTCACCTTCTCTCTACTATAGCCTTACCAGTTCAACCTCAACTTCTTCTCTATCGGTACTCTGTTCTTTGCTCACTACCGGTTCTCAGCTTGCCGATTATTCCACTTGCTGGTTTAACCCTGCGCTTCTCTTTGGCTTGCCGGATCTCCTCAACCACTCACACTGCATTGCTTCCATTCTCTGCCTTTTTGCAGGTTCTAGCACAACTAGTTTACACCATTGCAACTCACTTTGTAGTTTACTGGTCATTCTGACCTTGCCGGTTGCCCTATTCTTACCGGTTCTCTCTCAAACACTCAGTCACCTTGATCTTAGATGAACTCTCTGACTAGTTGGTTCTTAGCTACACTTTCACACTCTGCTCTTCAATATCCAACTTGCAGCATCAATCACTTCGGTCTTTTGTCGACATATTTATACCTGAGTTTTCCTACCATGGCCGACATTCAAACCTTTGGCGAGCTAGGGTTCCTTCATCAACCTCAAGGAAAACCAAATCAGATCAAATCTCTTCTCTGAGATAGTTAACCTACGACCGATCACCTATCACCGCCAATCACGTTTCTTCCTAAACATGTTTGCTATTTTTAGCAAACACGACAACTTTTCCATCCTGAACTTGTCAACCACAAAGAATGAGTTCCAGGTCCTCTTCACCAAATCCGATCAGCACCTACACCACTTGTATCGATCAATGCATCACTTTGTTCTTCTGTCTGCATCAAGCCGCAAACCTCTACAACTCACCCGTGATTTTTGGGGTCGATCATAATTGCAGACTCAGTTGGCAACTACCTCACCGACTCACACTTCACCGACCACAACATGCATGACACCTGTGTCCTATGTGTCATCATCATCGACACACACCTCAGCTTGGTCACCATGTCGGTTTAGACTCTGTCACCGACCAACACATAATCGACTTCATCTATCGGTTTTCTAACCATGCCAGTTATACCCTAACCGATCAACCTTCAAGCTCGTACTTTGTTGTTCTACCAGTGGAACACCTTAACCGGACACCAGACATGCCAATCCACAGCATGCTCATCTTCATCAGGCAAGAGCTCTTCACTTGTCACAATGCTCTCTTACTGGTTCACATACTTACAGATAGGTACCTTGATGACACCATGTCATCAATCTTCAACAGTTTCCATCTGTCTACATCTGCATTCTGGTTGTGCTCTATATCTACAGTTGCTCAATCTTGCCTTCTTCTTCATCAGCCCAGACACCATCTCAACCGGTTTGTCAACATGACAAACCCATCACTTCTTTACTCTTCCTTCGCTGTCCCGATGGCCCAACTTGCCAACTCTAGCTGATCAAATGCACATTTCTAGTTTCATGCACTTGAGGCATTCTTGTGTTTCACCGGTAGATCCAGTGTGAGCCTTCAATCACATGCCTTCCACTTTTATGTCTTATCTCAGAAGGTTATGATGCATTCCATGCATATTGGGAGATAAGCTCAGAATGATCACTTACCGGGGGAAGTGGATCCTTGTCACACTCTCTGTTAGTCATATCATCAACCTGTGATATCATCTTCATTCGATTGGAGTCCTGATGATTGCCATCACAATAGCATACCTGTGTCTGCACTTCTTCATTACCTCACCATGTTTGCTCACTTGTCATATGCTTTTTCATTGGCTATAGTGCACTTGCCAACATATCACTTACCGGTTGACATACCATACCGGTCTCCAGTACTTGTCTTCAACACAAGCCAACATTAACTTGTGTACCAGTGATCCCAATTACCATAAAGCTGGTTGACATCTTCATCTCATCGGTGACAAGCTATACCGATAATTTGCTATACTAGTTGACGTCAATGACACCATTACTGGTTGACATCAATGACAACTATACCAACATTCTCTCATACCGGTTGCCATACTATACCGGTTGACATCAATGACAATACAATGCCAAAAATTTCAAAGGTTCTCACTCTAAGACTTCTATCTATGTTTCCTGCTATCATTTCCCCACAACATAATGGCTTTGTTCCGGGAAGGCAGATTCTCAACTCTATCATTATGGTGCATGAGAACATACACTCCTTGGAGGTGTCTTCTAAAGAGGGGTTTCTTATGAAGCTGGATCTTTCTAAAGCTTATGATAGAGTTGATTGGTCTTTTCTCTCTAGAATCCTTGAAGCCTTTGGGTTTTGTGATAGAGTTATTAAGCTTATTTGGCAGCTGGTCTCTACTCCCTACTTTGTTGTCCTTATTAATGGCTCCCCTTCTCGCTTCTTCAAGTCTTCCAGAGGTTTAAGACAGGGGGATCCGATTTATCCAATCCTCTTCACCATTATGGTGAAATTTCTTGGCAAATATTTGCTAAAACTGGTTTCAGAAGGCTCTTTTCAGGGTTTGAGGCCTTCTTCATCTAATCTTGTGTTCTTCCACTAGCAGTTTGTTGATGATATATACTATTCTTTTGGGGAGTTCTACTATTAGGGAAGCAAGAAATTTGAATAATGCTCTTAATTTTTATAGTAAGGCTTCTGGTCAGCCAATTAATTGGAATAAGAGTTCCCTTTTCTTTTTCGACACTCCTGAGGTCAGGCAGAGAAGGATTGCAAACATTCTTGGCTGTGATATTGGCTCTTTTCCTTCTACTTATCTTGGTCTTCCCCTTTGTTTGAAACTGCCTGATTCCTTTTGGCTATCTCTGATTGATAGAATCAATAAAAAACTAGTGGGGTGGAAAGGTGCTTTGTTGAGTCAAGTAGAGAAATTACAACTTTTTAAGTCTACTCTTCAAAATCTCCCAGTCTATGCTCTAAGTCTCTTCAAAATTCCTTCTAATTTGCTGAAGTTATTGAAAGAATTCAAAAGTAGTTCCTCTAGTCTGGGGTGGAGGAGAAAAAGCGTATGCCTTTGCTTGCGTGGGAGAGTGTTTGTAAACCTAAAGCGGGAGGTGGTTTGGGTATTCAATGTATACGATCCTTTAATAAAGCCCTCTTGGCCAAACACATATGGAGGATTTTTGAAAAAATCATGAATGGAACTTGATTTGGCGCAGTAAGTATCTATTCTGTTTACCCTCTCTAAAGGAGTTTTTTAGTGCCGAAGCTCTCCCCTCGGGTTATTTCCTTTGGAATAATGTGCTCAAGACCAGGGAGGTGGCTATTATGGGAAGTGCTTGGAAGGTGGGAAATGGTAAGATTGTTAGATTCTGGGAAGATTCGTGGCCCTCTCTTGGTCCTCTATGTGACAATCCTGATTTTGCTCCTTTTATGGAGGATTGCAAAGCTACTTTTGGTGTTTTTGTGGTAGACTATTGGAAGGACTCAGGGTGGGTTAATTTTTCTAATGTCTTTCCTTCGCTTCTTCCTTTCCAGCTGTCTCTTCTCTCTTGCCTCCCTTGTTTGAAATTATAGGATTCTTTGATTTGGAAAGGAACGTCTTCTGGTCACTTTTCAGTGGCCTCTGCTGTTTCTTTTCTATCTCCTGCTTCCTCTCCCCCACCTGTTGGGCGAATGCGTGGGTGAAGAACCTTATTCCTAAAGTTAACATATTTTTCTAGCTTATGCTTCAGAACCAAATTCTCACTACTGATAATCTCTGTAAAAGGGTTTTTCCGCTCCCCAATAGATGTATTCTTTTCTTGCAAGAGGAGGAATCGGTTTCCCATATGATTCTCCATTGTTCTTTTGCTTTTGATATTTGGAGTCAAGTCCTTCAGAAGTAGAACCTATGTTGGGTCTTCCCTCAACAGATTTTGGATATTTTTAAGTAGTGGAGGTGTCCTTCTAATCCTACCTTTAAGTTGTCATGGTCCTTTATTTTCCCTCATGTCTCTTGGGGGTTATGGAAGGAGAGGAATAACCGTATTTTCAGAGATTCCTTTCTTCCCCCTTATGTGGTGGCTGAACAAATTCTGCAGGGCCATCTCTGAGAATATTAATGTGATGTTCAGTGTTGTTTCTTCGTTCTCTTCAGTCTTGAGTACTGATTATAAGATTGTTGTCTCTAAGGAGTGGAGAGTTGTTATGCCCATAATTCAAAGACAGGTGAAGAAGACTAGATATGGCTATGTGTGGAGCTTTCCTCCTTCAAGATGGGTTAAAATTAATTTTGATGGGGTGGCTAAGGGCAATCCTAGGCCGGCTGGGTGTGGGGGAGTGATAAGGGATGAGCATGGTAGATGTATTGCAGTGGTGGCACTCCCCATGGGTACTCAGACTAACCACCTTGCTGAAGCCATGAGCACCTTCCAAACTTTGCAAATTGCTAAACAATTACGATGTAGGAAGGTGTGGATTGAGGGTGACTCAAATAATATTATTCAATACCTAAGGGGAAAAAGTATGCCTTCATGGACTATTGAGAATATTATTAAAGCCTCTATGAATATAATCAAAACCTTTGAAGAGTCCTACATTTCCCATAACTATAGGGAAGTTAATTTTGTAGCGGATTATTTTGCTAATATGGGGGTTAGGATTAACTCAAGGAAGACTTGGTTTAGGGAAGACACCCCAGAGATTGAGGTTCGGTCCTTTCTCATGCACGATCGAACACATGGAATATTTGAGGAGATTCCTACTAATTTCAATGATGAAAGTGATTAATTTTGTCATCATTTTTTGGCTTGTGTGTGGTCTGAATGCCTTCACCTATAATTATTTCCTCCAAACCTCACACGCTTTATGGGTGTTACTTGTTTTGGAAGCTGGTGCTGGTTTTTTTGTGGCCAACTCTGTTTCGTTGAAGAGTGTTGTTTCTGTGTCAAGAATTGAGACTATGGGGGGTAAGAGACATAGAGTGGAGCCGACTAATTGTGCTAACTAGAAGAAGAACCCTACCATTTGGCACATATTGCAAAAGGGGGGAGTGGCGCCATTCCTGGAGAAACTGCATGGGCACAATTAGAGTGTTACCAGGCAATTTGTGAAGGGGTGGAAGGATGGTAAGGTGAATCTGTTTGGTAGGGTGACAAAGATTAATGAAGAGCTCATATCTCAAGTGACGGGTATGTCCATGGAGGGGATAAAATTTTACAAAGATAGAAAAATATCTGATGCTGTCGTGAAGAAATTCCCCGAGAAAGATAAGGAGCGTGAGCGCCTGGTGAAAGCAAACAAGACCCATTTTGAGCCATATTAGATTAAGGCCATTTGGAGGGGGCTCTTGAAGGCGATTATGGAGCTTTTCACTTTGGATGGCAGGTTCACCAAAATCTACGGGTATCATTTTGTGTTCCTTAACCATTTTCGCCACAATGAGAAATTTTCTTTTCTGTTTTATCTATTGTCTTCGTTGAGTGCTAGTATTTCTATTTATAAGGAGAATCCCCATGTTAATTTGGTTTTGCACCAAGGTTTAATTTCTCTTATCTACAAGCATTTGAAGGTTAGGGCTTCTAAAAACTCTAGCAAGCCCTCTCCCATTATTGCAAAAGAGCTTGATGATAGTGAGGACTTAGAGTCGGAGGGTTGGGATACTAATAGCAATGATGGGGATTTCCTCCCCCAGACCAATAAAAAGGCTAAAAATAGGCTTAAGATGGTTGCTTCAGATGTTAGTAAGGGGTCCCCTGATGTTGGTGGAGAGGGTTTGAGAAAACGACCTAAGGGGAAAGCTTGAAAGGCCACTTTTATGGTTTCAGATAGCTCTGGTGATCAGGACTCCCTGGATCAGACTCACAATGTTGAGGCATCCTCTTCCTCCCATGGTTCTAAACACAATTCCTAGGAGTCAGTGGATTTTACTTCATGGGACTTTCATCCTAAATAGGAGATCTCGTTTGATGTGTTCAACATTGGCAAGAACAACTCTCTGGAGGTTTTCCATCTTTTTTAATGGGTGTTTTATGAGATTAAGAACATTAATCTCAAGTAGCGGTCTTTATATTCCAAGATGGAAGTTATGCAGGATAATGTGAGTGCTAGAGACAAGCCGCATGTTGTTGTTGGTGCTCATCTTGGTATTACTAGTAAGGAGGTGGTTGAGGGGGCTTCAGTGGGTGCTTTATGGACTAAAAGCGAAAAGAAAGTTATGACTAATTGTATGGCTAAAAACATGGAAGCCACCTAAAAAGTGAAGGAAATCTCTGATAAAAAAATTGTGGATATTGAGGCTAGAATCGCCAAATGTGAGACTACCCTCCGGGGCATCATGGAGACTAGTCAAAACATTGTTAAAGTTTCTAATGAAACTATGTCTACAATGGTCAGCAAGTTAGATAAATCTCATATGGAAAGGACTGTAGTGGATGTGGATAAGGAAGTGGCTGCTGGTGTGGAAGAGTCGGGTCCTCCAAGTAAGCGTACTCGTGCTATCCTAAAAAAGAGAGTCACTGAAATGCCCTAGGACATCTTGGAATTGAAGAATGTTTCTAAGAAGATGCATTAGCTGAGTGCTGATGTTGTTGAGAATCTTAAAAATTTGGGTTGATTTTATGTTTCTGTTGTTGTGTCGGTGCTGGCAGTTTGGTGGATTTTTGTTGTCTGAGCGGTCTGGGTGGTCTTTTTTGTTTGTATCTGCTATCTCTTAGCCCTATGGAGTTTTGTCTGATGGTTTTGTTCTGTTTGGGCTTTAAATGATTTATCTTATGTAATCTTGATGTAAAGGGTTTCGAGTCCCTTCAAAACCAGTTTTTCCATAATAAAAAACATGAACTTGATGGCCTTGCAAGACTAAGGCACACTACCTTGGGGCAAGATACAAGGACTTGTACAACTGAGGTAGACTGCTTTAGCATAAGATACAAGATGCTATCAAAGGACTCATTGTCAATCAACAACAAAGAAAATAACAAAATTGATATGAGAAGGATCTCCTAATCATGAAATTTTTCTTGAACATCTATATGAAGTGACCAACATCATAGCAAATATCTCTGACAACTATCACTGTCTCAACACACTTTCTCACATAATATATCACCTTCAAAGTTGTTCACAAACTGACTATCACACATTTCCAATCTCAAATCTACTTGCACATCATTCAAATTCGCTTCTCATCAATTCATACACAATCTCATACATAATTCATCCAACCGTGCTCGTTAAGTATACGATAGAGCATCAAAATCCTAATTAAGGTTTGACCACAACCGGAATAAACATTATTGCACAAAATAAGCCACCCAGACCAAAAATACTCAAGGTGGTCCACTCCAAGAGATAGAGGGGACCCAAATACATAAAAACACATCCTTCTAAGATGAATCCAATGATTTTCAAATGCTAACACATCTTCCAAAGATGCCACCAAATGTCATGTGTAGATAGGAAATAAAACTTGTTAATCCGTTGGCCAAAAAACATTTTCCAATGCAAATTATACCATGCAGATCTCCACACACAATGGTGAGACCCATAACAAAATCATAAGTCATTCTCCAATGCATATCCAAACCAAAAAACATGATCCAAATAAGATAATCTAACCAAACACATCGAACTATAACACAATTGAATATACCAAACACAAATCAACATAACTCAATTGCGGAAAAAAACACCACCAGAGAAACACATTAAAAATACTACACAAACCACATAATCACGTGCACTAAACTGTAATATAATCTTCAACATATCTGGAGGCCACCAGGGTGAACTCACAATAATGGTTCCCACTTTTTTGCCAATTTTGACACTGAGTTGAACATTTTTAAAATAATCTTCACCTTCTGACAACTATAAATTTTAAACTATTAGGAATTTGAAGATGATGTAAACTAGTGATTTGTAGAATTTTGTCTTTAGATTCTAAATATATTTTTTTAAAAAAATTTGAAGATTTTTTTTTTAATTTTTCCATCTCCCTCGAAAAGTAGTGTTTTACAACAAACAATATTTTTTTAAGAGTGATGTGTCTCCCGATACACAACTTTTTTTATATAAATGATAAAAACTCAGTTCATTCGAATTTTGGTTTTTTAAAATCAATATCAAGTGCTTGAATTTTGTTTGATAGTGATATGTTGAATATTTTTCATTTTATTAAGTTTTGAAGTCCAACTAGTTATAATTTAGACATAGGTGTACGTTTGAACACATAACTTGCTCTATATATATCAAAATTATTATTATTTTGTTAGAAAGAAGACATCAATATGGAGGTCCTAGATATTTTTAATTATTTTTTTGATTACTATTTTTCCCAATGCGTTGAACAAAGAAGTTCATGTTCGTTGAAAAATCTATATTTGCTAAAATTTTAAAAACAAGATCATAATAAACTCACAATGTAATAAAATTATAGTCGTTGGAAAGCTTGCTTCGAGGACTACCATCCTAAATTTTGGGTTATGAAGATCATTCCATTTGAGCCTTCAACCAAATGTTTGAAGGCCAAAATTCTGCATAAATTTTCAGAAAGTTTCAAAGAAGTGCAAAAAAGGGGGTTCAAACGAACCCCCCTAAATACCTTCGAACGAAGGGGGGTTCGAATGAAGGGGGGGTTCGAATGAGCCCCCCCAAAATAACTAAAAATCAACAAAAAAATGGTTAAAGGGGGTTCACTCAAAAGGGGGGGTTCACTCAAAATGGGTGGTTTGCTCGAACCCCAAAGGGTAGTTCGTTTGAACAACCCCAATCCGAACGAACACCCTTCAAATTTTTTTCCCACCATTGTGTTTTTCCTTCATGGGTGAAAGTGGGAACCATTATTTTTAACTCACCCACCAAAGACTTCCCAAAGTAGTCTAACAGACACCCTTATTGTTAGAGTACAATAACAACTTCTACAATCCATGAACCTGAAAACTAGTCAATCTGAGACATTAATTATTATTTCTTACATACACTAAATATTGTTTCTTGCATACAATAAAAACTCTTTCCTACATATTTTCATAACCAACACCAAAACATTAAACACAACTACAACACCAAACACAAGACAAAATAGGAATATATCCGGACTAGAATCTATCCAAACAACCAAGTGTGACATCAATGACAACCATACAAACTCATATTTCCAACAACGTCTTAGAGAAGTATTTAGATTTGATTACACAATAATGGGTTACAAACTTGGGACATCCTATTTTTTTCCTAAAATCGTATATTTTTTAGAAAATATAGAGATTTAAGCCTTGAGAGTGTAGGAGAACAACTCCAAAGGCAGGATCACAATCTATAGAAACCTTTATAGAGAGAGCCAAATATGTCACCAGATGAGATGAAATATATTGAGTTGAGATAATAAATAAGTTACATTAGCCTACTTATATAGGAAAGAGAAAAGAGAATTGAGAGCACAAAAAAAGACATGCGTCCCAATCAAATGCAAGGGTAGGTAGGATAGGAAAAGACAACTAGAGTCAACTACCCAGCTACAAAATAAAAGGGTAAATTATAAATTCCTAAGTTGGACTTAAGCATGTGTAAAAGATATATACTCCGACACCCCTCTTAACTGCAACTTAGGGAGAATAATTATGATATAAAATTCAATATGATATGATTATGGGTCCCAACAACTAGGCCATGCTAGGTGTTAGAGTAAATAGTTTCATTTACTCTTGCTTAAGTTTCACTTATTCATATTAGTTGTCATTTATATTTTTTAGCTTGCATTGTTATTTGCACCCAGGATGTTGAGTTTACCTACTCCTACCTACCCTTGCATCTAGTTGGGCCACATGGAATTTCTTGTGCCCTTATTTATCTAGCCTTTTGCCTATATAAGCAAAGACATTGTACATTATTGATCATCTTAGCTAAATATCATTTTCTACTGATTATTATTCTCTCTATTGTGGAAGTTCCTGCTTTTGCGATCCTGGCATCTTGGGAGCATTGCTCCAACATGGTATCAGAGCCAATTGATCAACAACTCTTTCCTTTGAGATCCTTCAACACTTATTGAGATCTTGACTGTCTTCCAATTATGTAATTATCTCGAGCAGACCAAGTTCTCTATTACTATCAGTTACAATCATATATTGGGTGTGCATTATTTTTTTGGCATGTGTTATTATTTTCCATGGCCATTTCATCTTGACTAAAGTATTTTTTTTATGGTAGTTGAGCATTTGATTTCTGTGTGGAAGTTCATAAGCATATTATTTGCCTTCATTTGCCTTGACATCTTGGTGCTTTAATAGGTGATTTCATTATTTATTAGGCAAGTTTTTTTGGTTGTAGATTTGTGTTCTTTTGTGAATAGGTTGTTTCACTGTGATAGATCCAACCATCAATTTTTAGGCCAATCTTTTTAGCAAAGGGAGCTTAATATTTGTGGTTAGCCAAATTGTGTTTGTTGAATCAACAGACGTATTTATCTTTAGCTTGAAGTGTGATGCATGTTTGAGGGGGCTCATCTCCTTTCATTGACCAACATTTTGTGGATCGTCCTCTCTTATTATTGCCAAATTAAGATTTATTGTCCGTATTGGATTCTTAGTGGTCAACCTCTCTACCGTGCATGGGTTTTAGCCATGAGTACATGTTGTGTGAGTTATGATTTTTCGTAAAGTTTGTACTCCTTAGAGCTATTTGGTGGCCTGTTCATTATCAAAATATTGTTATATACTTTACCTATGCATTCGAAGCCAGAGGTTGGCTTTTCTCATTAGCAGATCACATATTGTTTTAGTCGACCCATTCTTTCCTCATGCTCGACTTCTTCTTTTTGTCAATTGGATTGTTTGGTTGATGTCTTTTAATTGGAGTGAGCTTTATAAATTTTTTGGGTTCGTCGTTCCATGTATAAGTTAGATAAGCTTGTGAAGCATTTGGGGAGGCTTGCATCCGTATATGGTTGGAACTTAGTTTTTAAATGGTTTGATCTTGGTGGAAATGTTTTCTTCGGGTGGAAAATACATTGGTTGGAGTGGTGCATGTAACCACCACAATATCGCTACCTCATCACGCTATTCGGGCCCCACCGGCAATAAGAATCATCACAAAATTAGATTTTTACTTGATTTTTTAGCCTCATAGGCTATTTATTTGTTTGGATGTTTATGTATTATGCGTGTAGGTTATATCTCTGAGTTGTTTCTTTGAAGAATAATCATAATCAATGGGTTTTTCTTTGGAGAGGGGGAACTATACATGATGAAGTGATTTGGTAATCACTCAACTTAATGAGCTTTAGTTATTGTCAGATTTATGTAATTATGTTCCTCTTCTTGACACACCTCATCAAAATATTATTTAGAAATACAATAGGGCTCAAGTCTTTGGAGATATTTTTATGCGTTTAGATGAAGACAATTTGGAGTCACTTGCTCCTGTTGAGTGAGCTAATACCTTTTGGACTCATTTAGGAGTTATAATGGCAATCCCAATTCTCAGTGATTCCTAGATGATCCTATTTCTGATGATAATGTGCCTCTTCGTTCTTTAGAGAAGATATCTCATGTTCGTGATCTTTTGGAGGAGGTTTCTTCAGAGGTTCTCAATTCTTCTTCAAAGATAGTTGATCCACTATCGTTTTCTCCTTATCTGAAGTCATTTAAGACTTCCATCATTCATGGTCATCGGAATTATCATTATCTTTTGGAATTGGCTGAAGGACACATTATCAGTGCTTTATTGCATTAGGTATCTAATTGTCTTCTTGATTGGGATTTCTATTTGCAGTTATTAGTTCATTATTTGTTGAGTCTCATCTTGCAGAATTGGGAGACACTCTTGAGGGTATTTATCTCCTCTTTCATGACAACCATCATGTTCCTATTGTCACATCATCTTTGTCTTTTGATCTTGTTCCATATTAGTTTCCACATAGTTCTAGTTCATCACCTTCTTGTTCGTTGGATTGGAGTGTGACATCATTATATTTCATGGACAAGGAGACACATGAGCAGTTTTTTAGAGATATCATCATACATTTGGATTTTGCTTCCTACCAATTCATATCTTCAATGGGAAACATACCTACATCTATACATGGTTTTGTTACTTCATAAGGGGAGACAAGTTATTTGTAAGCATTGGATCTTGTTTAATATTCAAACACTTGTCATTATTGTAGGTGATTATTTATTATGAGGGGGCTACATAGTCTCTCACTTTTCCTCTTATGGGGGGCTATTGTATTGTATTTTTTTTTATGGATGTCGTTCTCAGAGGGTATTGTCCAGACCTCCATTCATTAGTTCATGTTTTGCATTTCGTTTTTGGAGAAGAGTTTTTTCCCATGATGTTTTCTCCTTTTCTTTGTTTGTAAGAGATTAATTGCATCATTAGTTGTAAATGGGTACCTAAAATGGACTAACTTTGTTAGGACCCATTATCATATCATATTGCAAATTACATAATAATTCTTCTTCCTAAGTTGTATTTAAGTGAGGGGTGTTAGAGTAAATAGTTTTTATTTACTATTGCTTAAGTTTCACTTAGGTATATTACTTGTCATTTATATTTTCTAGGTTTCATTGTTATATGTGTTAGAAATGTATGCCTTGGTTGTCATTGATGTCAAAACTGGTGATCCGGATTGGTCCGAATATGATGTGGAATAGTGGAAGATAGGTATGTATGATGTAGAACAATGGAAGATAGGTATGTATGTATAAAGATGGAGGTCCTTGTTGTTGCAGATATGTTTGTTGCTCCATAAATGTATGTGGATATGTGTTCCTTAATGTTTGAGGTTTGGTGTTGATTGTAGAAATTAAGTTTCATGCTCTGGATGTATATGTAGTAATGATAATGCAGTCTAGTGGTCTTCAGTGGATAGTTTTTCAGGATTGCAATGCTCCACATTTTTGTCTCTTTGCAAATATGATATCACATTTTTGATATGTTGGTTTTATTGCTTAAGTTTGTTGTATTCAAGTTTTGGTGCTTTGAAAGTCATGCTTCAGATGTTGTGCTCCAAAAATATATTCAGTTATGCAGTGTTTAACGGTTCCATGAGCTCCACTTTCCTCCATTTTTTTTATTTATAATGATAATCCTTTTGATGATCCATTGTTCATGTCTTTAATTGTTCTTACACTGAGTTGGATCATATTTTTTATGCTTTAGAAGCGCGTTCTTGTGGAAATTCGAGGATATATTAATTTTGGGTCAGGTCGACCTGGAATGCTCTTATTGTTGTTTTTGGTCTGGTGCTTATAGTGTGTGATCTAAGCATTAGAATATCTTTGGGGAAAATGTTCTTCAAGCCAACTTGATGTATATTCTTATCAGTGTATACATATATACATATACATGTTATGTTTGTACATGAGAGTAGTATGAGTGAAAAAGAAGGTGTTGAGTGATAGAGTGAGAGAGTTGATAAGTGTGGATGAAGAAGAAGGATAGATTTAGTGTGATAGTATTTTAAGTGTGAGTGTCCATTGGAGTAGGTAGATAGTGAATGAGTTGCAGAGTTTCTTAACCAGATCTATTGCAAGCAGTTGATGTATTGTCAGAGATTCACTAGAACTGATCCCATGCATATGTAAATGCAATTTTCTTAATTCATTCTTATTTTTCTTGGTAGTGAGCCTTCCGACAGTAAGTTGTTGTATTCTGGGCAGTGAGCCCTCTGATAGTGAGCCTTTTAGTAATCCCATATAACTAGTTATATTATCTTGATAGTTAACCCTCTCCGTGATTTTTCCCATTTGGGTTTTCCACATATAAAAATTTGGTGGCTCTCTTATGGTTGTGTATGTTTTGAATTTCATTTTAATTGCTTTTATAATTTCATGCTAAGGTTAATTAAGATCAAATTTCAGAATATCAGAGTGTTATGTTTGGGGAATACTGATTCACCCCCCTCTCAGTATTCTAGTTTGTTCAATAATTGGTATCAACGCTTGGTCCCTTGTTGCTCACTTAACCACTTGAGGGAGATCTTGATTTGAATAGATGGCTCCTTTGGATATGATAGGAGAATAATATTTGGATGAAGAATTGAAGACAACCCTTGAAGATATAGAAAGTGTGAAATCTGAGAATGAAGATTTGAAAGAAAATGTTAAGGTAGCAAATGAATGTGTGAAGAGGTTGAGAAATCAATCTGGAACCTCTAAGAAAGGCATCAAGAAGTTAACAAGGAATTAAAACAAGCAAATGAAACCATTGTGAGTTTGAAGCTGCGATAAGTGGAAGAATGTTTGAAGGATACAATAAATCAAAAGTTAGAAGTGTGTGGGAAGTTGGAACAAGAACTATTGAAGCTAAAGTCAACCAAATCAGTGCATTACTGGATAAACTATTGACCATGCAGAAATATCATAAGGACAAGGAATGATTAGGCTTTTCAAGAGAATTATGAAATCAGAATGACAAAGGCAAAGGCAAGGAGAAGATGGAAGCTGAGAAGAAATTTGAAGATTCAAACAAAGTATGGAATCCAAGACCTGCTGCAAATAGACCTCTGGTTTGGCAACCTCATGCTCAAAGGTACCCATTATTCAATGGTTATTATTTTCAGTGCAATTATTTTGGACATAAAGCTATAGATTGTGGATATAAAGTAAATTAGAATACTAAATGTTTTATCTGTAAAAGTTTTGGACATAAGACTAATAGATGCAGTAATGAAGTCATGAATAGAAGCTATATACCAGTTATGAATGGAGTAAATGGGTCACATATGAATATGCCCTTTTAAGGTTATTGTCACATATGCTATAAATTTGGTCACAAAGCTAATCAGTGCAGATCTAGAACAAATTCGGTGAATTCAAGATAAAGGAATATCAAGTGTTACAATTGCAACAAGTACAGACATTTTACTAACAAATGCAGGAATGCGAATGATCCATTAAAATCAAATGAATCTAAGAAGAAGAATTCTATGGTATGGGGAAACAAAGAAGTGTCTGAGTCTATTGCACCTGAGTCTGGTACGGGTACTTCTTCCTCTAGAAATTGATCCAATAGTATTGGCTTAGGGGGAACTTTAAAGAAAGATCTATTTGTACCCCCTCTTGTGAAGGAAATGCATGTGGTAGCTTGCACAAGCTAGTGTTGATCATGTTGGTGCTATGTATTATATGCTTTGGTAGATTATGTATGTAGAAATACAAAATTTAGTTGATGTCACTATGACAAGACAACTTTTGGCAGCAGAACCCTAGGCAAGCGAACAAGTTAAATATCTAATTTTTTCAAGATCATTTTTGCATTATGCATTGAAGAGTTTGAAGAGTAGAGTTGTTGAAGAGCAGAAGGAAATTCAGAGCCCAGTTAGCGCAAAAAGGTATTTTTCACATCTTTTCTCTATGGATCCTAAGATGTCTGTTGTAGGAGAATCTAGCAGTCAAAATATTTGAAAAATTGAAAAAGTGCAATTAGAGGAATATAATCATGAGAAGATTAGGAATTTGGAAAGTTCTTTGTCAGATGTTGAATCACATAAAATCAGGGAATTAGGGCACAAAGGTTTGTATATTTGGAGCGAGTTTTTGTGGTTTGTAGATGAGGATTTGATCAAATTTCTTTTGAATCATATTGAGGATGATTTTATGATGTTGGACAACCCTATTTGATTTTGAAAGAAGAAATATTAGCTATTTCTGGTCTTTAAGATGTTGGACCCATTCCAGTGAAGAGATCTATCAAGAACAAAGAAGTAGGAACCCTAATTAGTGTCACAGGTGATCAACAAGCATTGATAATTGATACAATCATCCACCTTGTGGTGAGGTATGTTGCTTATGAAGTTTCTTACAAAATTTATTTTAGAAATAGAGAAGGATCAACTTTGGTGATAGTTGTATATATTGCACATCAAATGAAGAAAGAAAGCAAAGATTTTGATTTGTGTGAATTTGTAGACATAATTAGTAGAGAACATTACTATGATAAAAAATGAAGGATATCCTTTCCAATTTGGTTCTTTGATCATGAGCTTAATGTTTCATTTTACAAGATCCTTACCATTGAAAGATAATGTTGTGTGAAATCGAATGTTTTTGTTGAAAAGCAAATTTACAGGTATCTAGATTGTTTGGTAGAGAAAGATCAGGCATGCAAGAATGATTTCATGAACCTCTAGAAGATGTTATGCTCTGGTCTAGTTCCTAGCATTATCAATACTTCTAATGATTCCTTCCCCCGACAAGAAAAGTTTAAAGAGAATAATTGATGTACATCTTCTCCGGAACCAATGAAGAAAATGAAGAGTGAAAAAAAGAAAGAGATAATTTCCCTTGATGATCCAAAACCTTCTATAGAGGCTAAGGGAAAGTTGGCTTTAGTTGAGAATCAAGAAGGCAGTATGGATGAAGATGACCCTTGCAAAGTTGAAAACATTTTAAATTTGCTTGGGGAAGTATATGGCTTGAAGAATATTGGAGATTTGTGGCTTGAACGACCTTCATATGTTCAAGATAGGATTGAAGAAGTTTTAGTTGATTATTTTCTCTAGAACAATATTTCTTTGAACAATATTTCAGATATCATCCTAGATGTTATGTTTGAAATGCTTGAAGACCGTATGAAGCAACCTCCTAAAGAATTAGGTGAAAAAGATGAAGTTCAAGAAAATATGGAGAGAAAATGTGCCTATGGTCAAAAGAGATTGTCTGAATGCATTAAGGAAATGAAATACAGTGTTGGAGAAATAGCTATATTGTATAAGTATTATCTTCAGTGGCTTGCGGCTATGGAACATTTCAAAGCTAAAATTGATTCCATTGAGTTTGAGTTGAATTCCATGGGTAAATCATTTGACATTTTCAGTGACATAGATGGTGAACAGAGAAAGAAGATAAAATTTTTGTAGTTTGACCTTATATATTTTTAGAGGCATAAAGAAGATGTGAAAATTTGAATTTGGAAAGTGAAGGAGATAGTTGAAGCCAGATTGGAACATCTTTCCAATCTCCTAATTGAAGTGGAAAAGTGTGCAAAGAACCCTTCCATCCTGACTTCCTTATCTGAAGTTGTTGATATTGTGGTGGAAAATGATAGTTTAGGTGCGAGTCTTAGTTTGGCTGTGAATTCTTGGAAGACCTTCTTCCAGAACTCAAAGAGAAGTATAAGAGAATTTTCTAGGCAAAACATAATTGAAAACCTTTTTGTAGTGTATTTTTGGTAACCCTTTTTGTTACCCTTTGTCTTTCATGTCAAAGGGGGAGAAATATTTGAGAATTTTGGAGAATCATGGAGAATTAAGAAATTATCATCTAAGGGGAAGCTATGATATAAATGTACAAGTGTATAAAGTCCATAGAGTTTAAGTGTTTTGCCATCAATGACAAAGTGGGAGATTGTTAGAAATATATGTCTTGGTTGTTATTGATGTCAAAACCAGTGCTCTAGATTGGTTTGGACATGATGCATAATAGTGGAAGATAGGTATGTATGATGTAGACCAATGGAAGATAGGTATGTATGTATAAAGATGGAGATCCTTGTTGTTGCAGATATGTTTGTTGCTCCGCAAATGCATGTGGATATGTGTTCCTTGATGTCTGAGGTTTGGTGTTGATTGTGGCAATCAAGTTTTATTCTCTAGATGTATATACAGTCTAGTGATATTAAGTGGACAATTTTTCAAGATTGCAGTGCTCCACATTTTTGTCTCGTTGCAGATATGATAGAACATTTTTCATATGTAAGTTTTCATTGCTTAAGTTTGTTGTATTCAAGTTTAGGTGCTCTAGAAGTTGTGCTCTAGATGTTGTGCATCATAAATATATTCAATTGTGTAGTGTTTGATTGTTCTATGAGCTCTAGTTTCCTCAAGTTTTTTTTATTTTTAATGATAATTCTTTTGATGATCCATTGTTCATGTCTTTAATTGTTCTTATGCCAACTTGTATCATGTTCTTTATGCTTTGGAAGCATGTTCTTGTGAAAATTCGAGGATATGTTCATTCTGAGTCAAGCCAACCTTGAATT
The DNA here is from genome assembly GCF_030272615.1 of Cryptomeria japonica. Taxonomy (NCBI): domain Eukaryota; kingdom Viridiplantae; phylum Streptophyta; class Pinopsida; order Cupressales; family Cupressaceae; genus Cryptomeria; species Cryptomeria japonica. The sequence goes on along the minus strand of NC_081405.1, from coordinate 537,099,020 downwards.
CTCTTATTATTGTTTTTGCTTCAGTGCTCATAACATGTGATCTGACCATTGGAATATCTTTGGTGAAAGTGTTCTTAAGGACGACTTGATGTATAGTGAAAAGAAGGTGTTGAGCAATAGAGTGCGAGAGTTGATATTTATGGATGAAGAAGAAGGATAGATTTAATGTTACAATATTTTAAGTGTGAGTGGATTGGAGTAGATAGATAGTGGATGAGTTGCAAAGTTTGTTAACTGGATCTATTGCAAGCAGTTGATGTAATGTCAAAGATAAACTGAAACTGATCTCATGCATATGTAGATGCAATTTTCTTAGTTCATTGTTATTTTTATTCTTAGTGAGCCTTCCAACAGTAAGCCATTGTATTCTAGGTAGTGAGCCCTCTGGTATTGAGCCTTTTTTTAATCCCATATAACTAGTTAGATTATCTTGAGAGTTAACCCTCTATGTGCAAATTCCCATTTGGATTTTCCACATATGAAAATCCAGTGTCTCTTATGGTTGTGTATGTTTTAGATTTAATTTCAATTGCTTATATCATTTCATTCTAAGGTTAATTAAGATCAAATTTCAGGAATATAAGAGTGTTATGTTTGGGGAATACTAATTTGTGCCCCCCTCCTAGTATTCTGGTCTGTTCAACAATTTGCATCTGGGTAGTTGAGTTTACCTACTCCTACCTATCCTTGCATCTAGCTAGGCCACATGAAATTTCTTCTTGTTGGCATGTGGCAACCGATCATGCAAGTGTTGTACACTTGTTGGGTGGATGTGTTGACCCAAAGGGTCGGAGTGTGTGGGAGTCGAAGGATCCCCCCAAATTTCTCGTACGTGTACGAGAATATGAGAATATGAGTACTAATACGAGGAAAATATGACGAGAATATTATTTTAGGGTTAGGGTTAATTTTGTTAGCCGACCTTGTATGTTGCCCTGAAATTGCTTGTTATAAGCAGCTGAAATGTATAAGGCATTGTAATGGAGTTGTATCGATTTATTGGATAATAAGAAAAGATTTGACAATTGTTTCTCTGGTGGATGTATCCCATCTTGGGTGAACCACGTTAAATCTCTGTGTTATTTGTGTTGTGTATGATTCTTCATTTTTGTGTAATTAAATTTGCATATAATTGTTAATTTGTATAATTTGCTCTAGATCTGCCTAAACCCTAACACTTGTGCCCTTATTTATCTTGCCTCTTTCTTGTATAAGAAAAGGCATTTTACATTATTGATCATCTCAGCTAAATATCATTTCTTGGTGATTATTATTTTCTTTGTTGTGGAAGTTCTTCCATTCGTGATCTTGACAGCTTGGGAGCATTGCTTGAAAATTAGCTACCCATGTATAAAGCAAATAATCTCTTAAAAATAGAGAAAAGGAGAAAACCACATGCGATAAAACTCCTCTCCAAAAAAGAGAATGTAAATAAAGATAAATGATAGTATGGATGATGAATAAAGGTCTCAACACCAATACCCCCAAGAACTACATCCATCATAAAGATACAAATGATGTCCTCCCATAAGAGGGAAAGTGAGAGATCATTTAGCTCACCCATAATGAATAATTGCCTACAAAATGGTAAGTGTGTGAACATGATGCCATGCATACAAACAACTTGTCTCCCATAGGAAGAAATAAACCCATGTAGAAATGAAGGAATGTCTCCCAATCCAGATTGGAAATTGTAGGAAGTTGAAGATGATGTCTTTGAATTGCTCATGTCTCCTTGTCCATGTTGATGAAGTGACAATCTAATCAAGTACATGCCTAATCAATGAAGAAGGTGACAACCTAGAAATAGTGTGAAAAGTGATGTATAACAATCTCCAAATACGAATTGACAATTGGATTAAGTCATAAAAAAATAGGTAGATTAATCTAATAAACTATGAAATTAGCTAGATTTAGCTGCTCCATTGCAAAGAAAAAATAGATGGATTGATTTGATCAAGAAAATTGACCTACTCCACTGCTATGGAATAAAACATTGATATGAATCCCAATCAATGAAAGAAGAAAGCCAAATTAAGTTTCTAAGGTGGACTAAACCTTGGTTACACCCATGACTACCTACAAAGAATTTGCAAAATTTGCTCAAAAAAAAATAAAAAAATAAACATCTAGGGACTAGGCCCCTAGACACTTATATGATCTTAGTCCCTAGTAGAGGTAAAAAAGAGCCCACCACCTATGGTGAGGAGTATCACCAAGGCAGACAATGCTAATGATGGTTATTGGGTAACGAGCCATATGCCACACCACCTCGAGCTATAAGCTTATATATATATGCATAAAACCCCAAAAATAGTATATAGGACCATGAAGGATCAAAAGTTTGACCACAAGCAAGTGAAGTGCTCTATAAGATTCAAAACGACTTCCACAGATCTCAAAGCACCAGATCAAGAAAATAAGCTCATCAACCAAAGATGGTCCTTAGGTTGGAACCATTGCCAACACAATCAAAGAATAGACATGAGTTGCAAAACATAAATATTAACTTACCAATGATGTAGATATGAATGATATCATAAATAAAGGAATTCTCCCTTCATGTTTGGGAAGCAATACAGAAACTCGGCCAATCACGAGGTGATGAAGCCATGCCAGGGTAAGATGGATCAAATGGAATAAGTGTTGGCCCAATTAAATATGTCACATAGAGTAATATCAAACCCCCACAATGAAGCTTGGCTGAAAAAATGATAGGCGCAATGGAAAATTTTGATAAAAAAATTTGAAATGCTTGTAAGAGGAAATTGTAGTAGATAAGTCTATGAATTTGCAAATCCTTGACACCAAAATAATGTCAAATGAAGCCGAAAATATATAACCGAGAATGAAACTCCCACGACCTCAAAACTTTAAACTAGCAAAAATTCGTAGATTTGGAAGGAGTTGTAGGCTAAATGGTTCTGATATCATGTAGGAGAACAACACCAAAGCCAGGATCATAACCTGCAGAAATCTTCATGGAGAGAGCCAAACATATTGTCAAATGAGATGGGATATATTGAGTTAAGATAAGAAATAAGGTACATAAGCTTGGTTATATAGGCAAGAGGCAAGAGAACGGAGAGCACATAAATGCAAGGGTAGATAGGGTAGTAAAAGAAAACTAGCATCAATTACCGAGTTACAAAATATAACAAGATGAATGGCAAATGACTAAGTTGGACTTAGTAAATGATATTACTCTAATAGAGAGGTTTCATTTAAAAAAATTTAATTGAAGAGGATTATATCAAACTCTCTTGGATAAAACCTCTCTAATATTTAAGCATACTTGCAATGGAGTTTCCTCTGCACCTATCAAAATGCTAGCAAAAACCCACTTTTAATCTAACTTTTAGGGACTAAAATGAATTCATTTAGGAGAAATGTTTTGTAAGTATGTGATGCTTATGATAAGCTTTTCAAAAAGTGTAATTTTGAATATATTTAATTTCTTTAATATATTTATTTTTAATTTATTTTAAATGTAGGTTTTTCATCAAACATTAAGGTCTTTGTTTCACAATAGAAAAATAAAATTGTAAAAAATATCTTTTCCATAGGTATTGATATTCTCATTTCAACAAAAACAAAATTTAATTCAAATACATACAAAAAAAATTATGCATGACAACATACACCTTTGTTTAAATTATAATTACTGTGACTTCAATTTTGTTTTGGTAAGGTTCCCAGTGGTATCGCCGACCATGCGCTAAGCCGTGTAGGTCTATGAATGAACCCAACAATCTCAACTACCCTTTCCTTGGACTTACTTTTTTTTGCTAGGTTTTGAGAAAGGAGGAGGCGAGCAGTCCACTAGAAGTAGTGGCCAGGCCTAAATGAGCCACACCCCAATTTAATTGAGGCAAAGAATTGATCTCGAGACCTATATGGGATGAACCCAAAGCCCTTAACCAACTACTCTGCCCCTTCAAGCTACTGTGACTTTAAAAATTTACTAAAATATATATATATATACAACAATTTTTTTGAAAAAATATCCATGCACTAGACGTCGGTATGACAAATCTATACCTTAAAAAAATAGGATTTTATCTTTTTTATAAAAATGTTATGGATGACAACATAAATCTCACTTCTAAAAAATGTTGATTAATATTAAAAATAAGTTATTTAAAGTTATGTAAAAAGATTCACAATTTATATATGTATTTAAAATATATATATTTAGAACCTACACAAAAAACCTCACAAATTAGTAGTTTGTTTCATCTTCAAAATTTTAATAGTTTAGCTACTATAAGTGTTAGAAAGTGAACATCTTTTGCAAAATTCTAACTTCGCCATCCTAATGGTTAGCCCACAATAATGGTTCCCAATTTTGGGCCAAATCGGGACAAAGAAGTGAGCATTTTGTTCCAGATCTTCACTTTCTAACATTTATAGTAGCTAAACCATTAAGAATTTGAAGATGAAGAAAACTACTGATTTGTGAGATTTTTTTGTGTAGATTATATATATATATATAAGCACAAGGTGTATACATTTCAATATTAAATATATAAATATATAAATAATAGAAATACAAGAAGCATACTTTTTAGACGAAGGCTCAATGGGAGATAACCTCTACCATTGCATTAGTAGACATGAACCATACTTAGCTGCCACTACAAAAGTCGGGAGCAAAGCTCAACCAATTCATAATTTTTTGTTACATATAATTTTTCAATTAATTTTTAAAATCAGATTAATTATAATTTGAACATAATTATCTATTGTCATGCATAATTTTTTTATAAATGCATTTGAATGAACTTTTGTTTTGTTGATACGAAGATATCAATACTTTTTTAAGATAAGCTTTTACCATAGGGAATAGATCCTTTCTATTTAAAAATGTTCAATACATCTGACAGGCGAGGGAAATAATCTCTTTTTCCATTACATTCATCCTCTCCAACTAAGAGGTTTAGAAAAGACCCTCATAAATACCCACATATGTGGCAAAGGAAGTCCATATTGAAATTGGCAAAGACCATCTCGGTACAAAGAGAGCACCTTAGCCACTTTCATCTTTTCTCACAAAAGAATACGAAAGCTTTGAAACCATATCTGCTTAAGAACTCGTATCTACATCTATTTCAAGTAATTTTATTAATTCCAAGGATTATAAATCTCAACATCCACCCAAATTTTTTTCCAAAAGTAAGGGGGAAGAGATTGTCTCTCCAAATGCACTCATTTGACACACTGTTGTTGAGCCTTTCATTCCAATCTGGGGGGAAGGGTAATAAACATCACCTCCTAATTTGACCAACCACCATTCAAAAAAATATTATTCTTAGTTGTCCAAATATTGATGCTTCTAGATCAAGATGGAATTCTAAGTCATTTAACTCATTGAAATTCTCCCCTACTATTGAATCTGAATTTGATTGACCAGTTGAGAAGACATCTCAAGCGACACTTATATTGAAAGGTGCAACAATCAACACATGTATGAACATTTTTCCGGTTTAGACAATAGTCAAAGATAGAATCATGAGTGAATAAGCTTCCTAATCCAAGAGAGTATAAAAGAGGACTGAACTTATCCCACACCTTCACGCTTTTGATTCATGACATTTGAGCTGTCATTCTCAATAATTCTTTCTAAGTCTGGTGAAAGACTTGAACAGTTCATAATTTCTTCTCTACATTGGGCCTCAACTCCAATGTTTGTAATATAGTCCACAACCTTATTCAATTCCCTATAGACATGAGAAATACTATAAAATTTGTTTGCTTTGAGAGATTCTTTGATTTTTAGAACCAATTGCTTGAGTTTCCAATTAGCAACGATTCCTTTACTAACAACATTTTTTTGGAAGTATGAGCTTGTATGGTTGTCATTGATTTCAAACCTGGTTATCCGGATGGATTCTAATTATTGCAGTTATGGTTTGTGTTGTAGATTGAGTTTAGTATTTTTGGTGTTGGTTGTGGCCTTTAGGTTCAGATGGTTATTTCTATTCTCTAGTTGTAAGTGTGTATGTCAAAATAATCTAGAAAGTCTTCGATGGCCTCTAGATATGTTGCAGTTTAGTGGATATGATTTTTCTCAGTATGCTTCTCTGATGGTTTCTTTGTTTCACAAGAGAGATTTGTTCAGGATGTTCAGTGGTATTATAATTCAGTGTGTCACGTTAAGTGGTCTCGATATGTATTGGAGGATGTATTAAGAAGTTGTCATGGGTGTCACCATGGCGTGTGGAGATTCGTATAAGGTATTTTGTGTCAAAGGATGTTCTTTGGCCGACTGATTGCTATTTCTACACATTACATTTGGTATCGTCTTTGGTGAATTTGTTAGCATGTTTGGATCATTGGATTAATCTTAGAAAGATGTTTTGTGATGTGTTTTGGCTCTCTCATTTTCTTGCAGTGGACTGCTTTGAGTATTTTTGGTTTGGGTGGCTTATTTTGTGTAATAATGCTTATTTTGCTTTGAGCGACCCTAGATTAAGCTTTTCAATGATATATCTCATATTTAAGGAGTGTGGATGTATGAGTTGAGTGTAGACATTGTGTGAATTGTATGAATTGATGAGAAGTGTATGCGAATGATATGCAAGCTGATTTGAGATTGTAAAAGTGTAGAAGTTAGAGCTTTGAAGGTGATATATTCAGTGAGACAGTGTATTGTGATAGTGGTGATTACTCACATATGTTTTCCATGATATTGGTCGCTTGATCTAGTAGTTCAAGAATAATTTCATGTTCAGGAGATCCTTCTCATTTTCAATTCTACTATTTCCTTTGTTGTTGATTGACAGTGAGTCTTTTCATAGCAGATTGTATCTTGCCCTGAAGTAGTGAGCCTCAGTTGTGCAAGTCCTCGTATCTTGCCCTAAGGTAGCGTTCCTTATCCTTGCAATTCTATCGAGTGTTGTTGCTCCTTGGTAGTGAGCCTAAATTTTTTTAATCATTCATATATTGTGAGTTAGATTCTCACCATGGTTTTACCCTATTTGGATTTTCTACGTAAATCTGGTGTTTATGTGTTTATGTTTGATGTTCATGTGTTGTTATTGCTATGTTAGTTGATGTTGTCTATAATTCATTTGTTTTCAAGTTCTAGACTAATTAACCCCCTGATGCAAAGCATCATGAAAACATCAATAAAATAACCATTATCAAATCTTCTCCATATATATCAATCCATAATGATTGTAGATCCATGTATCATCCATTAAACCTGAATCATTTAAACCCTTCATCTATTCATTTCTTGCAAATGAAAACCAAGAATTTATCCAAACTATGAAATTTACTCTATTCTGGTCATGAAATTACAATCATGAACAGTCATTAATAAATCTTAAAATATTAATCACCCAAACAATCTCTAGGGTCAGATTCTAGAAATGCTAGTTATAAAACTTTCCTCCAAATTATAGAAAGATCCAATGATGAAATCCAAAGTTATGATGATTGTGCCAAAATTGGTCGCTGTGAATCAGGGTTTTGGGTAGTTCCAAACGGTTTTCACCAAAACATTCATAACTTTCTCAAAACTGAATGAAATAAACTCAAACCAAAAGAAATGGAAACATTATTCAATATAATACACTATAATTATGTAAATACACTTGTTTCTAGGCTGTAAATGGCCGTACCAGGCCTGGAAACAAGAGTAAAAACTTCCAAGATCACAAAACAAGAGATTGAAAACAATGAAAATATGATACCAAAATGTTTCCAATGCTTTCCAATTCCTTCTCCAATTTTTACATCCTCTTATGAATGACCATTATACAGGTTTTATATCCTTTTAATCTTCACATGTAAGTTACAACTACCCAACTTCCTCTTATGACCATACAACTTCCCATTTTGGTCTTTTTACAACTTTTGAAAAGTTGCATTTTACAACTTTTGACTCAAATGACTTTAAACCTTCAAAATAACCTTCAAAACATATTAGGATGGAATAATAATGTATTTTTGTCACCATTTTATTGCTACAAGGATATTTTATACAAATCTTACCAAATGACTAATTCAAGACCTTATTAGGACAACTTGGACAACTCATTACAATGTGCTCTTTTAGCCTTACATATTGATTCATATTGACTCAAAATGACATTACAAATGAAAATGTAATTGAATATACTTATGAATTGATCTTTATCCTCTTATAGACTCCTTTTGTGCTTTTGTGTTAGGTTCTCCTGCAACATACTCCCGACTTTGAAAAGTTTCCAAGTCCCTTGGAAACGTGGATGAAAATAACTTGCAAGAAAATTTTGAGTGAGATCCTCACCATTGTCTTCATTAATCTTTGCCTCTTTGGATTCTCTTGATGCCTTTGTTTCTTTTTGTTTTGTTTTGTTTTTTACTTCAATCAAAACTCCCATCAATGGAGTTCATACTAGCTGCTCCTCAAGATGCTGCTCCAAACATAAGTCCACCCTCAATGCTGCACCAAACTCAGCAACTACTTTGCCTCACCCAGTAGTCCTTTCCTTGCCTCTCTCCCTAGGTCTTTTGGCAACCCACTGGACCTCCTTCTCAGGCCCCTTGGACCATCTCTTATGGCCCCATGATAGACCTTCATGTCCGCCTACTTGCAGCTAGTGGATAGGCATCTACAACCACAACCATTAGCAAACCAAAATACCAATCACTTGCTCAGCCCAGACCTTTTGCTGAGCTCTGATACCAATTTGATGTAGAGCATCATGAAAACATCAATAAAATAACCATTATCAAATCTTCTCCATATATATCAATCCATAATGATTGTAGATCCATGTATCATGCATTAAACCTGAATCATTTAAACCCTTCATCTATTCATTTCTTGCAAATGAAAACCAAGAATTTGTCCAAACTATGAAATTTACTCTATTCTAGTCATGAAATTACAGTCATGAACAATCATTAATAAATCTTAAAATATTAATCACCCAAACAATCTTTCCAGTCAAATTCTAAAAATACTAGTTATAAAACTTTCCTCCAAATTATAGAAAGATTCAACGGTGAAATACAAAGTTATGATGATTGTGCCAAAACTGGTCGCTGTGAATCAGGGTTTTGGGTAGTTCCAAATGGTTTTCACCAAAACATTCATAACTTTCTCAAAACTGAATGAAATAAACTCAAACCAAAAGAAATGGAAACATTATTCAATATACTACACTATAATTATGGAAATACACTTGTTTCCAGGTTGTACATGGCCGTACCGGGCCTAGAAACAAGAGGAAAAACTTCCAAGATCACAAAATAAGAGATTGAAAACAATGAAAATATGATACCAAAATGTTTCCAATGCTTTCCAATTCCTTCTCCAATTTTTACATCCTCTTATGAACGACCATTATACAGGTCTTATAGCCTTTTAATCTTCACATGTAAGTTACAACTACCCAACTTCCTCTTATGACCATACACCTTCCCATTTTGGTCTTTTTACAACTTTTGAAAAGTTGCATTTTACAACTTTTACAACTTTTGACTCAAATGACTTTAAACCTTCAAAATAACCTTCAAAACATATTAGGATGGAATAATTATGTATTTTTGTCACCATTTTATCCCTACAAGGATATTTTATACAAATTTTACCAAATGACTAATTCAAGACCTTATTAGGACAACTTGGACAACTCATTACAATGTGCTCTTTTAGCCTTACATATTGATTCATATTGACTCAAAATGACATTACAAATGAAAATGTAATTGAATATACTTATGAATTGATCTTTATCCTCTTATAGACTCCTTTTGTGCTTTTGTGTTAGGTTCTCCTGCACCACCCCCCCAGTCTTGTCATGTGTTCAACAATTGGTTCCTCTTTGGAAAGCTTAACTGCTTGAGGTAGATCCAAAATGGTGCAAGAACTTTATCTTAAAGCATCAATGTTCAATGGAAGAAATATTCCTTATTGGAAGGATAGAATGAAATCTTACTTGGAGACTTTGCAAAATGGAATCTGGGATATTATCTAGACTAGTTATAGACCTCCTCTGAATGGACCTACAAATCTGGACAAGCTTAAAGCTTAGGAGACAAATGCAAATCCTAGAAAATTGCTTATCAATAGTCTAAGTGATACAAGTTTCCGTAAAGTTAAAGGATTGAAAGAAGCTAAGGAGATTTGGAACAAGTTGTGTTATACATATGAAGGTGATCCTAAGACAAAGCAAGCCAGGTTAATGAATCTGAAATAGAAATATGAATATTTGAGAATGACAAGATGATGAAAACATTGATAACTACATACACATAGTGAATGATACTGTTGAGGCTATCCGAGCTTAGAAGGTGATGTCATAAGAAAGATCTTGTTTACACTGACTAAACCCTACAAATCGAAACATTGTGCGATTCAAGAATGTCATGACCTGAATAACTACTCGATTGATTAGCTCATCTAAACATTTTTTGCTTTTGAGATTGGAGAGATGGATACTATAAAAACCTACTGAAAAAAAAAAACCGCATTTACATGAACTGGAAACAAGTTGTCACAACCCTTATTATTTTAATAATTATTTACTAATTAAATTAGTTGTGTATTTGATTAATCATAAAATATAATTTCATATTTGCATGATTTTTAATATTTTAATTAACCGACTTCCCTTGAATCCTAAATATAATAAAATAAAATAAAATTATACTAACAATTAAATATTATTAATTAAAAAACAAATATAAATTATATTATAAATTTATATTTTCTATTAATCTAAATGAAAAATTTCTCTATTTTATCAAAAACTATCAATTTTCCTTAAACTTAGTGAAAAGAAAGAAACTTAAAATGTTTGTAAAAAAAATATCATTTAGAACTCAATATCTAAAATATAACCATTTTTTTTTTAAACTGATGATTTTAATATGAAAGAAGTTTTAAATAAAGCAATGATATTGATTTGCTTACATATACATATATATATATATATACATATATACATATATATATATATATATATATATATATATATATATATATATATATATATATATATATATATATAAAGAATCTTCAATTAAATATAAAAAAATGAGATATGCTATAGTTTGGAATCATTTTTTTTTCAATTTTCTTTTCTTTTTTTCTATTGGTAGCTTGTATTTTTGCTAGTATTTTTTTTTTAATTTTCTATTTGAAAATAAAGAAAAAAAATTCAGCCACTCGATTTGTAAAGATAGGATAATTATTTTTTATATTTTCTAATGTTTAATGGGCAAGCCCATAACACTTGCTTGGCCCCACCTCTAATCTAGGTTCAAATCGAGCTTCACCTTGTTTAACCCATTTTTACATCAAATTGAAAATATTGAAAAAGCAAATAATTTTTGTATATATGATAAAGTGATTTTAATTTTCTTATTATAAAGCATTTAATATTTTCAAATTCTCACCTTTAAAAGTAAATGATTTTTTTTAATTTCTTATTAATTGAGCTATAAAAATATTACAATTAGGATGTTACTTCTATGAAATAATTAATAGATGAGGTATTGGGAATTGAACTTGGGTCTCCATAGTAAGAACCCAATGTTTTAACTAGTTACGCTCAACCCCTTGGACATTTTTAAATAATGTTGTGTATATTTTTTAATTAATTTAAATATTATTAATAGATTTTAAGAACAATCACAAAAATAACTACATAATTAAATAAGAAAGATCAATAAATTTATCTCTACCATTTTTATACATGACTCAATTTTTTTTAACAAAAGACAAATCTAAAATTTCTGATTTTTGAATAAGCCAAGGACTCTAACTGTAACACAGTTTTGTTTCATTGTTGACATAGGTGCAATGGCACAAAATTAGATGAAAATATCTACACAAAAAATTCCCATAGATGGGAAATTCTCTTGTTATGGGTTATGCGTATACATTCCATTAATTTTCCGCCTGAGAGGCTGCAAAAATCTTGCTTCGAACTCAAGAATCTAGGAACCCTAAAATTGTGATATTTTCAGACTGAATCTTTGTTTACTGTGCATAAATTGATGCAGCAGCAGTAGGGAGATTGGTTTTGGCTATCATTTATAAGACTACTATCAAGTTTTCATTGAGTTTTTCTTTTTCTTTTTGTGGCTCAACATGGGAAAAGTTCAATTTTTCACTAGCAAAGAAACCAGAGGCAGGCGTAAATTACAAATATTGATTCAAGTCCTTCACAAGCCAAGTTGAGTCACAATGCAGTCCCTTTGCCTTTGACCAACCATTTCATCACAATTAAGGGAATGGCTTAAATCACCTATATTAATTAAAGCTATGACATTTCCACAATCCATTTTGTATTTCTAGTGTATTTTTTCTAGATTCGATTGTGTGTAGATGGGAAAAATATACACACAATCGAATCCAGAAAAAATACACTAGAAACACATATATTAAGTTTACACTTCTAAGCTTAAAAGTGTTAAATATTCATAATTGACTGACATTTTATAGGCTTAATATGTTGCTTAATGTATGTGATCAAACTAAAAATATACTTTTAAACTTAAAAATGTTAGAATTGACTAACATTCTCTAGACTTAATATGTTACTTAATATGTGTGATTTAAAACTGACTTCAAACAAAAGTGAATTTGTCTTGGCGGTGGTAGGAGGTCCAATTGTAAAAATAAAAGTGAGGTGTTTCCGCAAGCGGAATGTCCAGAGCCAATTTAGAGTGTACAATTCATTGCAGATATCAGTATAACCGCCATGACGCCCAGCTCTCTCAAACACCAGCAAACCAAGGCTTGTTATATTCAGTTCTTTGACTATTCTTCGTGTCTTATGCCATTTAAGAAATAATATACTGGTATATTAAATCTTTAGATTTACGGCTCATAAAATCTGGTATTTTTACTTATATAATTGATAAACTACGTGTAGGAAAATAGTTTGAGTTAGACACAACTTGAAAAAAGTCCAAAGTCTTTGAAGACTTACTTCACAATAGTTAAGTACAAACAAGCTTTAAGTATTTGAATCCATTACACATGCCCCAAATGACTCCATCCATATTTTTACTTAGTGGCCACTGAATGCTGAAGAGATAGAGATGAAAATAAAACTTTTGTATGCTTTACAACTTCTAAATTCGTAAGGAATTGTGTAGATAAAATTGCCCTAGGATTATGATAACCAACCACCAAGGAAATACATGCTCATGGTATTGTAGTAGTTTGAATTCAACAAGATGGACATTAGAGACAACAAATTTTGTTTCTCATTGCCAAAGTTATGATTTAACATGAGAGAAATTTATGGAAAATATTATTGAATATAAATTATTCAAGATTTTGAATTGATAAAAGAAATTATTTTTTATTTCATTTTCATATTTGAAATAAAGAATTTTTAAAAGTTGTATTTGCCTCAACATTGCTATTTTGCTATTTTCACTGTCATTTGCAACATCCTCTTTGCTAACAACCTTTCTTCACTTTGATTGATGCTCACCTTCATACCTACCCTCTTACATCCCTACCAAGGCTCATCCTAAAATGTGATACCAAGACACATATGACATTATGACAATCATCTCCTAATTGAAGATCACCCATGGTATGCACACAATTAAAAAGCTTAGTATTATGATTAAAAAGCTCAATTGTAACACTAGTAGCTCTAGAGGATCAAGTAGAACCATGATCTTCAAACCAATAAAATAAAATACCACTTATAATGCAAGGATTAGTCACCACCAACCATGAAACTGCATAAACAATCATGTTACGTTGAATCGAACTATGCATACAAGAACCCCCATGACACCACATGATCACCATTAAATATATTGTCATAAAACTCACTTTCACCAAGACCTAGAATCTCTCACATATCATAGTCAACAATAATAGGTATTACAGTATCATTGCCTTAGGTAACACCATCTCTTTGCCTCATAATAACAAGTCTACTATTGCACAAAGTGACCAAAGAAAGTCAACTAATAGAATCTACATCAACACTAGATCAATGGGTGTAGGCAACCACATTTGAATTATCTTTGCAACATGTAAGTATATATAGTTCTTAAAAGTGCACAACTCATAGATCTCACAATGCAACCTATAGGTTTGAAATTACATTTGTAGTCATATAAAATAAAGACAACCAGAGTTTAACAGGTAGATCAAATCCATGACTCAAACACTAAATCAGCTCTAGATTTGATTTTTCACAAATCTCCAAATTATCATAGTTAAAGAACTCATAAAATAATTCTATAGAAATGTTGGTGAATAAAGCACAAATAAATACTTACAAACCTAATCCACTACAAAGTAATTAAAAAATACTTTTTTCCACCTATAAGAGGTTGACACCATGGAGAAAATATGACTTGTTTAATTAAGGAGAACAAAATTTGCTTCCAACTAGCATTTTCTTGGTCACATATAGTAAAATATACAAAATCATTGTTACTACCTTACAATAAATAAAAAAGAGCTTTTTTTTACTATATATAAGAATATAAAAAAATGGCATCTTGGGGAAAATTATGCTATAGATAAAAAAAACTTGGACCCCTTTACGTGCATTCAAAAAGGACTTGTTGGTTGTAGAGCAATTGGCTGGTAGAACTATTGATGGCTAGTTAATGATGTTGAAACATGATTAGGGAAGGTCGATGCAACCACTCGACTCATGGTAAAGTAGCTCCAATGCGGTGCTATGGTAGTTGTGACTGACTAGGGCAAAGGGTGTGGTCAATAGACTCAACTCCTCCCTCGTCCTTAGAGACAAACATATTAAATATACTCAACTCCAAGAACATAATGATTCTTATCTTACATTGTACAAATATCTTATATTATATTTAGAACTCCAACACTTTTAGCATATATTACGATTGGCATTACCATTGCACCTCCATTTGGTGCAAGCACTAGTATAGATATTTTAAAAGAAAAAGCTTCCATGCTTTTCCACGTGGAATAAAACTATAGTTTGCAAAGAGAAATAATGGAGGGTTTAGTATGTTTTTTTGGTGCATATTAAAATCGCAGAAACAAAACCATTTAATTTTCATGCAACTAGTAGTTACTTGATATAATGTATGCATTTGGCATACACTGAAGCAACGATAGTTTTTAAAATAAAAAGATAGCTATACATGGAAGACATAATGCGGCAATTAAGATATTATTCAATGCAACAAAAAGAGTATTGAAAGAATGCAAAGGAAAATAGCCATGTAGTTGGTAGTTGACTGAAGTTTTGACATAGATAAAAAAGAGGAAAAACTAAGTCCAATCGAACTGTAGATAGAGAGAATATATATATATATATATATATATATATAAATAATTTGTAGAGGCAATGCATGTTACTCATAGACAATAGTAGAGGAGAAAAGAATAGCAAAAGTGAACATAATGACATTGTGCAAGCATGATGGAGGGATATCGTTTTATTGTGCAACTTATTTTCACAAGAGGAATGCAGGAGGTTTTGGAAAATCTCATCTCTCGTGTACGCCCTTTGTATTTAAAAATGTAATTGAGGTCTACCCCTCTTATTTTGATCATTACCTATCATATCCAAAAAACCAATCACACATCTGATCAATCAAACATTCATTCAAATTTAAGTGAGCAAGCAATTAACTTCTTCTTTCAAGCATTGGAGCAGAAGTTAGGTCAAGATTCAAGCATTGAAGTTGATATTCATGTTCTATGTTTTATGATGACTATATGAAACCCTAATTCCTTTTCAAGACAAACAAAACTTCATAAAAAGGTGAATCATTAGTGTTTCAAACCATGAAAAAGAAATCATTTCCATTACAACAATACATTTCTATTTCATGGTTAATTCTAAAATTGGGGTTTGACCTAAGGCAAACCCCTATTCCCTTGACCAATTTGCCTTCTCTACTGTGTGCAAGAGAAGGTATAGAGTTGCAATTCTAAGGATTGGCTTTATTTTGGTCCCAACAATTCAGGATGAACTTTTGGGAACAAATCTGAACATTCACATATTGCTCAGATTTAGGTTTCTAGCTCTGTCTGATAATTGTAGCTCACTGTTGATGCATAATTGCTTCAATTTCAGCACATTTATCCTAATTTTAGCATTTTCATAATTCAACTTAAAAAGAGGGAATCATATCTTAACCAGTGAATATAATCAGAATTCTCAACCCTATCCTTGTTGTTTTGAGGCCAGATCTATTGGATTCAAACCCCTCTTTAATGTAATTGGTCTCTAAGCTAAAATCAAGGGGTGCACTTCATCATTGGGTGCAACCCTAATATTTCACCACATTACACTTGGGTTTATAAATAAATCAAAATGGATTATTGACTTTTGTAAACTATAATCTCCTCTTGTACTTTAATTGTTATGTACTCGAAATTAGAATAGTTCTTGAAATATTTAATTGTACTTGTACGAGCATTCATGAATAGTTGATGAGACTACTTGTAGAAAAGTTAATTTCTCATTTACTTATAAATAAATGAAAAAATTATAATTCAATGATCTGTCAATTTGATCTATCATAGAAAGTTTACATTCTTGTTTAGCTATAGTAGTGTATCTGGTTACAATGCTATGATCACCATTACAAAAATGGTGCAACCCCTTTAATTATCAAGACGTATGAAATGTAATTGAGTGGTCGTCTACTTTTATTATGAAAACTACTTATATCCATCTATGTATATAATCCAAAATAAATAAATAATCTTCTATTTTTATACTATGAAATATGGATGTACCTATCCATTTATATTCTCTTTATAATAAATAAAGATACTCCATTTCTCAAGTTGTTGACAAAGTGAATCTAAATGGTTCAATTTCCTATCTTTTAACTGTAATGAGACATTACTTAAAAAATTGCATGATAGTTTACAATACTTTTACATCATGTTTTTGATTAAGTGAAAAACAGGTTTTGAAGGGACCCGAAACCCTTTACAAATCAAGAACTTGACTTCTCAACAAAGAGGAGAGAGCCACAACCAAAAAACAAAGTTTTCCCTTAAAGACAACCGGCAACCCATCCTAAGATAGGGCCAGAAAAACCAACCCAAACAACCCACTATGAGGGCCCTCAAGATTTACAACTAGCCTTGCAAGAATGAAGAGTCATATCGAAAGAAGGATTGGACATCTTTGAATGTTTCCCCTTTACAGTAATCCAACCCTCTTCAACTTTAGTTGCCGCAATAGACCAATCCAAAGAGCCCAACACCAATGTATACAAATTGAAAGAAGGAGCAAGAGGAGAGGGAGCAAGACCGTCGCAGGTGCATGGCCACCATCAGCGATTAGGACAGGAGAAGTAACAACACATAGAGAAGCTGTCGGCAGGGTAAGAGACAACAAACCATTTTCAGCAGAAGAGACAGCAACATCCTGTATCCCAACATTTTTAATCACTGAGGCATCCTCAGTGGCATCTAAAGAAACATTCTTCGGAAATGAAGACTCTGAACCACCCATCAAAACCCCAATATTCAACAAATCATTAAAAGAGTCCAGAGATTTCTTAACCATATAATGTAGGTAAGAGGCCCCCGACCATCATGAAGTTGCAAGATTTTTCTTCTCAAGCCCACAATTCCCAGCCGCATGGCCAGTTTTAAAGCATTTTCGACACCTGAAAGGAATACCCTCGTAATCCAAAGTTTGGACCTAGCTGCCAAAAGAGGAGTTAATGACAATCTCAGCTGGTAGTCCCTTAGACACATCTAGCTCCACCAGAATGCAAGCAAAAGTAGTGTGATAAAGCTCATAGGAATCATTATCCACCACAATGAAACTCCCTATAACATCACCAATCTCCTCAAAGAGAGAATCAACCCACAAATAGATAGGAAGACAAGGGAGCCGAACCCAAATCAAGATTTTGTTGAACTTTTTAGAAAGGGGGTTAAAATTGGAGTGCCAGGGTTTGGCCAAAAGTGGCATGTTATCTTTCTTATAGCATAAATTTTTTCCTATCCTTTGCATTCTCAAAGTTAGCTATAAAAAAATGTTTAGCCATAGGGTATATGTGAACAGTGCTAGAAATGAGTGGATCCCAGTGATGAGAGATCCATTTGTGCAGCTCTGGGATGCTGGGCCAATAACCCTTAAATTTGCAGATAACACCATGCTCCGTAAAAACCTTCACATTATTCTCTATTTCCCGATCTGAATCCTTATTTACATTAATAGAGGTTGCACAAGATACGGGGATAAACCCCCTTCTCCCCCCACTGCAAACAGAAGATTGTACCCGAGTAGAGCCATTACGGGGTCTCTTCGCAGCCACCATTGCCCAGGAGGGACCCATAGGAGCTGCAACGACAGTCAGGGTCGCGGTGACGTTAGGGAGAATGACAACAGGGGAGCGAGTAGGATCAACAAGCGAGGCAACAACTAGAGGCATTTTCAAAAAAATTCGCAGAGGTGTATCTTGTTTGTTCCTTCTATATCTTCCAAATGTTACATATATGCCATTTCTTTTACATCATGTTATAATAGATGTGTTCTTTATATTTTATGTATTTAAATTATAGTATATAAATACAAAGGTTTTTTAATGCTCCCATAGTCTAATTTTGATGAGTTTGATCCTATTAAAAATAGAAACCATAAAGAAACCATGAAGGGTGGTTAGAAAACCACATTTGAAAGTTCCTTTTGGATAGAAAACCATATTTAAATTTAATTTTATTTATAATATTTGATAATTAAAATATTATATTATATAAATAATAACTTAAAATTGTTAAAATTTACAATTTAATTTATTTTCAAATAATTATTGTAATATTAAATATATAAATAAATAATTTACATATATATTATATAAATAATAATAATAATAAGTGTTAAATAAATATATATATTTTAAATCATTTAAGAATTAAATATACGTATTATTTATTATATATTTATATAATCTAAAATTTGATAACTTAAAATTTAATCTATAAGTATTCAATATTGAGGGTCAAATAATTAGGTATGTAACAAAAATTATATTATTTACCACATATTGATTATATCTCTTTTTCTTTCTTTAGAGGGTCAATTCTACAAATGATAATTTCTCTAATTGCTTATATTATTCTATTATTACTTACTTTCAATTTTGTATAGTTTGGAAATTTGACTTGTATAAAGAAATGAAAATTATTATGTTCATTGTATACATTGTTACATTTCCAAAAGGAACTATATTTATGATCTATTTTCATGTTTCAATAGAATTACACAATTTCAAAAAAATAAAAATTGCTTTTACATGAAATTATGAACATTCAATTCTCCATTGAAGATGATTCATTTGCAATATCATATTCACATATACATTAAAAAAAAAATCAAATATATATAAATACATGTAAACATGTTGTTACATTTTTTCATCTTCTTATAACTATTCAAAAATATCATTCCAGTGTACCTATTGCACATTAAGATACAATTGTAATTGATTAAGGAACAAACGGGTTTTGAAGGGACCTGAAACCCGTTAACATAAAACTTTACAAAAAGTTGCTTAAAGATATAAACATGTAATGGGACAACAACCACAAGACAACAAAACACCAGCAAAAAACCAAGCACAACAAAAAAGACAACAAAAAGGAAATACTGGTTCAGATTTTTGGGGGCCTTGGCCACCTCAACTTCTAGCTATGACATGTTGAGGGCAATCTTCTTCAATTCATGTATTTCTTGATTAGGGGACTTCTTCTTCAAAGTTGCCCTGATTATTTTAGAAGAGGCCCGAAGGTGTCATCCTGCTTCTTCTCAAATGTTTCAACATCAATTGTGGTCCCTTCCTGATATAGGTTTTTCAACTTACCAACCATAGTATTAATACTTTCAGTACACTAAGATACAATTGTTACCAGTACAACTTGTCTTGTATTAAAAATGCAAATGTATATATTATTGTTTACATTCATTGATCAAATACACTTTCACTTACAAACAAGTATTGATATATTTGTAATTTTTTATTGATTTATTTAGAATAATTAATGACTAAAAAAAAATAAAAAATAAAAAGAATTAGTTAAGCCTAAAGTGTTTTATAATTAGAACATGGGCTGGTCCCCTTCCCCTCAAAAACATGTAAGAAACTACAAATATTGAAATATATTTACCATCTTTCCACTCAAAAACGTGTAAGAAACAACTCTGTTTCCACTCACGACTCACAAGCCTTCAAGGAATCTGCTTCTTTCAAAAGCGTTAGTCCATTAACTCTCGTTCCACGTGAGCATGTAAGGGAATCTAGTTTTTATATTACGTGGGCACATGGCATAATTGCTGTATAGTTCATTCCCAATTAAAGTAATACGAATACAATTTACCATGAGGATGGAGCAGACGCCTCCTTTTCTTATAAATTTAGGGAATTGTCAAGTTGCTATATACTCACATTCAACCAAGTTTGAATTACATTGCTATTCAATTCTCTTCTTTGATTACAGAGCGTGTAAGAGATCAAAATGGCTGCAGGACTTGCTACTGCAGTTGCCAAGGCTGTTGTTGGAAAGATTGGCGAGGTTGTGGCGGAGGAAGTATTGATTGAGACATCGCTGCTGCTCAACTTCCGAGAGGACTTTAAATAGTTGCAAAAGAAGTTCAGCCATATATCTGGTTATCTACAAGATGTGGATGACCAGAACACACATAATGTTTCTGTGAAACAATGGCTGGCGGAAGTGAGGGATATTGCTTTTGATGCAGAAGATATCATTGATGAGAGTGCTGCTGAGCATTTGTAGGAAAATGTAGGAGGCTGCCACTGGCTGTTAAGACAGTTGCAGCATCCATGTCAAGCCCTGTGAGCTTAGGGGACTGGGAGTCAAAACTAAGGCAATTAAAAGATGTTGTAGGGGCAGAGGACTATACAATGCAAATCCTCAAACTGAGTTACGACTCTCTTCCTTCCCATCTCAAACCTTATTTTGCTTATTTTTCTTTCTTTCCCCAGGACACACACATACATTTTATTAGGACTCTGTATGCTGGAGATATACATCAAGAGTATTTGATATATTTGTGGATAGCTGAAGGTTTTATTCCAGAACAAAATGAAAAAGAACAGTGGGACACTGGGTTGAATTACCAACTTGTAAATCTATGTTTGGTGGAAGTAAACAGTACAGTTCTTTTCTGTTACAACGTGCATGATTTGTTACATGATTTAAGTATTAATGTAAGTAAAGAACACAAGTGTGAATTTCATCTTCCCTTGCAAGAAAGAAGCTGCCGCCGGTTACTATTGGGTAAGAAAGGTTTAACCAATGATGCAGTTTCAGAAAGACCTCTTCATCATCATCAATTTCTTCGCACTCTTTCATTATTTGGGAATCCAGATATTACAAGTATTCCGGAACACCCGTTTCATCGTTTGAGACTCCTCCGGGTTCTCGACCTTCGTTGTACTGCCATCTCTGCGTTGCCAAAATGTGTTGGGAAATTCAAGCTTCTTAAAGTTTTGAATTTGTCTAAAACAAATATTACAGAGGTGCCTGATTGTGTTAGAAGACTCAAGTGTCTTCAGTTTCTTGATTTTTCTGGATGCAGAAGTATACAACGTGTACCTATATGGATTGATGAGTTCAAATCTCTTTCCCATCTCGATGTAAGAAGATGCTCAAAAGAACTCTGTAGGCATATCCTGTAGCAGATGGTATCCTTGAGTACTGGCTGGTGAAAATCAGAATTGTTGGAGTAAATAATAATGTTCCTACAACGGAGGGTGATATTCCTCCAGCATTCCCCGAGAAAATGAATGTTATGAAAGATCTTCAACATCTTACTCTTTACCGTTTCTTGGTGCAAGCTGGATATGTGGCATGGAGAATCTGACAGTACTAGGGTTACACGAGTGCAGTGATTATTCGTCGCTCCGAAACATACGTACCCAACTAAAAAGAATTGCTTTTGGAGAATTAAGTGAAGAATGTTCCGAATGGATTGGAGCGGTTGAGGAGGCTAAAGGCGCTAGTGGTTGAGCAGGCAAGTGGTGAGTTGGAGGAGAGGTGCTAATAATCTTCTCATTAAGATACATGTGTATCAGCACAGTAGCAATTCATTTACTCCAGCATAAATTGTGTAAAATCTTTGCTTTCAAATTAGTATATCATAATTCAGTTATCATTTATTCTACAATAATAATATAGAGGCAAGTATTTGTCATTGTGTGACATTTGTTTAGATTTAGAATTCAATTGTCTAATGGTTTTTGATATTGAAAAAGGTTTGAACTTAACATCAATATGGAACGGCTTAAATCACACACACTAAGCTTACACAACTAGAGGCAAGATAACACAACTTGTAGCAACGAAAAACCTAGAGGCAAGATAACACAACTTGTAGCAACGAAAAACCTAAAAGAGAGTGCATAATAACAATTAGTGTTTACCATTATAGCAACAAGTCATCTTTGTCCCTTCGTTTCTATGGTCTGGCACAAAGTTTTACAGAAATTTGATATTGTATGGACCTTCCTTGAAGACTTGCAGCAGTTTATCAGCAACTGGAAATGCCCATCCGCCCACCAGCCGATTAGACAATTTTGGAAACTCATCCCTCCTCATATCTGTTGGCAAATCTAGAAGGAAAGGAACAACCGGATCTTCCATGGAACAAATAACTTTGCTGAAATGGTGTTTGGCATAGCTGAAAAGCTCCTCAAGGAGAACACTCTAGTATGTAAATGGAAAACTCCACAATCAACCCCTATGGCGATGGATTGCAATTGGATTAGAACATGGAATTTTCCAGACAACTTCTTTCAATATGACAACTCAAAGAAAATGGAGAGGCTTAACACTAGATGGTCGATTCCGCCCCCCTCATGGCTCAAACTTAACTTTGATGGCGTTGCTCGCAGTGGTGTTGTGGCGGGAGGAGAAATTATTAGAGATAGCTTGGGCAACCTGATTCTAGCCTATGCGGGGAATTTTGACTCTATCTCTAGTAACATGGCTGAAGCCCTTGCTCTCTTTTGGGGGCTTAAATTGGCCCTCGACATCAATGCTAAAAGGTTGATCATTGAAGGGAACTCTAAGCTGGTTATTGAGGAGGCTAAAGGAGTTGTAGGGATTAGCTGGACGATTAGCAACATTATTAAGGACATTTGGTCCATGATTATCTGGCTTGAGGAATTTCAAATTCAACACATTTACAGAGAAGGTAACTTGGTGGCTAACTCTCTAGCTGCGACAGGCCTTGAGTTAACTGGTATGAGGTGCTGGAGACACCTTGATTCTCTTTCTAACAGACAAAAGTCCCTAATTGAGAGAGATCAGAATTTCTCAACATGCCAATGATGTGCTATGTCCTTTTTTTACGAGGGGTCATTTTGGCTCGTCTGCGCTAACAAGATTCAGGAGGGAAATTCAAATTCAATTTGGGCGGGCTACGCCAAGGTGGCTTTCGGTGGCCCCCACCTTCTCCAGCGCATCGGTTCAGTGATGATGTGGCCGACCACTGATAGTTGTATTATGGAAGGATTGAAGCACCAACTTTTAATCATTAACTTGATTAACCGCAACAAGTACATCATTTATTAATATAACCAGAACTTCAGATTTCTCAATAATGAAGATCTTTGCAAGTTGGCAGATGAATCAAGAGGTGTCCCTTCGCATGCTTACTAGAGCTGGCGGACGCATGCCTCGCGAAACACCAATAAAGATAATGATTGTAGCTCTCACCTCAACTTAGCTAATTCTCGGCTGAGTTTTTTTTATCTTTTGCTATGGTTTTTTTCTCTGCATAACCATTTTCTGGTCTGCGTTGCATCCCAACATCACTGTGGAGGAAGATATTATGGGAGGAGATTTAGTCCGGGTTGAGCTGGACACTATTGACGACTGTTTTCACAATGACCCCTGTGTTTGGATGTACACCAAGGAAGGGGGCATCGTCTTGTTCATGGAAGCCATGTCTGGGTTTGACGAGAACCTCTCCATGCAGTTTGTTAGTAGCTGGAATGATAGGAGAGTTGTTATGGGAGATATATCATTTGGAATCAATGAGGACGTCATTGCCCAGGCTACGATTCTTTCAACTAAGGGAAGGAAGTGGAAAAAAACCAGCAGGGTCGCGGATGAGACCAGTATGAACCGCTTCTATAGAAAAGATGAGGAACCTGTCAAGATGCAAGGGGGTTTCAACAGGGAATGCCTTCCATGCCCGTGGGACCAGGTGTGCAAAATCATTATGAAATACTTTACCCTAGAGGGAAGGTATGGTGTTTTCTATTATTACCATTTCCCTTTGCTCAATTACTTTCGCAATCATGATTCTATTTCTTTCCCGTTATTTTTACTACACGCCTTAGAATCTACTATCAAAGATGTCCCCCATTGCATGCCTCAAGATATCAATTACACCATCCTCCACCAGGGTCTGATGTTTCGGCTTTACAACTTCCACAGGGCCCTGTGTCCCCCTAAACCCATCTATGTTCAACCTACTCCCTCCATCCAGGTCCCCCTACTGGTTCTAAAAAAGGTCTCAAAAAGACCTCGAAAAAACCTATTATGCCTTGTCAGTCCCCTGACCATGTCCCTCTCATTTCCCCCAAAATTGGGGAGAAGAATAAAGGCAATCCTTCCAATGCTAAACCCTCCTCCAAGAAACCCAAGAGAGATCCTAAAATTCTGTTAGTCGAGTCTAACACGGAGGATGGTGTGACCCCCAGGAAGATCCCACAGGTTTGTTGGCAAACCCCGGATGAAACAAATTATTGTTAGAAATAACTATATTAATGAGGAGGAGGAAGACTCTGAGAAAGTTGAAAGTGATAAGGTGGAGAATGAGATGGAGGCTACGGAAGGCTCAGATTCCTCTAAGCTAGGTAATAAGGCCCCTGACTTCGAGATAAACAAGGATGATAATAAAACCGCCTCCCCTTGTTCTAACTCTTCCCCCCCACACATCTTTGAGGCAGATGGAAGAAAGTCTAAGGGCGAGCAGACTGATACTGAAGGTGGGGAGAAGGAGGAGGTGGGGCGGTGTGCGGGTTGTAATTCCATCTCCGAGGACCTGAATGGAGTGAAGAAGAAGCTAGAGAATCTCGAGTCCCATGTCAACAAAATTGGGAAATTCGCCATAAAGGTAATGCACTCCTCGGCTACTACAATGAGCCTGTTGCATCAGGAGAAATTGGATCAGGGTGAGATGGAAGGCAATACACGAAGGAACTATTTGAGTTCCTTAATGAAGATTGGACCGAGCTCATGCTCTCATAGCACTTGGGAGCTGGAAAACATGTTTAATGGTGGAAGTTGTCCCTTTTTGTTATAGTTTTATTTTCTGGATCGGTTGGATCCCTTTTAAGTTTAAGACTCTTGCTACTTTCCGTAGTTATTATACTCTAAATAATATGTTGTGTATCTACTGTTTAAGAGGCTATTTGTATGAGATTGGTTTCAATCTTGGTTTATCCAATAGCTATAGGTGGTTTTTATTTTTGATGTTTAAGGTAGGGATTGGCTGACTGTTGATTGTCTGTTGTGTGTCTATTGGTTTAGCTCTCTTTTGAGGCTTGTTGTTCTTCCAGGTCAGTCCCCTGTTTTGGCTACTTTATTATAAAAAACAAGTCATCTTTGCCATTTTTGGCTTGTGTGGGACGACAAAGTGGATTGAAGGGGAATAGGAAATGAGACAAAATAAGAAGCAAGTGTGTATGAAATTAACATAATTTCCATTTTTCGCTAGTATATAAGTTGTGTAGGGTTTAATAAATTTTGAGGGTTTAACAAGGTGTAAAGGTGCAAAAGAGAAGGGTTTATTGGGTTTGTTGAATTATATATGGGTTTAAAAAAATGTGAACCATTTCTATTTTTTGAAAACTTATTCTCAGATTTGGGGATGCAATTTTTTGTAGTGTGGGAAAATGCAACATAAGAAAACAGGAGGGAAGACACGCGACACACGAGAAAGTAAAACTCAGAAGGGAGTGCATAACATGACGCACTAGAAATAGTGGGGGACTTAAAACATGTCATGTTGTCCATTGTAGGCTTAGGTAGGATAAAGTGGAAGGGTTGAACGAGAAAATGTAAGGCAGCAAAATTAGAACCATGTGTGTATGAAATCGACACCATAGCAAATTCATTTGATGATTTTTAAATTTTATAGGGTTTAATAGATTGTGATGTCAAAATGATTTTGTATCACTCAAGTAGCATGAATGTGATGACAATTGTAGTAGAATAATAAATGACATAATAAATTCAATCATATCCAAGTGTTATGTGAATTGTATCAGCAATAAAACATATGTGTGATCAAGGGGTAGCAGATCTTGAACACTTCCAAGTAGTTAGTAAATAGATATATACATTTTTGTATGTAACAATTAGAAATGCAAGTAGTTAATTTTACACCAATAAAGAGAGTTGCATTAGGATCGACATAAATATCTTATCAAGGAAAATAGTCTTATTTATAAGACACGATAATTTTCCCATCCAACATCTTCAAGTAAACACATAGGCAATATGATGGAGTGTTTCCATAAGAAGAGAAAGTGATCAATTGCTACTCATACATTCACAGGATCAATGTCTGAAAATTTCAAGTCACCAAGAAGCAAATATAAAACAATAAGTTTATTCCATGTATCAATGAACATTTGATTTCATGATCTAGATCTTGAGAAAAATGATATCAAACAAGTTAATCTTGTTGGTTGCCAACCTTACTTACATAAAGATCATGGTATAACCATAGATTGGATTGAACAAACTTATGGTCAATGAAATAAATAGTAACTTAATATTCCAACATGTCCATAAAATGGCATTCCACATACCAATCCTAATGTTTCTTCCATTGATGTTCTCAAGACAAGTATGATATTGACAATATAACCTCCAAGCAGGTATGATGCAGATTTGAAATGTTCCTTTCAAATAGCCTCTAAGTTCAGTTCAAGCATTAGAAGACTCATCCAAGGGGGCCCATTGGGTGATGATTCTGTACATTCAATTATCAGATAGATTTCATTCAGTTGATAGTTGTAGTTCCAGTAGTCGACTATTCATGCAGCCATAAGAATCCCATTTTGTGACTGTTCTTGCAGCCAAGGTACAATAGAGCAGTTCCTTTCTATTTACTGAAAGCTCTTTCATTGAGTAATATTTCAATCATATTTGTATCAATAGATTACACGTTCAATGGTTGTTAAGCTGCAATTTCCTCCCACTACTTGTTTTCAACATTTCATTTCATTGAAGTAACTTTAATTAGTAGAAGTCCAAGTAACTCCTAGTGGACACATCATGTTGATCCATTTCAAGTACCACATCCCTAGGTTGATAGATAAATGAGTTTTAATAATGGGTTTGATGGCTACTTAATAAGGATACTTTATCCCTAAGTTGTGGTATTATGCCTAATTATTGAACCATTGTTGAAGTCCTCGACTTCCCCTAAAACATCCATAGTAGACTAGAAAGTAGATGAAAACACTTGCTTTAAGGCCCTTTTGAGATTTCCATAATAAAGTAGATAAATTCACCAACAACTTCATAATGCCCGCATCCTTTCAAATGTGAAAATACAATTTAAATTATGCAAGGTAATCTAGAAGAGTAGGAAAAGCATCTAGAGAGAGTAATTTTAAATCTTTCTCTAGTTGGAAGATATAAAAATGATTGAGCTTACCATACAATTCCTCAAGTTTGCCCCAAAATTCTTAAGGTGTTTTACACTCTACAATATGAAAAAATAAATTATCAAATAGATGTAAGGCTATGAATCCCTTGGCACCATCTAACTTATTTCTTTAAAAAGTTTTTTCAAATTATTTAGTGAACTCAAGTTTTTGTTCATCTAACATTTACTAAATGACTTTACAATACATAGTGGTTGTACCATTTTTAACTTCCATCTATGATAGTTGTGTGCAATGGGGATCTTGATAGTGCCATTATTTCCATCGTTATTAGTAGAAGAATACCAAGAGAAAAAAGAAATGGCACTTGAATTGTGCCTTATACACTCCCTAAAATGTATTAATAAATATTTGCAACTCCCCCCCAAAAAAAAATTTACAATGAATATTTTTTTTGCAATTTATACAAGTGGCATGCTCAAATTAACCATTTATTACACAATGATTTTATAATTTTTAGAAAAAATGTCTTGTCAAATTAAAAAATAAAGGTTACAAATATAATTCTTGTAATTTCTGAGAAATTTCAAAAATATATATTCTAATATATTAAGGGGGCACATATGGCCTCCTATGCTTTGATCTTAGTAATGTACCCTCTTTATAGTGGTGTAGTTTTCATGATGCCCCCTGAGGCCTTGTTATCAATATTTTCAATGTACTTTTGATTATTGTTACCCGCATTTTATTTTTCAAAAAAAGAAAAAAACTATTCCTGCCCCTATTAAACAAGCGACTTTTCCCTCTATCACTCACACCTTATCAGTGAAACCCTAGCACATTGGAACTATGCCTTGGAGTTGTTGAGTTCTAATTTCGCTCGATGTCATGATTCCAAAGGAAGAACCGATATCTATCGGGTGATAAGAAGAAGACCACAAATTTTCCATTTCCTATTTCTTCCCGATACCCGATACACTCTTATAGGCCGATGTCAGAGTATCGGAGCCTTCCAATTTCTTTTGTCGGTTTCTAGGTTAGCCCATAGTCATACTATATACAATTCCCAAGAAACGAATCAAATGAAGATTTGCAAGTACCATCATTAATGGTAGATTAAATAGCTAAAGGCACATAAAGGTGGTGACACGAGTTGTAGCAACTGATATTATCACCTTTTGTAGGTGAAATTTAATACATCATCCTTCGAAAAAAGCCGAAGTAATGCATGCTATCATGACCCTCCTTTGTCAGAATGGTTTTTCCTCACGACAACTAGTTGTTGGTTGTTAATCTTGACCTAAATTAGCTGGAAAGTGAACAAGGGAATATTATCCAAGGGCTGCATGCTCTTGCATGGAAACACCAGACTATTTTTTTCAAAATTAGAAAAGTTATCATCTTATTAGGAAAAATTGTTGAGCAATCTGAGAATCACGAATGGTATTTACAAGAGATAATTGCAAGAAGAAACCCTAGTGATTGATTTTTTATACAATAGAGAAGATGGTGCTCAAAGGAAAGGCTCGGGTGATACAGCTAGAGGTTGAGCATATGCAAGATGAAATCCTCTTCTACTTAACCAGCCTCGTCTGAGAACTCATAGAGGATGAAGACGAATTTTCAGTAGTCCTCTGGGTACTCATCCAAGAAGAAACAAAGGCCGAGATGATTGACAACCAAATTGTTGGTCGAAACCCTGTACCTGATGAAGAAGTATGAAATTAAAGGTTGTTTATAGTACGGGTTTAGTGTTTATAATGAGTTTTCTAGTAATTTTTGTTTTACCTAAGACAATGTTTAAAAACGATCATTTTCAAAACTGTTACTCCTGTGGGAACTATTTCTTGGAAAGGGCAAAGGGGGTTTTAGTTATTAAAGGAAATAGAAAGTAAGGAGAAAAGGGGGGGCCAAATTTTTTTGGAAAGGCAGACTGTGTTGTTTTCTAAAGAAAAAAAAGTAGAACATGGATTTGATTTTGTTGTTTGATGTTAAGTATGTAAATTTCTGAACAATTTATCTAATATGATTAGACTTTGTGCTACATTATATAAACTTACATTCTTCTTATGTGGATGCTTTTTGTTCAAGTTTCTATATGATGAGTTTTTAAAAGACTTGCTTCCCTCTATCGTGCATGGTTATATAATGTTCATCTTTCAATGAGTGTTGTGTAACAATGACTACTTGATAGCTGGCTAGAAAAATGTCTTTCATTATTTGTGTAGTTATTTTCTTGCCTTTAAGACTTTCAAGTTAAAAGTCTCTTCTTTCTTGCTTTTTGGTTAAAAGCATACACAGAAAAACGTAAATTGATATATCATAAGAGGGAACCGTACCTCTAAATTCCAAAGGGAAGTTCCAAAACAATAGCAACTTGTCCAACTATTGTTAATAGTTTGTTCTCTTGTTCGGGCTAGGAGTCAATACTGTCATATTTTGAATTGAACAAAATCTGTTAACCAACAGATTTTTGGCAACTCTACTGGGGGAATAATTTCCTTTTCCCATTTATCTATAAGAGCTTTCTCGAGAAATGAAAGTTGGCGACTCTGTTTGATTAAAGATCCCAAGAAGATGGCCCAGTGCCTGACCTACGCAAGAAACCAATTCAAATCTAAAAAACAACCTGCGCCGACAATTAAATAAATTTTGGCTAAAGATGACGAGATTCTCCATTCTTATTGGTATGCTTTTAAAGAAATCATATTTGAGGCTGAAAGAATGAAATTATGTCCATCTAAAGATTACAAATCTGTTTCCCTGCTGAGAGGTGTATATCAGAGGTATTTCCATCTTAAGAACATTGAAAGGAATATTCACCAACTGCAAGCTCCAGTGAAGGGACTAGAATTGTTAAAAGAAAATGAAAGATTGGTGTCCTTAAACTTCTTTGTTCTTGGTGAGCAGAACACTGTGCAGGCATTAGTAGAACCATCAATGACACAGGCCCCAAATCAACAACACAATGAATTCTGGTACCAAGTCAAAGATGAGAAACCTAATTTTCTTTAACCATGCATGCAGATGGAGTTAGAGGCACTCACTCATCACTCCGATGATGTTGGAAGAGGTATGATTGTGTCATTGTCTGAATCCTTTGATAAAAATTCTAAAAAAAAAAGGATAATATCAGAAAAAGAGATGCATGCATATAAAAGTAATCTCGTTGAAGAGGGGAATAACTTGTCTTTTCAATCCTCTTGCCTTCTCAACGAAGATTTTGTTTATGCAAAGAGAGAGGATTTGGTTTCTGTTAAATTTGACCCCATGATAGTAGAAATTTTTGGGTTTGAAGAATCTGTTAAATTATGAAAAAAAGATAATATCAGAAAAAGAGATGCATGCATATAAAAGCAATCTCATTAAAGAGGGGAATAACTTGTATTTTCAATCCTCTTGCCTTCTCAATGAAGATTTTTTTTATGCAAAGAGAGAGGATGTGGTTTTTGTTAAGAATCTCATTTTCATTTTTGTGAAAATAGGACAACCCCTATGAATTTTTCATAATTTGCCCTCTTTTCTTTCAAAGTCAACAAAATGAGACATTTTGGTCGTCTTATTCGTCATTGAATATGTGTTGTTCGGTGTTGAAATTCCCTCATTAAGTTAAAATTTTAACTTAAAAAGTGAACTTCCCTGTTTTGATGCAAAATCGGGTTTTAACTCCGATTATACACTTAGTAATCAATTTGAGTGTAAATCGAACCCATAGGGTCCGATTTACACCTTTTTGGTTGTTTGAATGTAAATCAGACCTATAGGTCCAATTTACATCATTAATATTCACGATTTGCATTTATGATTTTCAAGTTTGTTTTTTGGTCGGGTTTCGTTTCCCCTTTTTATTTCTCCATATTTGCCCTATTTTTCCTTATTGTTGTTTTTTTGAGACGATTTTGGAGCTTATCAGTTGGAGGAGCCTAATTTTAGCAAGGTCGATTTTGGCTTATCATGGTATGTATTATCTAAGATTTTGGTTTGCATTATTGTCGTGCCCTAGTTTTTTTTTAATTGACAGAAATTGATTTGTATACCCGACACATATAAAGGGTTTCCTTGATATATGTCGGATTACAAATCCGATTTATATCTTTTAAGTTATGTATCATGGTGGTGACCGGACTGTATGCCCATTGTTTTATGCTTAAAATCTATCAGGTTAAACATAGCTAATTAGACTAAAAGGACAAATCACAAAATCCTTAATTAATTTAACAACCTTGAACATAAATCAATGAACTGAAATGCATAAATAAGAGAATTAAACAATCAAACTAATTGAAAACTCCCTTAGTTGCATTGTGGCTTCCATTGTTCTTCTTCGAATTGTGGATGTAGGATGGCTCTCAGACATTGCACTAAAATTCCTGCATAGATTAGACAATTGTTTTGAAGACTATGATTCTAGACTGAATTGAGGAAATGATCTTGTATTTATAGATTTTGAGACATATGGGGGGAGATATTGAACTGAAGTGTTGATTGATAGTTCAACTGATTTTGATTGATCAGCTAAGTGAATTGATTGATCTATTAACATGATAGATTGATTTGTTAACTCATTTGATTGATTAGTGGACTGGATAGATTAGCCAGTTGACCGAGTTGATTAAAGAGATGATTGAATTGATTGATTAGTCAAAAAAGGTGATTTGGAGTGAAAAGGGGAGATTGGAGAGTCAACTGATTTGATCAATTAGTCGTGATTTTCAACATGTGTTGTAGGAGATTGAATTGAAATTCAATTTCATTCTTATTTGGATTTGAATTTTGATTTTCGAATGCTGAAATGCACATGAAATTTATTGAAATTCAGATTTGGTGAAATGTTAATGAAATTAGATGGAATTATTTGAAATTTGAATTTGGGGATTTGAATAAATGAAATTAATTAATTAAATAATTTAAATGAAATTATTTAATCATTAGAAATATAATTAACTAAATAATGAAGATTATTTCATTAAGGGAATTAATCATAATTAATTAAATAATTAATATTTGAGAAAGGGGTTTGATGATGAATTGGTTAAAGGATAGAACTTGATTAATTAATGAGATGGATGATGATTAAATTAGTTCAGAAGAATAATTAGCTTAATTAAATAATTAAAAAATTCCTTAATTAATAAGACGAATAATTAGTGTGCGATTAATGAGACATTTTTAGGTGTCTACATTTGCCCCTCTTTGAAACAATGTCGGAACGACATTGTTTCAAAGAAAATAATTATTTTTTTTGCCCCAATATGTCCCGGTAATGGAGGTAGGATGCCCCCTCGGGCTATTGTTTGTGCATGTAAGGCATGAATGATCTCTCGAAATAAGAAGAATGTTATATGAGAAATGGAAGAATGCCTAACTTGCTGACGCAAATGAGTTTGATTGGATAGAAGAAATGGTTGGAATGATTTGTAGATTGATTGATTGATTGATTAGATTGATAGGATAAAGATCAAGTTTGTTTTTAGGAAGGACACATCCTGTATAAGATAAAGATGATCAAAACGTATAGTTTCAGGAAGGATACATCCTGTATAAGACAAAGATAGATGATCATGTCTATTTTCAGGAAGGACTATTCCCATATAAGACAAATGATAGATCTAAATATGATGAAAGTGAAGAATAATTGAATGATGGATAGAATAGTTGATATGAGGAAATGATTTGAGATGGAATTATAGATCAAAAGATTGGAATTAAGTGATGAGAGAGATCATGTTAGATGAATGAATGATTGGAAATAATTGAAAAGGTTGATCCAAGAAAAGATGCTTGATGAGAGAATGATCTTGTTCAGCATGATTAGCTTGAATGATTGAAATGTGGACTTTGTGTCTTTGTTCATAGTGCAATACATATTCATCATTGAGCCTTATTATGTAACAATGAAGCTGCACACATCAGGGTATATGTAACCAAGATGTAAAGATATCTCATTGCAGAAACAAACAGGTAGCAAACAAGGAGTGAACTCTCCATTTTGGCAATAACGTCAGGAGTCGAGGTATGTGCCGTAATCACAAGCATAGATATCCCTAACTTCAATTTTTGCATAGGATACTTGCCGAATGAACGTACCAATCACTAGCACCCACTAGAACTATTGCCCCAAAAATTCATTGGTTCACACCACAAACAACAAACAAAGAAAAAGATCATGCTCATCATGACTCCTCTAGTCACTTTTGGACATCCTTGAGTAGCATAGCAACGTGATTGATCGCCAATTGATAAAACATAAAAACTGACTAGGACAAACATCTGGTAGCTTTGTTGATCAGTTTCTTCATTTTGATTGCTTGATGTGATGGTTGATAATGTCTAGTTTCAGAAAGCTTGGACCCCGTTTAAGATTGACTTGTCTGGTTTCGAGTGTATCCCCTTCTGTTTAAGACAAGATAATGATCACTTGATATGGATAGTTGTTGATTGATAAGATAGCTTTATCACTTTGGTTGCAAATGTTGATTAGATAGTTTTATCCTTTGCGAACTTCGTGCGAAGTGTTTGTTGGATATCTGCTAGGATGTTTGATTCTTGCGAGACATTTATTGCAAGTTTTTTTATTGTTTTTCAATTTTTAGTTTTTTTTTAAGAGTTTTTCAATGATTTTGGATTTTTCAGGATCGTATATAAATATTTTTGGATTTTGTTGGATTTTTTTTTTTTTTTGGAATTTTTTGCTTTTTGATTTTTTTGAGGATTTTGTTGGATTTTCGATGTTTTTGGTATTTTGATGTTTTTCCTGCTATCAATTGATAAAGATAAGAATAACTAGGACAAAATGTAACAACCATACCGATCTATGTCTTTGTTTTGATCATTTGATGATTGATAGGAATGTCTGATTTGAGAGAGTGAATACCCCATGTAAGACCGATATGTCTGGTTTCGAGTGTACCCTTCCCTGTATAAGACATGTTGATGTTTGATAGAGTTTGATTGATAGATTGATTTAATAAGTCATGTGATCAGTTTGATTGTAGACTTTGAGAGTTTGTCTATTGTTGATTTGATTTGATGGATAGTCTATGCTTTCTTCCTTTGATTTTCAGTTTTTGATTTTTTTTTTGAGCTTTTTTTTCAGGACATTTTCTGATTTTGTGTTTTTTTTTTCAAGATCATATTTGATTTTTAGGATTTTTTCATGATCATTTTCTGATTTTTAGGATTTTTTTTCAGTTATGCCCCCAATATGCAGACTATTATGACATGATGATCTAGGCGATGCATATGGAGACAATGAATTTTCAATATGAGTTATACTAATACAAGATGCATGATGAAGAGTTCCTATCCAAACAAGGATGATTGTGTGCGTCTTTCATTTTGAAATGCACTAATTGGATTAAAGGTGTGAAATGTTTCAGAGATAGGAATTCAATCCATTCTCAACAGATCTTGGACCATCCAACTTAACACACTATGTGACTACGATTTATGAATGGAGGCATGGAAAACTTCTCCATCAATTCTTGAAACTTGGATCCTCTTTTTCCCATGTGTGTGCAATTGAATTTATTTTGACTCTTATAACCATTAGAGACCCTTGGAATCCTATGTGGCTAGCTACATGAGTTATTCTGACTTCAAAAGCATCCTGGATAGAGCGTCGCTTCCAGTAAGATGTCTATAGCCCCGACGAGCTTATACATTGTAATCTCTCGAATATTGCTCCATTTCCAACATGCATCCATATCCCTGATGGAATTACTCACATGTTCCCATAGTCAAGATTTTATCACAGTTGTATACATGATATTTCAGTTATATGTCATTGCTCTTTTGCCTTGATATTTTGACATTGATTTGGCATAGCATCTTTTCTTTTATTTTCTTGCCTTGACTTGTAGGTAATGAAACCTACTTGGATAGGATGATTACAGCGGCGCTGAAGTAAAATTTTGGATTTTTCACTAGCCAAATGACCCACCATAGAGCATTTGATTAATGTTTGATATACATCAATTGAAAGATTTTGGGTAACAAGACTCAATAGTGAAACTTCTACCCAACCATGGATAAAACTCAATCACAAGGTGACGTTAAAGATGAATGACCTAAGACTTCCTAAAAACTTCATTTACTAGTATCTAGTTAATGAGACCATCTTTGCTCCTTTTGAGTGCAAACAGGTAAATGACTTAGACAATCACCTTATTTTATTGATACAACTGTAGACGTATAAATCTGACCACCTTCCTAAAATTAATATTTAATATTTATTTAACCCTATCCCCGTATTAATTAAATCTTATTTAATTAATTTCTTCATTTTCATCTATTTGATTAAATAAATTATTCAATTTATTTAATTAAATTCACCTAAACCTTTTCTAGCCTTCAATTAAATAAATCATTATATTTAATTAATTCCCCTTTCTCCCTTTTTAATTAAATTTACATTTAATTAAATCAATCCTTGCAAATAAATAAATCTAATTTATTTTTTAAATCCCCCCACTTGTATTTATGAAAGTTGCATCTATTTTTGGTTGAAATAAAGTAATTTTATTTTAATTAAAATCATTTTCCCTCATCCACTTGCATTTTCCTACATCTCCCACTTGCCTCCTAAAACCCTTCTAGATTCTTCTAATCACTTCCAATTTAGCCTAATTCATCTCCTAATTATTGTCACATTCCTAAGTAAAGGGAAGTCACTTCTCAAAACCTCCAAAGTCTTCAATAACCATTAAAAGCTTTGTGTCTTCAAATGGTTAACCTCTAAAATCTTCCAAACCATTAAAGGCTCCTACATAACCATTTATGGTTAACTCACCTTTGACCATTGGTTAGAGACTTTCCTCTAGCTTAACCATACTTTTGACTCAAGGATCTCATTAAACACTTATGGCTTTGACCATAGTTATCCAGTTAACCCTTGCACAAGAGTTTACCCTTTGGGTAAAAGTTTTATCCGTTGGATAACCCTAACCTAACCTTAACCCTTACCTCCTAAGGTAACCCTCATGTCTTCTTAGACATTTAATGCTTCTTGCATCTCCTCTCAAGCAACCTCTTGTTGGCAATTGTCACCATTTCATTGGTGAGAATTGTAAAAATGGATTGATTAACTTTCAATCCTAGCCCTTGTTAAGATTATTCAATCTTAACCATCCATTGCCCTATTCTCCTATAAATAGAGTTCTCATTCTTCATTATCCATATCTCTAAGTTTTTATGCATCTACATTATAGCCTAATTTACTAAGCATTTTAGCTTCTCTTTGTTAAAACATCATCATAACATTTAAAAGAATTTTCCATATCATATAATATTCATGCTAGGCTAGTCTATCATGTTAGGATAATTTGTTAATCTTTTATCATATCATTATCTTCATTTTAACTTAATCATCATAAGTTTTAACATATCATATAGAACTTAGAATGCATTCATGCATGTAGATCAAATATCACTCGTCCTTGGAGTTGTCATTCCTAAGTCATTTGCTCAATGATCTAAGAGAAAAACATTGACTTTAGGGATCTTGTGAGATAGAGAACAATGGGACACCCCTTGGGAAGTTAAACTAGTTCAATTAGTTTATATAATTGCACCAAGAGTCTCATTGGTATGTGGGTCTGTTGATCTCGATTTATTCATTTTGGTCACCATATTTTCTCGCGTACATTTCTGGTGCCCACAGTGGGACCCGTCCCAAAAAATAACATCATTTTTTTGTGCAGGTTAAGGATTGCAAGCACGCTAGAACACTCTTTTAGCACATTTGAAACTTTCTGCAATACATCTGTGGCAAACTTTAGCGCATTCATTGCACTATTTAGTGCATAGAAACCATTCCTTAGCGCATTTAACTTTCTTTCTGGTGCGTGTTCTTCTCTTCTTTTTCTGCGTGTAGGAATATCAATATAGCACATTCAGACATCAAAGTAGCACGTAGGTGATCTCTTTTAGAGTTTTTACACCATATTGTAGAGCATATGTGCGGAAGTTTAGTGCGTGGCTCTGACAGAGAAGAAAAATTTGTAACCGATATTTGAAATTAGGCTTGGAGAAGCCCACCATATGATTTTTTATTTTTCTAACTTGTGTTTTCTTGCAGGTCTAACAATTTGATGCAGGATTGAAGGAGTTAAAGTAGGATTTGTATTTAATTTTTCTAGCTTTTTCAAATTTGGCTAAAATTAACTCATTTTCTTTTCAAGCTAAAAATAATCTCATTAAGTTTCAATTGGTGAAAGAATCTCACATTTCAATTTAGGGGTGTAAAAAGAATCAAATTTGCAAGGTTAAAAATAACAACGACTTCACATTTTCCTTCTTGCAAGTTAGGTTCACACTTCAAATTTTGGGGTTATAAAAAGAACAACAACAATCTTTTATTTTCTTGCAAAGGTTAAAATTCACAATCAATACTTTTTATCAAGATTAAAAAGAACAATCCACATTTCGTTTTGCAAAGCGATTTCCATCTCAAAGCAACGTGCATTATTTTAAGTTGACCAGGATTTCATTTCCTAGATTAAACAAACAAATTGCTTTGTGGGACTAAAAAGAACACCATGCTTGTTGGAGCAACATCTCCAAATAGGTCTTAGCCAATCATTGCTTTGGAAGGATAAAAAGAACATTGTTTGCCTTGTCTCGAAAGTGGTAGGTATATGATCCCCCTTAATTGGGTGATCAAAATGCCAAACCCACTCTTTTATACTTTCTTTTACTTCAAGAAATTAAATCCTTTAGAAGGCCTGCCCTCCCAGGTTTCCCTTAGGGCACCATTAAGGCTAGTGAGAGGGGAACAACCTAAGTGGGAAATGACTTTATCGCCAAGTGTTCCAACCCACTATAATCAAATGTGGAGGCTAATGAAAATACCCTCCAACAGTTTTTCTTAGTGATTAGTCTTCCCCCAGTATCTTTAAGATACGTAAATATTTTGTTCTAAAGGTTGGGAAGCCTCCCGAGGGAGTTTATCACTGAAGACCAAAGAAAAGCCTGATTAAAAACCATAGAAGTAGAAGCTTTGAGTTGAGTTAGTTACCAAACATTGGCAATATCATAGTGCAAGGGTGGGGAAGAATCCACCCCCAATATCACTCACCATATATCTCCCAAGATAACTACCCAATTGTGAAGCAATTCCCTTTGGGTTAATTTCTGGAAAAAGGCAAAAAAACGGGCGCCCCCTAAGGGGTGACAAGGCCGTTTGAGCTGATGGAGTATCGAGACTAGTGGGCTATGATATTGTCAATGACCCTTGAATAAAGAGTCTGCTTGATCTATCTTTTTGTAATCCAAACCATTGAAAACATCCTCAAAAGAACATCCACTATTTGTTTAGCATAGATAAGTTGTTATCACTTTTATCTGTTGTGTTTTCAAGTCATTTTTCAGAAAACCATCCATCAAGTCACAATATTTATTTCCCAACATCATGACGAAAAACATCAAAATAAAGTTATCAGGACAATTAGCTCGTCAGAGAAACATCCTAGCGCATCTCAACCATCTGATAGTGCATTTAACTAAAAGTTGGTGCTTTCATTAGTCACATTAGCGCGTGATCAATATCATATTGGTAAAAATTTAGATAGCACTTGTCAACATCACTATAGTGCATAGGAGCATCTGTTACTACTTATCAAATTGCCATTAGTTTCATATCCAAAGTCATACTATATTCTAGTCAGTTAGTATTACCGAATCATGCAGTCGGTACACACTGAGAAGTCGGTATGAACAGTCTAGTCGGTTACTGAAGAAAGCAGTCACAGAACACAGTATTCACTGAGCTGTTTACCGAGTAAAGGTTCACGGCTACCAAGTGGTATAATTAACTCACCAAGTTGATATTCACCGAGTAAAATGTCTTACTAGATACATTGAACCTGGACATGCACATGAAAACGTGTTACAAGATCGAGGCACATCTAACCATTTTTGCATTGGAAATTGCACTAGGAGATTGTGTATGATTACAAGATCAATCTAACCTATGAGATATTTTGTTTAATCAAAGAATCTTTTTGTAAGATCGAAGCAATGAATTAGATCACCGCTGTAAGAGATCTATATATACAACATGATTCTAGGGTTAGACATATGATATGATATGATGTGATAAGAGATGAAATGAGATAGCAGTGTGTATGCATGAAGGAAGACTGTTATAGAGACATAGAGAGGTCACCGAGAAGGTACTGAGTTTCATTGTGGGTTACCGAGGTATGCTACAAGCTAGGTAATCTTATTCAGAGCACATAGAATCTGCTTTAGCATTTTAGATGTAAAGTTGTAGATATATGTACTGATTATATTGTAATATTTTGAAGTTATAAGAGAAACCTTTAACAGGGTAAAAGACTCTAACCAAGTCTATAAATTGTAAATCCTTTAACCAGGTGCTACACTTATATAGTGTTGTACAAATCCTTTAGTAAGGTAGATCTAACTGATCTTAATACTCCTAACAGGGTAAGCTATCAGAAATAGCTAAATGTAGCTCTAACCGAGCATTCTTTATTATTGCAATAGTGAAGTTGTGGGTGCCATCCCCACTGCAGTTTTTCTCTCTAACCAAGAGTTTCTGTGTGACCAAAATATATGTGTTATGGAGTGAATCATGTATGAATGTTATCTGTTGATTATAGTTTTATTTTATGTTACTGCACTATTCTGTTTATGCATAATAGTAAGGTTATTACCAAAGAAAATTTTTGGAGTACTGATTCACCCCTCCCCTCTCAATACATTAGCTTTCTATATTGGGCCTAACAGTATCAGCCTAGAGCATTTGAAGCATATTATAGCCCATTTATACCAAACATCAACACCTCAAAGGGACATATTAGTGCATAACCTATTCAACAATTGTGTCATCAAACAATATAAAATAGCGCATTTGAGAGGCAAGATAGTGCATCTGGAACATTTTGTAGTGCTTTGAGAGCATCCTTTAGCGCATCAGGTCTCTGTTCTAGCACATGGTCAAAATTAGTGAAAAACAAAGAGCAAACCAGTCACCTTGTGAAATTTTCATCAACAGTTTCGGATACCCTTTAGGTCCTCCAACAAATTCACAAACAAAATATTCAAAATGGAATCATAAGTGAGAAATTTTTGAATCCAACTAAGCACTCTTAGAAAGAGATTTCAAATCTTCAACTATCTTAAGATCAGATTCCATCCAACAAGATTAAGGAGTATCAAAATAGTGATCAAAGGTTCTACCATCCAACGAATCCTATCAAAACAATACCTAGTTAGGTTCTCAAGTTGTCAAATTAAGTTTCTAGATCATGAAACTTGACTCATATCATTTGGCACACTTTGTCGTAGAAGCGAATCAAACTAAACTTCTACTTGACAAGTAAACTTGAGTTTCCAAAACAAAGTATCCATATCCAAACATCAACATCAATATTGATCATTTGTGTATGACCACTTCCCATATTTTGAGAAGAAGAAGTCTTCATCAAAAGACTAAGTTGAAGAAGAGACAACCTAGTTCTAAGTCACTTATCAAAAGGAATAAATTTCTCTATATCAATCATCAAATTTTTAAATCACATCATACATTCTTGCATCATATGCGATTGTATATCCAAGGAAAAACCAATGAATTTGACAAAGAACCTTTGAGAAGTAGGGCTTACATTCAGAAAGAAGCATTCAACCAACTCCCTAATAGTGGAGGAAGGATTAACCCCGGTTTGTTCCCAAAGTTTCTTATCACTTACAATGAAGCTCATCTTGAGCCACCAACTCCACCAAGAACCCCAATAGAAGAAGAAGAATTCATTATGGTAGAGATATATTAATGCTCGTTGTCACTCGGTCTCAGAAAAACAAAATGAAGGAATCGCAACCAAAATCAAGTATGAGTCCTAAACTGTCCAATCATTTTGATGAATATGCGAATATGGGAGAAACAGAGATCACCGACGAACTTCTCCAAGAATGTCAAGAAAATGCGGCTTTCCAAAAACTTGTAGAAAGACTTATAGAAACGAATAAGCAAAAATATCTACTCATACTAACTAGCAAGATAATCCTGAGGATTTTGACATGAAAAATTTGAGGAATACAGATGAGAGAATTTCAAGAACAAGGGTGAGAAACTATGCTTATCAAGAACAACTAAGAGAAGAAGAAACACATGATCAAGGAAACATACACAACCGAGATCACACCCATGAACAAAATAACACTCATGAACAAGACAATACCCGCAATTTGGACAATCTTAATGAACGAGGGGAAGCTCCCCATCGAAGGACAAATGCACCCATAACTGCTCTTACACAACAACTCCAAACACTTCAAAGACAAATGCAGGACATGCAACAACGGACCACGGTATGATACTATTTAGATGAAATTTATCCTTATCCTTTTGATAGGAGATTGAACATGGTACCTTTTCCCCCAAATTAAGATATACCAAAGTATGAAAAATACGATGGTAAGAGTGATCCTCGTGATCACGTTCAGGAATTTTGTACTATGAGTTTGGAGTTTGCTCACAATGACACATACTTAATGAGGTTATTCCCAAGAAGTTTGGGAGGGAAAACAATAGAGTGGTTGTCAAAACTCACAGCTCCCATTAGATCATTTGATGAGTTGGTAAATAAATTCATAACACAATACTCCTATAACATCAAACAAGCAATCACCATGCTTGATGTGTGTAATACCCAAAAAAATAACAATAAAACATTCATGGTGTTTCTACTATGATGGAGACGCATGGTCGAAAGGTATCCACGAGATGTGTCTGAAAAGGCAAAGATGAAAATCTTCATAGGCAATCCGAATAGTGAAATGAGTTATCATCTCAAACTATAATGTATACAATCTTTTGCAAAATTGATAGAAAATGGTATTCAAGTAGAGGAAGCTTCCATCAAGAAAGGAACTGTAAATTTCTTTAAAGAGGGTGTTAATTCATCAAACAATAACACCTTTAACAATCAAAACAATAACAACAATTCAGACAAGTCAAGATTTTGGACAAGGAACAAAAACATTGTTAATGATGGGGTAATCGATGCCAACAATGTAAAGTCTAAACAACCAATGTTGACTTTATTAGGCAACCCACCATCCAATGATCAAAAAAGTGCTAATCAAGGCACTAACATGTATCAACAAAATACCAACCAAGGAGCTTTAATGTCAAACAACAACAAGAATCACTAAGGCAACAACAACAACAATCAGTGGAACAACACAAACCAAAGAGGCAACACTAATACTTTCCCGTATCAACGAATATACACGCCATTAGGACAAACCTTGGAATCAACATTTCGAGAGCTATTGGCAAATAAGATCATCACATTGCCAGCCACAAGCAACTTTGAACCCCAAGTTAAACCACCCTGGTGGAATGACTCACATTATTGTGATTATCATCGAAACAAAGGTCATAACACAAATGATTGCATGAGGTTTAAGAACATAGTTCAAGACATGATAGACAAGGGCGACTTAACAGTCAAAGGTCATAAAACCAATGGTGACTATGAAGCTTTCAAAAATCCTCTTCTCATTTACAACAAGGGAGGAGTGTCCACGTCAAATAAAACTAAAAGAGCTCGTATTAATCACATATATGAAAACACCATCAATCACATATCAGCATATGACAATCAAGTGAATGTCATAAAAATATAAGACAAACAAGAACATGCATCGATAAATGTGACAACAAGAGAGCAAAAATATGTCTTGAAAGGGAACAAATCAACATCAACAACTCTCCCCAAGACTCAATATAACTTGGTCGACCAACAACGGAGAACACCCACTCAGATATCTATACATGAGTTGCTCAACCTTTTACCAAAACATACAGATATCTTGGAGCAAGCTCTTATTGAAACAATTGTTCCAAATGATATGGATATTGATCAATTCCAAGCCATGGTGGCCCATATGATGAACTCTTGCCAATGTCATGAACATACATTCCAAACCGTAACACTTAACTTTTCACCGATCTTCCGTACCAGTCGCTTGAACATAACTCTGTTTACTATTTATCGATTTATAGTTTGACTGCTTCCTCTATTGGTTAGGCTTTACTGGTTGGACTAAATGACTTAGATGACTAATAAAACATGATTGCCATCAATGACAACACAATACAATTCACCAAACAACCTATTACATCAATAACATCATCAGCAAGCCAACACCCCAGTGGTAGAATGATTTGTACTCCTCTAGATGGTGAAGACTATGTTTCTAAGAATTTTTTTTTAAGAGTATACATGATAAATCTAATGATGTGTTTGATTTGATTCATACTGACTTATGTGGTCCAACAAGGACTAAAAGCTTTCAAGGTGATAGATACTTCATGCTATAATTGATGATTATTCTATAATGATGTGGGTGACTTTTCTAAGGGAGAAGTCTCAAGCTTTTGAAAAATTCAAGATCTTTAAAGCAAAGGTGGAAACAGAAACTGGATTGAAAATAAAATGTCTGAGATCGGATCAAGGCGGTGAGTTCACTTCTCATGAATTTAACAATTATTGTGAGACAAATGGAATTAGGAGACAATTATCTGCACCCCGGACTCCTCAACAGAATGGAGTAGTGGAAAGGAAAAATAGAACCATTTTGGATGTAGCAAGAACTATGATGATGGAAGCCAAATTTCCTCACATCTACTTGA
Organism: Cryptomeria japonica; assembly: GCF_030272615.1. Taxonomy (NCBI): domain Eukaryota; kingdom Viridiplantae; phylum Streptophyta; class Pinopsida; order Cupressales; family Cupressaceae; genus Cryptomeria; species Cryptomeria japonica. Next base: position 537,054,754 of record NC_081405.1, on the reverse strand, counting down.
GAGAAGCAGTGAGTACAACAGTCTACACATTCAAAAGAGTTCATATCAAAGGTGAAACGGGTAAGACCCCTTATGAATTATGGTTTGGACATACACCTACTGTTAAATATTTCAGAAATTTTTGAAGTAAATGTTATATCAAAATGGATGATTCAATTGGGAAGTTTGATCCTAGATGTGATGAAGGGATATTTCTTGGATATACAATTTAGAGAAAAACATATAGTTGTTATAACAAAAGATTGCAGAAAATTGTGGAGAGCGCAAATGTGAAAGTGGATGAGCAATACAGAGATCATTCTATATCATATGACAAGGAGCCAACAATGGAAATGATCATAAATGAACCGACAATGCCTCAATCGGTACAAGACATTGAGATAGTTACACGAATACAATCAGAAAATTCAACTGTGAATAATGATCAGAACAGTGAACCTGAAGTTCAGAAGACACCAAGGTATGTAAGGTTAAATCATTATGAAGATCAAATCATTGGAGATAGGAACAAGAGAGTTATGACAAGAAGAAGGCTGGCAAATGAAGAGGTATATCTTATTTCTCAAATTGAACCAACATCTGTTATTGAATATTGTAAAGATAAACATTGGTTAAAGGCTATGGAAGATAAATTAGATCAGATAGAGAAGAATAACACTTGGACTTTAGTTCCCCGACCTAAAAATAAGAATGTTATTGGAACTAAATGGGTTCTTAGAAATAAACTAAATGAGGATGATCAATTTGTAATAAACAAGGCTAGATTGGTTTGTAAAGGATATTCTCAAATGGAAGGAATTGATTGTGGTGAGACATTTGCACCTGTAGCTAGAGTTGAAGCTGTTAGACTATTTCTTGCCTATGCAGCATATAAGAACTATAAGGTCTATCAAATGGATGTTAAATGTACATTTTTGAATCGTGAACTTGAGGAAGAGGTATACATTGAGCAACCTGATGGATTTTCGCTGGCAGATGACAAAGATATGGTTTGTAGGTTAAGGAAAGCATTCTATGGATTGAAACAAGCTCCTAGAGCTCGGTATGCAAGGTTGGATAAATATCTTTTGAAGCTTGGTTTTACTGAAGGTAGTGCTAACAGTAATTTATATTACAAGATCACTGATGATGATATTCTGATTATTGAAGTATTTGTTGATGATATCATTTTTGGAGGTGAAGATAAATTGTGCATGGAATTCTCTAATAATATGAAGAATGAATTTGAAATGTCTATGGTTGGTGAGATGAGATTTTTCTTAGGTTTGCAGATTACTCAAACTGACAAAGACATTTTTATCTGTCAAACTAAGTATCTAAGGGAATTGTTGAAGAAGTTTGGTATGGATAATTCCAAACCGGTAAGTACTCCTATGGTGACAAGTGAGAAATTATCTATCAAAGACACATCTGCACCGGTAAATTTGACAAGGTGTAGGTCTATGATTGGTGGCTTGTTATATCTAACTGAGACTAGACCGGATATTATGAATGCAGTAAGTATTGTTTCAAGATATCAAACTAATCCTAAAGAAAATCATGAATGTGCAGTAAAGAGAATATTTTGGTATTGCAAGGAACAAGAGAATATGGCTTATGGTATTCTAGAGATGATAACTTCACTTTATGTGCATATACAAATTCAGATTGGGCAGGAGATACTGATGACATGAAGATCACTTCTGGTGGAGCTTTCTTTCTTAGAAAGAAATTGGTTTCATGAATTAGCAAAAACTAGTCATGCATTTCTTTATCTACTACATAAGCTGAATATGTTGCAGCAACAACTAATTGCACTCAAGTCTTGTGGATGAAGCAAATGTTGAAGGATATCAAGGTAAATTTTAGTGAACTAGTAGTTATCAATTGTGATAACTCTACATCTATTGACATGTCTAAGAATCCGATATTTCACTTTAAGACTAAGCACATATCAATAAATATAACTTTTTGAAGGACAAGGTGGAAGAAAAGGAAGTCAAATTGGTTTATGTGAACACTAAAGAATAGATTGCAGATATATTCACTAAACCGTTGTCTAAGGAATAATTTGAGTATTTCAGAGATAGGTTAGGAGTATCTACCCCTCTGGCAGAAACTTAATTGATGGAGCAGACCATCAGTCCGGTATGCAGCATCAACTTTATCCTTTGCTCCGGGTTGATGTAGTGGTGCTACTACTCAGGGGGAGTAGTCAGCTTTGAGATTCACATAATTTTGATATCTATGTCATATCTTTGGCATTGATGTCAAAAGGGGAGAGTTATATGTGAAAAATAATGTTATATGGGATAGAGATTCAAATCAATTTCAGATTGGACTGCACTCCTCAAGGGGAGTTGCTAGGATTTTTTAGTTTTTCATTGTTATATCTTCTATGAGAAATGTTTGGCATTTTTTGGCACTTAGATGTTTTCTTTTTCACATCTAGTGTTGCCATCAATGCCAAAAGGGGAGATTATTGGCAATATGATGGAATTGATTACGTGTTGCATTGATGTTTTGTCATTGATGTCAACACTAGCTGTTATGACTGGTTACCGACATAGAGGTTTTGGTTACCGATAGAAGAACTAGTGTTACCTATAAGGGTTTAAGTTTTTATCAGTAGAGCTTTTACTGAGAATCTTTGACAGGATGCATAAGTGGTGTTGGTGCGGCTTCTAGATGGAATTCAGGATGCAGAAGGTGATCCTTGATCGTGCCTCGACTGATTGGTGACATCACTTTAGCGTGGAGAATCTATTTAGGTCTGGTACCTATCTAGGTTATGGACCGGTATCATGTTAACGTGTTCTCTACATGTTACCGGGATGTTTTATGGATTGGTTACTGTTGTTTTGGTCAAAAGCCAACATGGCATATCATTGTAATATGGATGTATGTAATGATCTTATTGTAATATCTTTTAGGTGGTCGACCTAATTGGTTTAGGCCTTAGGGTTTGTATAAATTGATGTAAGATCTCATTGTAGATCGTAATGATTGTGGTCATGGAATGAAATATCATATGCAAAGGAGATTTGGTCAATCATAGGTGATCAAATTGGGTTTAAGTACGAGGTCAAAGGCCTCTGGTATTGAGCTTAATCGAGACTGTAATTAGGCATGGTAGATGCTATCTCTGGTAGTTCATTCTTCTGGATTGTTCTCCAATTATCTTGAGGTGGTTATAACCTCTCTATAGTCAGTGAGACTCCTTTGTAATGAGTAGTACGCTTTAGGCAGTGTGCCTTCTTGCATGTGTAGGCCCCTTATTAGGTAAGTACAAGAAGTTGTGTCCACTTTTTGGCCAAAAAGTGGAAGTTTTTTCCCTTTTTTTTTCGATTCATCCCGTTTGACCTAAATATTTGAGGCACTTAAAGGATGATTCTTGAAAAAATTCAGTAATATAAAATGTAGTGCTCGAAGTCTACTTTCCAAATATGTAATTTTTTTCAATACCCATATCTTAAAAAGGAAGTTTGAATAGGCATTAGTAAAACCTATAGTTTAAAAGTCACTTGTTAGGACCATACCATGCCCATGTACGGCAAGCATAATTTGACCTAAATGAAACTATTTTTCTTTATCCTTTTGGGAAAAGATCTATAACTCACTCATCTTTGATGAGGATATTTTTTTGTAATTTTTTTCCATATATTTTTTTTTTATTATTTTTTAATTGGGGATAATCACTGTTTTGAAAAATCCGCGTGTACGACAAGCATAATTTGACCTAAACTTAACATTTTTTAATTTTTATTTTTTTTAAACTATATAGATTGGTATGTAGTTTGATGCCATATAATTTTTTTTTCACAAAACTTAAAGACAAAAAAAGTTATTAAAATTTAAAAAAACCATGTTATTTCAAGTTTATGGATCTCTTTCATTAGAAATTATTTTAAAATTAAAAATATTGATCCATTCTCTTAAAAAATTATATATTTGGAATCTAAACAGTGTGTACTATAATGGGTTTTGGTTGTTTAAAAAAAATCTGAAAATTAGGTGTTCAAATATATTTTTGAAGTCATTTTTTTGTATGAAGCTTGATTTAGGCTTGAAGTTGCAAGTCAAACCAATTCCAAGCCTCAGGTTTGGCTTTCCGAACCATTTACCAAGCCTAATTCTGAACCTACAAGTGGGCCCCAAAAAAATCTTTTTACAAACGGGATCCCGTTATTTATTGCAAATTATTTATAAAAAAAAAAGCAAACGGGATCCCGTTTGCTTTTACCATTTTTTATTTTTTTTGAATTGTATAAATATATGATCATTTAACAAAATAAAATATGTCGATTCAAATGTGCGAGTTTTTACATGATATATTATGATCTAGTTGTCCTTTGGATGCTTTTTGGTTGCAATTTTCGATCCATTTTTTGAAGGTGGCATTTATTGCATACGTTTTTAGTCATGGGGTCTAAACAACGTCAGAAGAAGAAATAAAGGAGGAAATTGACCATCGAGGAAATTCAAGAAGAACGAGAGAAGGAGGCCAAACGTCAAAGGGATAGAAGAATGATGATTCGACAAATGAATAATCCTGATGCTTCTGGATCCACAACAATGGAAGAGACAAACATTCAAGATGATGCCTTGGGGGATCAGATGGACGTAGATGATGCAATTATGGATGATGATGATGTAATGAAATAATTATGAAGAATATTCCAAGTACAACATCCTCAAATCCAGGTACATCTTCAAATTATCCAGGTACATCTTCAAATCCTTCTCTGCAAGACATGGATAATGTGATTATAGGTGATCTTCATATTGCTGATTTAGTAGAAGCTGGATATACCAATGTTAAGATTGATAGAATTGTCCATGAAAATGAAAACCTTCATGTTGGTAGAGATGAAATTCTTTTGAATGTTGAAACTGAAAATCCTTTTGAACATGGTGAAAATGAAAATCTTCCAATTGTTGAAGATCAGGGAAACTTTTTTATAAAAATTGAAAAAAATGTTTTGGATAATCTTCCTGGTAAGATTTCTTGGAGACAGATAAGAACGTATGCCAATAGAATATACAAGGAGTTTTTTTATCGAAAAAAACTTGCAATTCAATGTCAACTTATGATGCAATTGATGAGAATGTGGAAAATGAGAAAAGTGATGAAAAAAATAGGCATCTATGTGAAAGCATAAAAAAAAGATGAATATGTTAAGCATGTTATGTCTACTGTTGCAAGTGCCATTGAATCTATTGGTACAACGAGTCGATCTAATGATAAGAATGCGACGCGATGAGCTATAACAACTGCCATAGTGAATAAAGCAACCTTGAATAAAAGGATGGTAAGCAACATTAGTGGAATTTTAAAGATGCATCCTAAAACATTGGTTAGAGCAGCTAAAAGAAGAGAAAGTATTGAAAGTGATCCAATCAACCAAAGTTGGAGTTTTAGTGGTAGACTTTGCAGGTCAGATATGAAATTGAATATTGAAGTGAAATCTTTGTTTGAAAATTTTTGGCATGATAATACAAGGGTATCATCTAATGCTAGAGATATTCTAAAGTTGAGAGTGGGGTGTAAAATTCGTGACCCTCATCCAAAACACCTATTAGACACAACTCAAACTGAATTTTATAGAAAATTTTTGGATTAAGTTTTGTTACTTGGAAATATCACTATAAGTCAAAGATCATTTGAAAAATGCAAGCCCTGGTATGTGAAAATTAACAAGCAAAGAGTCTCTTGTTGTTGTAAAACGCACGTGCAATTTCATTACTATTATGATGTTTTTCGATACATACGTTGTGTTTTGCATAGTAACATGCTTATCCAGGAATGTGGTATTTATATGCCACCTGAATCAATCAAAGAATTTGTAGCAAGTTTATTTTGTCAAAGAACTGATGGACAATTATTTTATTTACATTCATGTATTTCTAGACAATGTTCTAGTTGTGGCAATTTTTCATCACTAGTAGAATGTATGCATGAAAGTAGTGAAACTGATTTTTGACAACAACTAGTGGATGTTAGAAGATTTAAGAATGTTGAGTATCCCTTAAAGGATGGGAAAATAGGAAAGCGTGTCGATTTAATCACATAGAAGGTTAGTGTACATGCATTCATGTCAGAATTTAAAAGTAAGATTGTACCAAAATATGTGACACACTCTCAACATGCTAGATGGCTTGATTCTCAATTTCACACATGTAGAAATACATTTCCAGTTGGAAGTATACTATCAGTGGTGGACTTTGTAGAAAACTATACTCTTAAGCCACAAGAGGAAATTCAATCTCAATATTACAATTCCACTCAAGTTGCTATTTTTGTTCATATTGTTTATAGACACGCAGATGATAGCACAGAGGATGATAGAAAAATCCTAAGGGAGTATCATTTCTATGTGAGTGATAATAGGATGCACTCGTCAGAGTTTGTTCAATATTGTTTCAGCATATTCTATAGAAATATAAGAGAAAGAGGAATCCAGATGACAAAACATCTTATATGGTCAGATAATTGTACTGGACAATTGAAGAATGCTCGAATGTTTTATTGGTTAAGTAGGGCTCACAAGGAATACAATATCCAACATATATGGAGTTTTTTTGAAGCTAGACATGGCAAAGGAGAACATGATGGAGTTGGTGCATGTGTTAAAAGAATTCTTGCTAGAGAGCAATTAATATTTGAAGATAATGTAAATATTAAAGATGCACGTGCAATTGTAGATTGGTGCAACACAACCTTATCTATTGGATCAAGTGTGAACTCTACAATTCAACAATTCTTTTGGTTAGTTGAAGAGGAAAACATTATGCTGAAACTTGATTGTGAGACAATTAGTGGATCAGTGAAATGGCATTCATTTAAGAGTTCAAATGCAAGCACATGAACTATATGGATAAGGGAACTTGCATGTTTTTGTCAATTTTGTATTTCAGGTGATTCTGATGTATGTGAGAATACTGAATGGGTTGAAGATTGGAATCAAAGATCGTTGACTCCTACTCAAGCACAAGATCAGATTAACACAATTGAAGATAATGATGAACTATTTGCATCAGATGATTATGATCATGTTTTAGACCTTGTACAGAAAGGTAATCATTTTTTATTATTTTGTTGGCCATTTAATAAAATTAGTTTCAAACTTTTTTATATTTGGTGTAAATTAAAAATGGCATTTTTTAAATTCTAAATTGTGATAATTTATTAACTTTTTGTTTGTCTAGGATATGTGTATGTCGTTGTTGCACCCGAGGATAATGAAGGGGAAACAAAATATTGGTTGGCTCAATGTGTTGAGACTAAACACAAACTAGTTAATCCTCAAGAAGATGACGATGGTTCTCATTATCTGACTGGTTCAGTGGTAGTTGTTGGAACTTGGCTAAGGAAATATTTGACAAGGAAGAATGGTTTGCCTGCTTTTGAAGATTATGAAACACATAAGAAGATGATACACTACTCACATTTGATTGTTGCAACAAATATACAATTAGTGAGATATCGCGGCAGACCTAGTAATAAAAAGTTGTGGACAATTTCTATGGAAGATCACGAGACAATTATAGATGCTTTGGAAAAAAGAGAGGATACAGATGGTACAATGGAATACATATTTAAATAAAGAGGTATGTATACATGTTAAATGTATGTATGTATATATTGTCTACATGTATAATTTCTTTTTATTACATACCATTTGATCATATAGATGGTTTAAATATTATTGTTTGATATATATAGGTCCATCCCCTTATTGAGAGCTCTTACACAATTGTGTTACATGTAATGGAATAAGTATTTAATATATATAGGTATGTATACTTGTTTTAAAATTATGTATGTATTTTGAAATGATTATACTTGCTTTAAAGTTATACTTCAAATGATCCTCTCTTAAGGCACATGTCCTATTTCTAGTTTGATCCCCTTAAGCCACATGTCCCAATTGTACACCCATTCCCTTAAGCCGAGTCATGTCCTAATCAATTAATCTCCCCTTGAGCCATGTCCTATAATTTAGTTCAAATGAACCTCTTTTAAGGCACATGTCCTATTTCTAGTTTGATCCCCTTAATCCACATGTCCCAATCATACACCCATCCCCTTAAGCCAAGTCATGTCCTATTCAATTAATTTCCCCTTAAGTCATGTCCTATAATTTACTTCAAATGATCCTCTTTTAAGCAACATGTCTTATTTATAGTTAGATCCCCTTAAGCCACATGTCCCAATTATACACCCATGCCCTTAAGCCGAGTCATATCCTAATCAATTGATCTCCCCTTGAGCCATGTCCTATAATTTAGTTCAAATGATCCTCTTTTAAGGCACATGTCCTATTTCTAGTTTGATCCCCTTAAGCCACATGTCCCAATTGTACACCCATGCCCTTAAGCCGAGTCATGTCCCAATCAATTAATCTCCCCTTGAACCATGTCCTATAATTTAGTTCAAATGATCCTCTTTTAAGGCACATGTCCTATTTCTAGTTTGATCCCCTTAAGCCACATGTCCCAATCGTACACCCATCCCCTTAAGCCGAGTCATGTCTTATTTTTGTATTTTAAATTAAATTTGACTTAGTTAATATACATGCATTTAATAAATTATTTCTAATTAAGTTCTGATTAATTTTTTTTTGTGTGCATGTAGGTACATCTTGTTACCAGGCTTTTAATTGTGGAGATCTAATTTAAAATCTCTAGATTACTTTTGAAACTGTGGAGATCTAATTTATCTAGATCGCTTTTGAACTGCTTTAAATGTCTTAGATTGGATCAAACTTATATAATACTTAAATTTTAGAATATTGAGTTAGACTTTAATATATATATAGATTTAAGACGTGTGGATCTTGAAAACTTTTAATTTGAGATACATGGATGAAGCTAAATTATTATATATTCAAGAGATGCACCTGGATTAGACTTGTTTATATTTAAGCTTTTAGTATGTATATATGTGTGCATGTACATGGTAATTTTAGAAATTATCAATTTCTTTGAATTAAATTTTTAATGTATACAACATTTGTGTGTGTAATCATGTGTTATTTGGAAAATTATCAAAATTGCAAGTGTTTTATTTTTAATACATGATATATATGTACATGTGTACAAGTGTGCTATTTTTATAAATATCAATTCCTCATGTGTGTATATGTGTTCAATTGTGCACTTGCTATTTTGAGATGTGGATGAAGCTCTAAATTATTATATATTCAAGAAATGCACCTGGATTAAACTTTTATAAATATCAATTGCTCATACTACATATATGTGTTCAATTGCACTTGCTTCATTCATTTTTAATCTATTTATTTAGTTTTAGTATCATTTAAGTACACATACACATACATATATAGATTTAGATTAAAAATAAATGAAATTTACATATAGCTCGAGATGATTATAAATAAATATATGTATAAATATAATGTCCATGAAACACATGTATGTTTGTGTACTAGAGAAGTGAACACTCCAACGTAAAACATATATATATATATATATATATATATATATATATATATATCACATGTACAAGCACTGCATATATGTATATCAAGTCTAGATGTGTGATGATCAACAAGTCCACATGTGGTCAACATGAAATATAATCAAAGTGTATGTGCAAACTAAACAAGTCCATGTGTACACGCAAAATAAACAAGTCCCAGTGTGTACACATGTACACACATGTATGTATCAAGTCCTTGCTCAAAATTAAATATATAATCAAAGTGCGCAAAATAAACAAGTCCCATGGGATGGAATGATCAAATGTCAGTAAACTGCATGAAACATGTAACAAATCTAGCCCCTAAAATGAAGACGGTTGTAAGCCCTAAATATGATCTAGATTCCTCTTCAAGCCACGCAGACGAAGAGGAGAAGATCTACTCTGCAAGACAAAAATGTTCAAGTTTGTGAGAGTTCTACGTAGTTCATGTTCACACACACACACACACACACACATATATATATATATAAACAATTTAAAATTTTCAATTATAAGTTCAGTAGCACATACGTGTACATGAGTAGGTTCATCTCCTCTAGACTCTACTGAGGGCTCTGCATCTCTAGGTGCTATAGGGGTAGTCGATGGCACTGGTATCTCATGCTATATATAGTACACACACACACACACACACACACACACACACACACACACATAGATCAAGATCAATTGATGATTTAAAATAAAAATATAGATCTAATTTATATTTAAAATGTTCATTTTGAACTAGAGATAATTTAATGTTGATACGCATACATACCTGACTCAGATCATCTCCTCTAGGCATTACAGTATCTGAGGTGACATAAAAAAAAAACTGAGCCACTATCAACAAGATCCTACAAGGTATTTAAAAAAGAGTTGCACATGTCAATTATATGTATCAATTAATTTAATTTTTAAATAAAATATGATTCTGAAACTTGTATCAATTTTTAAAAATTTAAATCAACATTAAATACCTAAAATGATGACGATGTCTATAGAAAACTATCAAGAGGATCAGGATGATCATATGGCCCATCTAGATGTAAACTCATCTTGATGGTCGTGTCCATCTGTACAACAAAATTAATTAAATCTAGATATTAAATCAAATGTACATGATGTTTATTTATTTATTTAAAATATTGAATGTAAGTTTGATGAACAAAATTAATTAAATCTCTAAATATATATATAAATTAAGATAGAGTGTCAACGTACCGAATTTCTCTGCTCATCTGCAACAACCGATGTTGGAGGAGCTGCACTCACCACAGTGGTAGATGGGTAATCTGACGTGGAAGTCGGTGTCGTAGTGGCCCCAAACATGGGCTGGAGACATGTAAATGTGTAAATAGTGAAGACATGTAGATAGAGAGATCTATATAAATTATGTATATATATATATATATATATATATATATATATATATATATATATATATATATATATATATATATATATATATATATATAACTGCAAACTATACATGTATGTACTGGATCTCCCCATACCCTGTTTACCACGTAAATTATGATCTATGGGATGATCATCGGTACAAAGAAAATTGACATATGAACCAATATTATCATGATCAGTGGATGCTCTCCGTGCAGCTGAAGAGGATGGACCATGATGTGAACTCGAAGCAAGGTCTGGACCATCGCAAGGCCCATAGCATAGTCGATGGCAACTCGTACAAAAATGAGGTGTCGACGTACATGGAATGGTTGTACTCATGTCAACATCATCCTCACCAGTTTCAATGTCGCCACGATCCAACAAATCAGTTGTCTGCTAACTAAGGCTACCAGTGAGTGTGGTCAATGAGTCCAATATGGAGATAACAGAACGCTGATGAACAGTCATGGGTATAACAGGCATAGGAGCCACAATGGCCTGGCGACGAGTAGGTCTATTGGGGTCAATACGTGCCCCCAACCTATCCTGTGGCATGCCACCACCAACACCCTGGAATGCTCTTATATCAAAATAATTGGGCTTTAAACCCAAAACAAACTCTGCATATAATTTTCTCAAGAAGTATAAAGGGCACTCTAAGTTGGCATGTGGTGGAGTATCAAATACCATCTGCCATCGATCCCAAAAATTATCGGCCATGCCTCGATATGTACACCACCCCATGGATATGCAGGATTTGTTTGGTGGAATGGGTTCACCTGTGATGGGGTTTGAAAAATATGGAACAAGGTTAGATTTGTCTATTCTTAGGTTCAAAATACCTTATAGGAGAGGCCATCAAAATAAAACCAGCATCTCTCCTCTCTCCATGCTTGATGTGAATCGAGCTCTACATCTATAGACCTAATTGCATCAATAACGTTTTGCATCTTCGATGCAAAACGATGCATGTGTGGGGATATATGTGGTGCTCTAAGGATCTCATTAACTTTCCCCTATATGTCAATAGCATGGTCAAAATTAAATTACATTTGTTCATAATTAAGTTTAATAAATTGAATATGTAGTTAATAGGACCTATTTCATGCTATTTAATATATATGGCATTTAATAATATATATAGTTAATAGGTCCTAGTATGTTAAAAGGGGAATTATCGTAATAGTATGTTAAGAGGCCCGTATGGTTGTAAATAGTTGATTTAATGTACTTAGAATAGGAATTTCAAATTTAGCATCTACAAATTATAGGATGTATGTGGCTTAAGGGGAGAGGCATAAATTATAGGATGTATGTGGCTTAAGGGGATAGGCCTATAAATTATAGGATGTACGTGCAACATTTCCTAATTACATGTGTCTTAAGGGGATAGGCCTATAAATTATAGGATGTACATGCAACATTTCCTAATTACATGTGTCTTAAGGGGACATGGTCGAAATTAAATTACATTTGATCATAATTAAGTTTAATAAATTGAATATATAGTTAATAGGACCTATTACATGCTATCTAAGAGGCTCGTATGGTTGCAATTAGTTAATTTCATGTAAGTTTATAATAGGAATTTCAAATTTAGCATCTACAAATTTTGTAATTAATCATTTAAGACACATGACTTAAATGGATTGGGCTAATTAGGATGCATGTGGCTTAAGATGATAGGCCTAATTAGGATGTATGTGGCTTAATACCATCTTCCTAGATTATAGGATGTATGTGGCAAGTAAAGGAATGAAGATTTACTTTAAATATAGGACACACATGTGGCTTAAGGGGATCATTTTATAAGGTCATAGTATATACATATAGTTAATAGGTCCTAGTATATACAAATAGTTAATAGGTCCTAGTATACATTTTAAAATGTCCTAGTATACATATAGTTTATAGGTCCTAGTATACATATAGTTAAGGGGATCATTTTATAAAAAGATTTACTTTAAATATAGTTAATAGGTCATAGTATACATTAAAACGGGTATGATTGTAATAGTATATTTTAAGAGGGGTATAGTCGTAATTAGTTAATTAGTTAATTTCATGTACTTAAGACACCTAACTTAAGGGGATGGACGTATGTACACAATATAGGAGATCTTATGTGGTCAAATTGGGTCATAAAGGGTACATGTTGTGTACATAAATGTTTAAAAAGTGGCATGTGTGTGACGGGCCTTTAGGACCACATTGTGTTGTAAGGGGTCACACATGTGTTCTAACTCATGTGTGACCCCTTAGGACCACATATGAGCCCTTTTAACATCCTATACTTAGTGTATGCAATATACCCCAACTACTAGGATGGTAAAAGGGGTCATATGTGGTCCTAAGGGGTCACACGTGTTCTAACACATGTGTGACCCCTTAGGACCAGATTATGACCCATTAGAATAGAATGTGGTCCTAGTAAAGGCTCCTCACACACATACACACATTGTAACTCAAGGTATAATATAGACATGGCTCAAACTAAATTATAGGACAAATGTGGCTTAAAAGGGGAATGAATTTCAAAATAGGAGATGGCTTAAGGGGATACGTGCATGTGTTCTACAATGTACATGTGCGACCCCATGGGATTGTGCATAGTGTCTTAAGGGGTCATGTATGTGGTCCTAAGGGGTCACACATGTACATTAGCATGTGCATGCATGACCCCTTAAGACCACATAAATGATCCCTTTGGACACTATGGCTGATCCTATGGGGTCATATGTGGTCGTAAGGGGTTGGACATTGATGTGATCCTATGTGGTCATAGGGGGTATGTTGTATACAATTTAAAGATTTTTTAAATAGTTTCATTTTTGTTGTAATTTTTTGGTTTTGGTTTTCATTTTCATTTTTGTTTTGATCTTGTAAACTAAATGTTTTGGTTTTGATTTTTTGGGGGGTTTTCGTTTCGTTTAAAAAAAATCCTAATCTAATCAATTCATAAAAAAAAATCAAACTAAATTTAACTAATTTTTAAAATAAAAACATACTTTTCTAATTAAAATAAAATTATTGAACTAAAACACATTTTTTTCTAACAAAAAAAATAAATTTAAAACTAAAAATTATTAACAAAAAAAAATAATTTAAGCTAAAAATCTAATTTTTCAACTAAAAAATTAATCTAAACATGAATTATTGAATAAAAATGGGTGTTGGGCATACCTGGAAGACTAGAAGGCGGGTTGCTGGCAATTCTTGTGAGGGCTCCACACCTTGAATCGGGATCCCGTATGATAAAAATGAACTACATTACGTTAAAAAAATAATTATATATTCGAAACGGGATCCCGTGTTGAAATGAAATAGGACCCCGTTTCATTTCAACTTGGGATCCCGTTTCATTTTCAACACGGGATCCCGTTTGGAGCTCTAGGCTCGGGATCCCAGGGCCCACGGGATCCCATTTGATTTTAGGCTGGAGATGTCGAGAGCCAACGGGATCCCGATTCGTCTCCTATTCTTTCCGCCCGATTTCAACTTTTTAACTAAGTCCAAAACTTCCACATTAAGTGGACACAACTTCTTGCACTTACCCTATTGAATCACATACTTTCTACAAAAGTATCATCTGACTGTGGGTAGGCTTTCCACTATGGTTTTTCCCTTTACCGAGTTTTCCATGTACAAATCATGGTGTTATGTGGTATGGTTGCATTTTGTTAATTCTCTGTTTCATTCTTAAGTTTTATTGCTTACCAGTATCTGTTTTTGCTATTCCGGTATTTAATGTTTATGTGCTCTGGTTAAAGGTTATAAATTGGTTTGATTAATATAAACTGTTGACAACTGATTCACCCCCCCTGTCAGTTGTCCACTAGTTATCCTAACAGGAACAACAGAGTATGGGTTATGGTATCCAAAGGATGATGATTTCAGATTATGTACCTATATAGACTCAGATTGGGTAGGTGATGTTGATGACAAGAAGAACACTACAGGTGGTGCATTCTTTCTTGGGAAGAAGTTAGTTTCATGGCTTAGCAAGAAACAATCATGCACTTCATTATCTACTACTGAAGCTGAATATGTAGCTGCTGCAACAATTTGCACTCAGATTTTATGGATGAAGTAGATGTTGAAGGACATAAGGGTAAGTTATGATGAGCCTATTGTTATTCATTGTGATAATACCGCTTCTATTGATATGTCAAATAATTTGGTATTTCATTCCAAGTCAAAACACATTTCTATAAGGTATAATTTCTTGAAGGAAAAGGTTGAAGCAAATGAAGTCGGATTGGTTTATGTGCCTACTAGGGAATAGATTGCAAATATTCTAACAAAAACATTGCCTAAAGATAATTTTTAATATCTTAGAGATCAGTTGGGAGTCTCCACCCCTCTGACAGAGACTTAGAGATGCAAAGATGCATCAATCCAGTGAGCTTATCATATATATTTTCTGATCTGGGTTGATGAGATGATGTTGCTACTCAAGGGGAGTAGTCAGTTGTCCATTTTAATTAAATGAATATTTGTTATTTATTTAATTAAAAAATGCACTAGCCATCGGTTAATTAAATTAACATTTAATTAATTCATCCTCAAACATTCTTGTGTTAATTAAATAAATTATTGAATTTATTTTAATTAATTCATTAAACTAAATTCACAATCAACAAAATGAATAAATCCTATTTATTTCATTTTACATCCCCTTTCCTCTTTTAAATAAATTAAATAAAACATTTATTTAAATCAACAAATCCCCCACCCATTTGCATTCTCCTAAAAATGCAACTTGCACCTATTTGTTGAAATAAATGAATTTTATTTTAATAAAAATCTTATTTTCCCTCACCCACCAAACCCACTTGCAATTCTAATCCCCTTCCAGATTCTTCTAACCCCTTTCTAATTAGCCTAATCCATCCCCTAATTATTGTCACATTCCTAAGCAACTTAGAGTCACTTCTCAAAGACCTCAAAGTCTTTGAAAAGCATTAAATGCTTTGTGTGTTCAACAATTTAACCTTTAAAGTCTTCCAAACCACTAATGGCTCTTACATGACCATTTATGGTTAAATCCACTTGCACCCATGGTTAGGGACTTTGACCCCTAACTCAACCCTCATGTGACCCATGTGTCTTCTCAAGCATTTATTGCTTTGACCATGGTTATCCTCACTAACTCTTGCACAAGAGTTTATCCATTGGATAAAAGCATTATTCTTTAGATAATGAATTTATTCACTCAACCCAACCTTAACCTTAACCCCCAAGTTAACTCTCAGGCCATGTCAAGCATTTAATGCTTCTTCCCTCTCCTCTCAACCCATCTCATATCGACACTTGTAATCCTGGGATTGGGTTGAAAGCCCTCATATGGATTGAATATCATTCAATCCTAACCCTTATTGAGATTACTCAATCTCAACCATCCATTGCTCTATTTTTCCTATAAATAGAGCTCACATTCCTCATTTTCAAATCCTCAAGCATTTAGCATTCATAGTCATAATCTTGAAAACTTGTATGCATTTACATTATAGTGAATTTTAGAGAAGAGCATTTAGCATAAATCACATACATTGTTATTTTGGTCTAAAAAATAAATCATTCTCATTTCATAGCATCTAATATTAGTTTTTGTTCACATTTGCATATCATTTTGAGAACAATCATCTTGAATCTTGAATCTCCATAAGGCATCCATAGTGCAAAAAGTTGCTGAGAGCTACACTAATTTGGAACTTGGAGAGGAGAGGAACAAGGGAGGAGGAGCTACGAGCATGGTAGAAGACATTTGAAGATGTCTTCTTGCATTTATATTCATAGTTAAATGCTTTACTTTGTTTTTAGTGTCTCTCTTGGTATGCCTGCTTATACTAGTTTTTGGTGATTAACACTAACTCTTCTTTGTTTCTTGTGTTTCTTATGTGTTATACGACCACTGGTTTTAGTCTAAACATTAACCCCTTTTTGCAGAGCATCATTTGGTGAACCCGACGTGAATTAAGGAGCAACTTGTTGAAAAACATTAACTTGTTTGACTATTTTAATTGACACATAGGTCGCGCTTTAGCACTTTTGTTCGCGTTTTAGCGCTATCAAAATTTGGTCTTTTAGTGCTATTGTTTCCACAATAGCACTATTGTCTCAAATTTAGCGCTAGTGTCCCTAGTATAACACTTTTGACTATTAAGTAGCGCTTTTTTCCCTGTTTTAGCGTTGTTGACTTTTTGTATAAATAAACTCTTTTAGCACTTTTGTAATTACTGTCGCGTTTTTGTGTTAAGTAGCACTTCTGTTTCCACACAGAGTAGCACTATTGTAATAGGGCGTTGTAAAAAATGCCTTGTAACCGATCAATTAAATTTTCTTAGGCTTGTGGAAGCCCACCATGTGTTTGGATTTTACTAACTTTTTCATTTCCTATGTAGGTTTGAACTAACCCTTTAATTGCTTAAAATTCCCTTTTTAATTTTATTGCAAGTTAAAACAAACTCAAACACTTCATTTGGTGCCTAAAAATTAAAATTTTCATTTGGTGCTTTAAAACTCACAAGCAATTTTTGTTTTTCATGCAAGTTAAACAAACTCAAGCACTTCATTTGGTGCTTAAAAATTAAAATTTTCATTTGGTGCTTTAAAACTCACAAGCAAATTTTGTTTTTCATACAAGATAGGCAACTTGAACACTTCATTTTGGTGCTTAAAAACTCAACAAAAATAAATTTTGATTTCCTTGCATTAATTCAAGTTAAAAATCACAATCCACACTTGGTTTTTGGGGCAAATAAAAAGAACAATCAACTTGTCTCATTTTTCAAAGCGATTTACTTCAAGCAAATGTGTTTTTCATTAAGTTGACCAGGATTTCATTTTTCCTAGTTTACTCAACATATTGCCTTTGAAGGATAAAAAGAACATCATGGTTGTTGGAGCAATGTCTCCAAATAGTTAGATCACCATTGCGATGACAAGTTAAAAAGAACAAGTGTATTTTGTGTTTGGCACACTTATGCAAAAGAGTTTGTCGAGTGGTCCTGCTTCTAACACACACTATCCTCTCCCTTGGCTTTCGTGGTCCTAGGTGCAAGAGAAAAGTGTTAGTAACACTCAAAATTTTATCTTTTTAAGAGAGGCCTGTCAAGAGACACATCACTCTTGGGAACGACCTTGCGCGGTAAATCCTTTGAGCCGCTATAGAAATCAGGTGTGAGTGAAAGTTGTAGCCTTGGGTATAGTTGTTCCTATAGTATAACTTGCCTAAAGGAAAAATGGGCCCCACCACAAGTTACAAGGATCTTAAGTGAGTCACTGTAGAATGAACTTATGTCCAAAAACATCAAAAATTACTAAACACCTTTATGTAGTAGACCACTCGTTCTATTGATTGAGGATATTTGTGAGAAGTTCAATGCAAGAGCATAGAAGGTTTTGCTCCCGAGATAATCACCATACATATTTCCTTGAGTAGAAACATAGCTTTTTGAAAGGTTACTTGTAGCCTGATAAAAGTGGTGACTCCCCCATCATAGGGATCATCTATTTGTTATGCTCATGCAAGACTTAGTATATCACATCCTTACTTGCCACGGTGGGATTCATAAGGTATGTAGTACCAAAGCTGAAGAAATATCAAGACGTGGGATGAAACTATCGCAGCTGGCCATTTGACCTTAGGGATAAAGTGTGTTTCAAGTGTCTTCGTTTTGAGTCAAGACCAGTGATAAACTGAACCGACTTTAGGCTTTTTTGGAAAAACATACTCAAAAACATTTGGAAAGAGAGGGTCATAAAAAGTCCAAAGATTGGGTTGATCTAGACCCATACTTACTTGTGCCTTTTGAGGCAACATTCTTGTGTTTGTGTGCTTGCTTTGTTTTCTTGTCAAAGGAAAAATCAAAAATCAGTTCCAAAAACAAGTATTCATCCAACACAAACATTTTCAAAAACCAAAGATCAAAAAGCAAAGAGCAAAACAACAAAAGTTTCAAACTATATGACCATTATTCACATCTTAAGAAAGAGGAATCTTCATCAACATGTCAACTTGAAGAGAAGACCATTAAGCTCAAAGGCTTTCATCAAAAGAAGGAAATTATTCTATCTTAATAGACAAATCTTTGTCTCACATAGAACCTTCTTACCTCACATGCGTCTATACCTTCAAGGAAAATCAAATGAGTTTGATCGAGAGTCATTAAACCATAGAGCTTTTACTCAATATAGAGCTTTGAGCTATCATCAAAACAAGGGAGGCAAAATGAATCCTGCCTTCTTCCAGACATTTGCATCACATATAACTCAACTAGGGAAGAACCACCAACCCCTGAAAGAGAAGAGGAAGAGTTTGTTCCTTTTGTAACACAAAGTTTCTATTGAAGTTAACATTTCATCCATTATCACATTCACATCTCATCTAATCTATTATGGGACTTTTTCCCGTGGAAATAAATTGCAATAAATATAATTAGATAAATGTAATTATGAACATTATTATAGTTATGAAAGGGTGTGATTTTCGGTAACCACCCTGTGACATTATATAAATTTGTGAATTAATAAAGAAGGGTACACAGAGAGAGAGGGAGAAAATAATAGAAGCAAAAGAGATTAAAAGAAGCAAAAGCGAGAGGATAGTTAAGGTCTGGTGGTTGGGCATTGAGCATTGGAGAAGGGGCATATAGTGTGTGTCCAACTTGGGGTACAACGTACACCCGGGAGTGTCCTGGCCAAGGCTGTGTTTATTTCATGTCGTGAAGACATGTGGGGTTCTGTGTAAGAACCATGTCCTCCTGGAGTGCTTCCTTGCCTGGAAAACCCTAGGCCTATAACTAATCCTCTACGTGCGGGAAAGCAACCTCTCCATGATTTACAAATATGTATTAATCAATTTTATTTACAATCATTGCTCTAATGTTTCACTACTACAAATTATTATCTCAATGTTTTATTATTGATTATTGATGTACATTCATCTTTAATATAATTGTTCTATAAATGTTTTGAAGGTTAATTCAATATAAAATAATATAAATGTTATGAGTGATTAGTTTATCATTCCCTTGAATAATTACTTTTGGTTAATTAAATTAGGTTTAACTTAATATTTGATTTATTTAATCCGCTGCAAATACTTCATAAATCACAGGGGAAAAGACCATTACATAATCCATTCCAACTCTCAAAACATCAAGAGGTTTTTGTCCTAAGTTCTATTTTGATATTGCTTGAATCAAACACATACATCACTTTTTAGAGTGTCTCTGCATCTAGGATAAACTCATCCTAAGAGGCATTTCTTTGCAGGTTAAAACTAGTCTATGAGTGAATCCTCTCATTACTAGGTAGTTGGGTCTGTAACACATCTCAGATCTCTCTAAACCTTATCATATCAAACATTGTCAACAAAAAACAACAAGCAAATCAAGGAAGGACTTTGGTAACATCTACCTTTAGTGCTAGAGATTTGTATGCAAAAAACTTCACCAAAAATCAATCTTTCATTTCATCACCAACTCATCATCATTTTCACAAAACTTCAACAAAAACTTGTAAACCAAATGGCTCAAACCAGATCAAGGTCTAGACAACAAGAAATTGAAGAGGAAGAGGAGGAAAATCTCAATGAATTCCAAGAATCCCTTGAAGGAAACACAAATAATGAAAATCCAAGTACTCCTACTCCTGCAACAATAGAAAGGGCACAACACAACCCTCTCTTTAATCAACTTTTTGACGAAATACTCAGGAGCAATGTTGATGCTCACTTTTTAAGACTTGCCCAAGAGGGAGCCAAACTACCCTTTGATTTTGACATTGCACAACTAAGGCAAGCATCAGAACACCAAAGTCATAATGAGGATGAAAGAGGACGACATCCCATTAGATACAACCTTCATCAAGGAAATCCCCCACCTCCACCTCCTCCAAATGACATAGACATGTTGCGGAAACAAATAAAAAATTTAGCCCAACAACTCCACAGTGGTGTGAAAACAAACCATTTTTCACTTAATGATATTTGTCCCTATCCCTTTGATAGGAATCTACATATGCCATCTTTTCCCGAGGGTTTGAAACACCTAAGTTTGAAAAGTATTGAGGAAAAGGAGACCCTCACGATCATGTTAGAGAATTCCATTCAACATGCCTAGAAGTAGCATATGAAGACACATACCTAATGCGACTCTTTCCCCAAAGTTTGGGAGGGACAACCACGCAATGGTTTTCTCGACTAACAGGCGGCATTAGGACATTCGAAGAGTTGGTCCAGAAATTCATTGCAAATTATTCACATAACATTGAACACGATATCACCATGGCCAATCTATGTAACACTAAGGAAAAACCAGGGGAGCTATTTTTAGCTTTCCTACAACGATGGCGACAAATGTCTAGCAGACATTCCCTTCAACTACTTGAAAGAGAGATAGTGGAAATATTTATTTCCAAATTGAACGAAGAAATGGAATTTTATTTAGACATGAAAGGTACATAGTCTTTCAATGACGTGATCACACAGGGTTTAAAACGTGAAAGGGCCCTCATCAAAAAGGGGCTTATCAAAATATACAATGAACCTAAAGATGTGCCTCGCTCGCGATTCAATAGTGATAAACCTAACTTCTGGAACAAAAACAAGAACATTGTCAATGATGGGGTTATAGATGCAAGAACTATCAAAAGTGCAGAACCTGTGGTCTGATTTGCAGGACGAGTCCCCCCACCCAAGAATAACACAGTTGCTCCTCCAAATAAAGGACGCAATATATCTCAAGAGGAACCCAAACAACGCCAGCAACATTTTAAACCAAAACGAACATACACTCCCTTAGGGGAACCTATTGAAACAGTGTTACGTCAGTTGGTTTCTCAAAATCTGGTGACCTTACCCAAAACATCAAATTACGAACCTCAGGTCAAACCTTCATGGTGGAGGGATACTAAACATTGCAATTTCCATCAAGGGAAAGGACATAAGACAAGCAATTGTCATAGATTGAAAGATCTTATTCAGGATCTTATTGACCGAGGTGAGATCGAAATCGAAGGACACGACCCAAAAACAACAAACAATGATCATCTCATGTTCAAAAATCCACTTCCATCACAAGATCAAAGGGGTCCTTCCACTTCAGGGTGAAACACAAATACCACTGATTATACGTGCACCTCCTATAATTACACTGTGAATCACCTATATGATGCCAGTGAACAAATTGCAACTATTACCATAAAAAATCCCAGCTCCACTTGCAATGTTGTTACACGTTGCGGCAAGATCACCATAAAAGCAGCTCCACAAGGCCCCACATCTATCCCAAAGCAGTATAACCTTGTGGAACAGTTAGATAAAATGCCTGCATTGGTATCTATCTTGGAGCTATTGCGCCTATCTCGATCTCATAAAACAATCTTGGATCAAGCTCTCCAAGAGGCGTCAGTCCCTGCAAATCTAAACACAGATCGGTTCCAAGCTATGGTCGGAAATATGAGGTCATCACCATGTCTCACTTTCTTTGAAAGTGACAATACATCCTTCTAGCAACCTCATAATGCCTCACTGCATATTAAAGGATTTATCAACCAACATAGGATCAAGCGAGTCTTGATCGACAATGGAGCAGGCCTAAATATCTATACACTACTATTGGTCATTGCATTGGGGTATGCAGTTGAATCAGTGGATTCCCATAAAAAGATAACCATAAAAGCTTATGATGATGCAGAGCATTCATCCAAAGGAGTAGTTGTGCTACCAATCCGAGTGGGCTCAGTGGTGAAGCACACCACATGTCAAGTTCTGGACCTTCCTCTGTCATATAATTTATTGTTAGGAAGACCTTGGATACACGCAATGTAAGCCATTCCATCCACCTACCACCAGTGTATCAAGTTCCCTCATAATGGTGTAGAAATTACAATCCTAGGTGATGCAAATCCATTTGCATATTGTAACAATATCAACCATCAACTAGAGATTACCGTTCCTAACAATAGAGAAGCCACCTCATCCACCTCATACGTAAGTCCCGCCTCTCTTTCCAGTTCAAACACCACTATACCCAAGCAAGAGAAGCTCAAGATGAAAATGATAGAGGAAGGTCCTGGGGAGTACAATCTCAGCCAACTCTTTTGTGTTGGGCAACTACCAACATCCCCTAGAACTCATGGTAAACCTCAATGGTTACTTCAAATGCCATTGGTCAAGCCAACATGTACTTTGACGCCTTTCATCCTTGGAAAGAGTCAAGAAGGAGAAACCAGAGATGAAGACTTAGCAGAATGGATCTATAAAGACCCAATCACTACGGACATCCCACAAGCTAAGCTTCCCACATTTCAGTATGGAAAAGGCCTTCTCATTATGCAAAGAATGGGTTATGATGGTCAGAGTGCTTTGGGACCTTGCAATCAAGGACAACATGAGCCGCTCCAGCCAGAATTGAAGCCCAAAGATAACACTGGCTTAGGCTTTCAAAAGGAGATCTTTCCTAAACTCAGATTCAAAGGACAACCCAACAAACCTCTATATCAGCCTAAAACTCTAAAGAGGTCACCTTTGATTATATTAGCAGCATCAAGCACCACACCAACTACCCCACTGAGACTAAACATCCTAGTAATAACATCCACAACACCAATCAAACCAGCAACCCCATCAACCGCAACAACCACATCAACAACACCATTAGCACTATCAGAACCCCTAGTAGTATCGACAACATCGACAATTCCTACAAAAGCATCAGATTCAATACTACCAATACTCCCCGTATTGGATTCTTTGATCCCCATAATCCTTCCTACAACACCAATCATTTCATCTACAAAGGTACATCAACCGATCACACCTGCAGTGTTTAACTCAAAGGATATCCCATTATGGTATAATAATCGGATACTGGAAAGTGACTCAGAGATCGACTCGCATTAGTGGGAATTTGATTCAGTACATCTCAATACTTCAAATGAAGAAGATGCATCACTACCTCCACCTCACAAAGATATCCCTATTTATGGAGAAGCACAAATAAAGACCTCTTGGATTCCTGAACTAGAAACTTCTTCCAAAGACCCTCCGTCACATCCTATGCCTGATTCTGACAGGGAGAGTACCATCAATGACCTTCACCATAATGTCTTGACCCTCACTGACACCTCTTATGAACTTAACCTAATCGATGAGGTAATGCCTATTAAACATCCTAAACTCATCAAATGGAACCAATCTAATCCCCCATGCCTTGACCAATTCCAAAATGATGAGGTGAACATTGACTTTTTGGAAATGAGGGATAACATACCAAGCGGGGATCACAAAGTTGGATTCGCCATTGAACTTAATAGTGCAGCATACTTTGGGGTGAATGCCAAACCTTCCAACTACAAAAATATAACAATAAAACATGGATCTTCTAGTGAAAACCACATTGTGGCATTGTTTGATCCCACAAAAGTAAAAAGAAAGAGCGTATCCAATGGTGAAAACCTCTCAGAAGCATCGGAGGATGAAAGGTTTGACATTCTCCCCTCTAGTACATAGCAGGAACGATCAACAATCCTTATTGAAGAGGCAAATGAATACAACGTGGGGACTCCTGAAACTCCTCACCACATACATCTGGCATCTCTTTTAACTTCAGAGGAACAACCTAAGTTTGTTAGATTCTTCCAGAAGCGCCAGATTAACTTTGCATGGTCATATGCAGACATGCCTGGTCTTGATCTGGATTTAGTCATGCATCACCTCACCATAGCAGAAGAAGGCAAACCTGTCAATCAGAAACTTTGCAAGATGCATCCTCAGATTGTGGTACTCATCAAAGCAGAACTCAAGAATCTCCTAGATGTTGGTTTTATTAGACCAATTGATTACACAGAATGAATACCCAATATTGTACCTGTTGGCAAACCAAATGGGGGCATTTGAACAAAGCATTTCCTAAATATGACTTCCCCCTATCCAACATCGACATAATAGTGGACCTAATAGCAGGACATGCCATGCTTTCACTCATGGATGGTTTTTCAGGGTACAATCAGATAAAGATCGCACCAGAAGATCAACATAAGATGGCCTTCACATGTCCATGGGGAACATATTGCTGGAATGTAATGCCTTTCGGTCTAAAAAATGCAGGAGTGACCTATCAATGAGCAATGACCACCATCTTCCATGACATGATGCATACTACAATGAAAGATTATGTTGATGACTTACTGGCAAAATCACTAACAAGAGAAGGTCATCTAGAAATATTAGATAAAATCTTTGATAGACTGGAACAATATCATGTTCGACTCAACCCAAAGAAATGTGTCTTTGGATTAACCTCAGGGAAGCTTCTAGGATACATTATCTCAAGAAAAGGCATTGAGGTCGACCCAACCAAAGTCAAAGCAATCATGGACATGCCACCTCCACAGAACATCAGTCAGCTAAGGACATTACAAGGATGGCTACAATCCATTAAAAGATTCATTGCACAACTGACAAATAAGTGTCACCTATTTACACACTTATTACACAAGAACATCCGCTTTCAATGGGATACTAGATGCCAACAAGCATTCCAGATACTTAAAGACTACCTCATGAATACACCATTGTTGATTCCACCAGATTCGAGTAGACCTTTATTGATCTATATTTCAGCAACAAATACAACATTGGGATTACTACTGGCTCAACACAATGCAGAAGGGAAAGAGTGTGTTGTTTACTACATCTCTCGCACACTGGTTGGCTATGAACTCAATTACACCCCTATTGAGTGAGCTTGCCTAGCAATAATCTTGGCAGCCACTAAACTGAGGCACTACCTATTGACACATAAAGTACAACTCATTGCCAAGATCGATCCACTAAAATACTTACTCAGCAAAGTAGCATTGACTGGCCAGTTGGCCAAATGGGTGATGATTCTCAGTGAATTTGACATCGAATATGTGGACCGTAAGGCTATCAAGGGTCAAGTTATTACAGATCAGTTGGTCGATGCACCACTCATTGGCGATCATCCTCTCATTTCCAATTTTTGAGATGAAGAGATATTCATGATCACAGAATAACAACATGGAAACTATACTTTGATGGTTCGTACACTAGGCATGGCTCGGGGGTAGGCATTTTGTTTATCACACCTCAAGGTGACAGCATCCCGAAGTCTTACAGGCTCACATTTCCATGCACAAACAACATAGCAGAGTATGAGGCCCTGATCACAGGACTTAGACTAGCCATACAATGGAAACTAAAAGAGTTACAGATATATGGCGACTCCCAACTGGTCATCCGACAAGTAAACGATGAATATCAGACCAAGGATGACAAACTCATGTCGTACAAACAAATGGTGGACAAGTTAAAAGCATCAATTACTACTATCACCTTTGAGAAGATATCCAGAGATCATAATCAAGTTGCTGATGCTATGGCTACCATTGCATCTCTCCTAGATCTTCCACAGAATTCAACATGCTACGAGTTCTTGGTAGAACGGCTTTGGATTCCTGCTTATGATATCTTGAATCTGAGATGATATGTCACCTTGTCAGTTTTGAATCCCCATGGTATGGTGAGTTCTACACTTACCTCCGTGATCACACACTTCCTCCTAGCCAATCAAATAACCAACGTAAAACCTTCATTCACCAAACCGCTCGATATACCATCATTGTTGAAACCCTATATCGACGCAATCTTGATGGTACTCTCCTTCAATGTTTGGAACAGGATGAGATACAAAGGCCTTGGAAGAGGTACATGACGGAATTTTTGGAACTCATGCAAGCAATCCTTCACTAGCTAAGAAAATTATACGTGCTGGATACTATTGGCCGAACATGGAAAAAGACTCCTGTTATTTTATCAGAAAATGCAATAAATGCCAAGTTCATGGAGACCTGATACATGCACCAACATAGGAATTGCAACCAATCACAACACCATAGCCTTTTTGTCAATGGGGACTTGACCTTGTAGGTAAAATCCATCCATCTTCATCCAACGACCACAAATTCATTATAACCGCCACCGAATGCTTCACAAAGTGGATCAAAGTTGTTCCACTTAGCCAAGTCACCAGCAAGAAGATCACCTCATTCATCCTTAATTAAATCATTTGTCGGTATGGTTTACCCATGTCCATCATCACAGATAACGGGCTTCCATTCAAAAATCAGGATTTTCGTGAGCTCTATGAGAAGTTTCACATCCAACACTGTTTTTCCACTCCCTATTACCCACAAGGAAATGGTCAGGCTGAAGCATCGAACAAGAACATATTGAGAATCCTCAAGAAGACAGTCAGTGATGCTAACCATGATTGGCATGTTCAATTAAATCCAGCACTATGGGCATATCGAACTAGCATTCGAACCCCTACAGGTGCAACTCCCTACTCACTAGTCTATGGAGCAGAAGCCATCCTTCCTATTGAGGTCGAGATACCATCTCTATGGGTTTCCTTGCATAATATCATAGATGATAACATATACAGAGTCTCATGTCTCCAAGATTTAGAACTACTTGATGAGAAACGACAAGTTGCATACAACAACCTCAAGGCCTATCAGCAGTGCATGAGCAGAAGCTATAATCTTCGAGTTAGACCTCGCACATTTGAGGTGGGTGATCTTGTTCTTCGAGAGAATCCTCATAAGCAACCAAACAAAGAACATCAGGGGAAGTTTGAATCAAACTGGCTAGGTCCATATGTTATCACTGTCGTATTTGGGTCCAGGGCATATTAGTTGGCTACTTCAGAAGGAGAACCGCTAGCAGATCCAATCAACAACATGCACCTCAAATAGTTTTATACATAAGCTACACAGAGCATCAAGCTCCCCTACATACCAGAAAAACACCAAAAACATTCAGATAAACGTCCTGAAGAAAATACAAAAAAATAAAATAAAAAAAATAAAAAAATAAAAAAATAAAAAAAAGTAAAGAAAAATCATGCATCCAAACAATGAACAACCACTTCGGTGGCACCTTGGGTAAGTGCGATGGTGAAAACCTGGCAAACAGACGCCACTCGTAAAGGCTATGGCTCCATTGTCTTTTAGACTTGTTGCAATCACATTCATTACATCCACTCATCCATAAGTCAAAACCATGGCTTGTTATTGATCTGCAATCAAGGATAGTACTTTGTGCGTCTTGCATCTCGCTTTTTCATAGTCATGTCTAAACTGGGGGAAATGCTCTTACAAACCTATTGATGGAAGTGGATTCTACATTACTTGTGATTCATTGAGTTCTTTATTCAAAACTGTCTCACAAAATCCAAAAACATTCAAAACAATAATCAAAATACCAAAAACATTGGAAAATGGTCTCACAAAATCCAAAAACATTCAAAACAATCATCAAAATACAAAAAACATTGGAAAATTGTCTCACAAAATCTAAAAACACCAAAAAATCAATCAAAAATATGGCAACGTGTTGTACATACGCATCCAAGTAGATACCAAACAAACATTATGAAATACTCAAACGATGACCACTTATCATATCAACCAAACAATCAACATCAAAATGCAAACTGTCTTAACTCGGATGCATCCTTCCTTATCATAAACAAAGACAAGATAACATTTTCTTTCACAAGAAAATTTTGTTTAAGCTATCAAATACTTGGTTGATTTGTAGGTTATTTATTCATTTATATCAGGTTCCTATGCTACTCCAGGATATCCACAAGTGATTAGAGTGGTCGGGATGGTTCCTAAGCATTGTTTGTATGTCTTCTGCGAATTATTCCAATGAAGTTCTGGGGCATGTACTAATGGTGTCTACGTGGGAAGTTCACTAAGCTACGTGATCTTATGCAAAATACAATCATGGATCACTAGGGTTTACTGACTACAGTGTATACCTCGACCATATGAGCATTAACCATTATGGAGGGTCCGTATTCTTTATTCTTTATTTATGTTGTTTGTTTGCAAATACAATGCTCCATCCTTGGTTCCTACTGCCTCATCCAAGTTTGATATTACCATGCTCAATGATGAAAATAAAAGCACTATGGATTGTCATTCCATCTTATCTGTTTAAATTGCATTTTGTTGCATATCACCCATCCATTTAATCATTCAATATTCATATGCATGGTTTTGAATGCAAGTGTGAACAAAGTTAATATGAGAAGTTATGTGAAAAATGAGTTGGTCTTGGATACAATCACGATAGAGTTCTCTGATACATCATCAGTACATCATGCAAAGTTTACACAACCTTGCATTCATCTATCATAATTACATCACCATTTCATTACATTTAGTTGTATTTGCATAAACTTAGTTCATTATCATCTAAATTGCATATAGGTTTTTTTCAAATCTTCATTAGAGTGCATTTAATATCATTTAGTTGCATTTAAATACATACAGTTCATTATCATTTATTTGCATTAACATCATTATATCATTTCATTATTGCATAAATCATGACATTTAGATTCATTTGTATGGTAAATTCCTCATCATTGCATTTATTACCATTGTTAGCCATTACTATGCATTCATTTAGTGTCATTTACCGATCATCATTTACCGTCATTTACAACTTGTTTACCATGCATTTGTTTATATTCCCATAGTTGCATACATTTATATATCTATCCATTAGTTAAGTACATTCATCTATACATCTAGTATATTTTTATACTCACTCATTTCATTTCATTGAGGCTTCATTAAAATGCATACATTCTCCTATTAATTGTATTAAGGTGCAGTTATTCATTACCCATGAGTTTCATTATCATTGCATTATCATTTTCACTTAGCTATATGTTATCAACATTTGGATCATAACACACAAAAACCATTTGTTTCAAACATTTGTTTATACATTTTACATATACATTCATCTAAAAACCCATCTAGATGCATTTACATAAATCAATCATTCATTACATTTTCAATATAATCGAACATCATTGCATATCATTATCTCATCATCGTATCAACATAAAGTACAAGATACTATTTATCTCACCATTAAACATCATGTTCATTATGAATACATCATCATCATGGCATTGCATACATAAAGCATTTCACCAACACATCATGCATATATATAAACCTGCATCATCATGTTAGCATCACATTCATAAAACATGCATATAGACATCATGTAGTAATAAATCATCATGAAACATGCATATAGGAATCATCTCATAAACACATACATATAGCAAGTACAAATATCCATCTAAACATACATCATAGATCATTATCCTGCATAAAAATCCATACATATCATCAACATGCATAAATATGGGATCTCCTCATATATCATATCATATCGCCAAACACATACATGTATCAGAGTACAATGATGTCCAAAATATCAGCTACCAAGAGCCATCCAAGACACAGTCCAAAATAACAATGAAAAAGCATACAAAAATGCCCTCTCAGATGCCACTCTAACCATATGCTGCACCACCATCACCACCAGCTCCCCCACTACCCCCTACACCACTTGATCTATCTTGCTGTGGAGGACCCATCACACCACCACTGCTCTGCATCCTCTGAGACCGATCTGATCTCACCTGCCGCATTTGGGTATAACTCAGTGCTCGTTGACTGGCTGGCACCACCTCCTCATATAAACCCCACCAATAATGTATCTCAACCTGTGCTCGCCGCATCTCCCTCATCGCCTCCCCAGTAGGACCCTGTGCTCCTACCCCAACCCGTACTCTCTCCTGCAACTCCACAAATATCTCCACGACCTGATCTCTCTCTTGCAACACTACAGTCAGCTCCGACTCTCGTGCAAATAGTTGCACATCTCTAGCTGCAACCTCCACCTCCATATCCTCTAGCTGAGTCTACAAAAATAATATCATATGATCCCACGGATCTCCTCCTGTATCTCCCTCCCCCATATCCATAGGTGCCTCTCCAGTGGCCCCCTCTCCAGTAGCTCCCTCCCCTGTATCCGTAGGTACCTCTGCCTCCCCCATATCTCTACCCCCTAATCTGACTCCTCCCTGCATCAAAGGTCCTTGAGATAGCCGCAATGGCTACCCACCTCTCCCTCTACATTGTAACTGTCCACCACCCCCACCTCCACCGCCGAATCCACCACCCCCTCCTCCTCCTCCTCCATCCCCACCACCTCCATCTCCTCTCCCTCGTCCATCTATGCAACCTCCTCTCCTCCTTCGTCTCTATCTCCTCTCCTCCTCAAAGGATGGAATAGGCTCTATTGGATCTGATATCCGAGGAATCAAATGTGCCGCAATATACTGAGTGTACTCATTTGACACCTCTGCATCTACCACTCCTGGCCTCATATCTCTCCTGTAGCGTGTGGAACTCTGCCAAAGCTTGATCATAAGGTCAAACTAGTCCCCATAAGAACCTCTCTCGAACCACCCTAGCATACTCTCCCGATCCACTAGGCAATCCCTGCCTCCGCCCAAACTATCTCAGAACTCTACCAGGAAGTTGTCTCTCCACATTTTAGGTTGTCCTACCAATGAGGTATTGTGTCATAAACACATACGACAATGCCTCTGCATCATCCTCCCAGGGCTCGCACTCAATGTACGGCCTCCAGATCACTATATCCAAATCGTCCAGTGCCCGCCACCACCACTCTAACTTCCCCGGGTGGGGTTGACTCATCATACCTACATACATGTATACATACAGTTGGTCCACTACTCGGAATCTCAGACTCACTGGTCGAGTAACAGGTAAGTTCTCCCATGCCCAAATATGCAGCAGAGTGATCCCCACTCCCAATGAGCCCACCTCTCGGTATACTACCTCATGTAGCTCTCGATATAAGTCTGATAGCATGCACGGTCCCCATGCAAACCAGGTCCCCTTTGTCATCATCTTCTCGATCACCTGACCCTAACCAATGGCTAGTCCATGCGATCGTCGATCTGGACATAACAATCCCCCAACAATCCTTGATAGCATAGATGGTAATGGCTCATACAAAGCAGTTATGTCCTCCCATGCTACTGACCCATCATCAATGAAGGCATCCTCATCAAAGAATCTATGCATTGTTGTTGTCCCCCAAGCTCGGTCATACGTCACCAGCTCTCCACGAATGGGAATGTGCAGGATGCGCCATACATCCTCCAGTGTAACTGTCATCTCCCCTTGCACCAAGTGAAATGTGCATGTCTCACTATGCCATCGCTCTGTCAATGCTGTGATCAACCCACGATTCATCCAAATCACAGGCATATACATAACATCGTACAAGCCAGTCGCTGCAATGCAATCCACCTCGACCTCTATCAAATGATCAAAAAACACCTGTGTGGCAGGATGCCTCTCGCCCATCTGTAAGACGCGAAACTCCTCCTACACACGTGCATCAACCACCATCATCAGTTGTTTTGTTTCAAACTTTCTTAAGTTTAAACCTAGACTATCAACAGATGCTTTGATTAAGTATCTTCGGGTCTCAACAGGTAAGCAATCATGGCACACCTAGACTACAATAGGCATTTATCATAATGACTTAAGTCTCATCAGGGTTGCTATGGTTTAAAACAACTCTCAACTCACATCTCCATCCATCCATCATTGGCATTAGGATATTCTTTTTCAAAAACACTGGGGCATCAACCTTCCTAACAAAAGCGTTATTCTGCACACAATAGCGCTAACATGCTCACACAAGTGCTAAATCAACTACCCAATAGCACTAAACCAACAAAAGCGCTATATTGATTGTACAATAGTGCCACCTCACAGCAAAAGCGCTCAATCAACTACTCAATAGTGTTAAAAACCCAATCGCGCTAAATCAACTATACAATAGCGCTACACTTGACAAACGCGCAAAAACGACTATACAAAATCGCCATAGCGGCACAAAAATGCTAATTTAGTTGACAATAGCACCAAAACATAGTTTTAGTGCTATTGTGTTGACTCAACTTGGACCAAGCAAAAAACCTATCAAAAATACATAAAAATAAAAAATTCAAATTCACAGACTACTGGTCCGTAGTCGTCTGGCCGCTGGAATCAACGGGCTCGCTCTAATCGATGATTTGCTATGGGAACCGCCATCCTAACTGCTACTTGCTCTTCCAAAAGGTCACTATTGAAGCTCTGAAATCACCAAGGAGATGAATGCAAATGAGCCTGTTTCCACCCCTTTCCCCCCATATATACCCTTCGCCGTAACCCTAATTTTCCCTCGCTCACCGCCATGGACCCCGTGAACTTCTAGAACCTCCCATTTCTTCATTTTATCTCCGATTTCTTCTATTTTTTCACCAATATTACTAAAATCTTCTCTTCTATCACCCCGCCAAATTTCATTCTTTTTTGAGAGATCAATCGATTTTTCAAAATTTTCGGGCCATCTCTCGAGGGGGCATACCACCCATTAAATTAACATTATGAGGCATATTTCTTCACACCTATTTTTCTTTCACATAATCTGTCCATTTTAATTAAATGAATATTTATTATTTATTTAATTAAAAAACCCACTAGCCATCAGTTAATTAAATTAACATTTAATTAATTCATCCTCAAACATTCTCCTATTAATTAAATAAATTATTGAATTTATTTTAATTAATTCATTAAACTAAATTCACAATCAACAAAATGAATAAATCCTATTTATTTCATTTTACATCCCCTTTCCTCTTTTAAATAAATTAAATAAAACATTTATTTAAATCATCAAATCCTCCCCCACTTGCATTCTCCTAAAATTGCAACTTGCATCTATTTGTTGAAATAAATGAATTTTATTTTAATAAAAATCTTATTTTCCCTCACCCACCAAACCCACTTGCAATTCTAATCCCCTTCTAGGTTCTTCTAACCTCTTTCTAATTAGCCTAATCCATCCTCGAATTATTGTCACATTCCTAAGCAACTTGGAGTCACTTCTCAAAGACCTAAAAGTCTTTGAAAACCATTAAATGCTTTGTGTGTTCAACAATTTAACCTTTAAAGTTTTCCAAACCACTAATGGTTCTTACATGACCATTTATAGTTAAATCCACTTGCACCCATGGTTAGGGACTTTGACCCCTAACTCAACCCTCATGTGACCCATGTGTCTTCTCAAGCATTTATTGCTTTGACCATGGTTATCCTCACTAACTCTTGCACAAGAGTTTATCCATTGGATAAAAACATTATTCTTTGGATAATGAATTTATTCACTCAACCCAACCTTAACCTTAACCCCCAAGTTAACTCTCAAGTCATGTCAAGCATTTAATGCTTCTTCCCTCTCCTGTCAACCCATCTCATATTGACACTTGTCATCCTGGGATTGGGTTGAAAACCCTCACATGGATTGAATATCATTCAATCCCGACCCTTGTTGAGATTACTCAATCTCAACCATCCATTGCTCCATTTTTCCTATAAATAGAGCTCACAATCCTCATTTTCAAATCCTCAAGCATTTAGCATTTATAGTCATAACCCTGAAAACTTGTATGCATTTACATTATAATGAATTTTAGAGAAGAGCATTTAGCATAAATCACATACATTGTTATTTTGGTCTAAAAAATAAATCATTCTCATTTCATAGCATCTAATATTAGTTTTTGTTCACATTTGCATATCATTTTGAGAACAATCATCTTTCATCTTGAATCTCCATAAGGCATCCATAGAGCAAAAGCTGCTGAGAGCTACACTAATTTGGAACTTGGAGAGGAGAGGAACAAGGGAGGAGGGACTACGAGCATGGTAGAAGACATTAGATGTCTTCTTGCATTTATATTCATAGTTAAATGATTTACTTTGTTTTTAGTGTCTCTCTTGGTATGTCTGCTTAGACTAGTTTTTGGTGATTAACACTAACTCTTCTTTGTTTCTTGTGTTTCTTATGTGTTATACGACCACAGGTTTTAGTCTAAACATTAACCCCTTTTTGCAGAGATCAATAATAATATGGAAAATTGAATTATTTTTCTAGATGAAGTCACTCCCCTTCTACGAGTAAATGTGAATATTGACCAAGATATTTTTTATTTAATTGTTATTACCATAGTGAGTGATTTTTACTTATTATATAATTTATTCCATCAATCACTTCAGATTTAATTTTTTAGTGTGTGTAGTTTACAAGTAGGAGTCAAGGTATATTAGTTTTAGTAATTACTAGTAATCACACTTTGGTGTGCAATGGGTACATTGGAGTGGCGTGGAAGGTCAATTAGGAAAATTGTTGGTCTATTAGTTGTAAACATTTGTGCAGTACATGATATTTGACAAATGATGTTGTTTATACAATTAAGGTCTCAATGGAGAAGTGATAGCTTCAAATCAACCATGCATCCTTTCAAACATGAAAAAAAAACCTTTGAATGAAGAAGACAAATCCATGTACTATGTTAGATAGGGGTGTCCATGAGGCAAGGAATCATATTGAGAGTCTACATCTCCAAATTTTTCTTAATGACCAATGACACTATAATATGATGTAAAATTTTGTGCTACTAGTGTTTGTTAATGGTATTCTACCTAATGTTTTCCCACTCTATATCGAGCAATGTCTCTAAATCTACCCTAAAACTTGTTCGTGTCAAAATATTAAAATTTTTGTTAAGGATAAAATCATAATTATTTTTTCTCAAAAAACATAATGGTACATCATGGTTTTTATAAGGAGGTTGATCAAAGACCATCCATGACTTTTTGCAAAAAGACATTATATCATTATAATTGTTCCAACTGACATAGAATAATATTGAAATTTTAACAATTGGTGTATTGGTTTTGGGATTAGTAAAAGGAACACATATTTGACTTTTTGTTACCTCTTTTTGTTTCACTTCATTGCAGGATATATTTCTCTCATAAAATTTATGACATGAATCTCTATGAGTATTTCATTGATGAATTTGAGTCATCAGTGAGCCAATTTTCATCATAATTTATTTCAATGATGAGGTAAGTGATCGATGGTGGTGATTTGCTATGAATGTCTTCTTTGTAAATAATTTTGTAATTTATTTTTTTAATTTTAAATGCCATAATATTTTTTTTCGCTTTGTCTTAGGTTTTTCAAAAATGTTAAAGGAGATTTGGGTGATGTGGGGTTATCGTTAGGTTTTGGTCAATTTTCATTGGTTAGTCACAATGTATTGGTTATTGATTTCTTCTCCTTTTTTGACTTTATGGAACAAAAATATTAAAAAGTATTCTTACATGCATGCAACTTATATAATATGTGCATATTATAAAATATGAGCACATTATATAACACAATATTTATCGAGCTAGAATGTGAGCGTTACATTTATTTCAACATAATGTGGTAGTGCTCCTTTTACAAAAAACTAAAGAATGTTATATATTAAAATATCTAATTATAAATTTATAAAATATTTTATATTGGTCTTTACATAATAAATGTTCTAGATAATCTTCTTCTTATGTTATGAGAGTGAGGGTAACTTTTCTTGTCTATGTCATTATATACTAGTTTTCCACATGTGTTTTTCATAAATTGCTTTTCTTGATGACTCAAGTAACAAAATAGGTTGCTAAATTATATAATGTCAATCCATATGAGTCCCTTTTGACATGTGTTTACATTTTTGTTTCAAGTGTTTTTTCCCTTTTTAGTTCATTTTACACTAGTGCCTCACGTGCAACTTTCTTGTGTGTGTGTGTGCGTGCGCGCGTGTGTGTTTAATAGTTATCTTGGCAAGATTTCTAGATTTGACGATGTAAAAAATTATCATCAACATTTTGGATCATACTCTATGATCCAATATACTAGTAAGATAGCTAGTGACGAGTAATGAAAGGATGTTAGTAGACCAAGATAAACAAATAAATTAGGGGAAAGACAAAACAAAACTAAAGAAATATTATCTTAGTCTCTACCATTCTTCCATTCTCTTTTGTAACTATATCATCTCAATGACACATTACGAGGATAACTTGAAAAACTTTGATAATAAAAAATTTACATAGTCAAAATCAAAAATCTTGTCAAACTAAATTTTGGATGTTAATTTAATTGTTACAAGTTATCCTGGTTCACTACCATCCTTAAATTTGTTTTGGCTAGCTATCTCATTCTAATGATGGATCATGGAGTAAGATTTAAAACATTGATAGTAAAAAAAATAAAAATCACAGTCAAACCCAAAAATCTTGTCAAGCTGACTTTTGGTTGTTAATTGAATTGTTATAAGTTATCTTGGTTTGCAATCATAATTTCATTCTTCTACATATCTCATTCAGATGATGGATCATGGAGTGTGATTCAAAACATTGATAATAAAAAAATACATAATCAAATCCAAAATCTTACCAAAATAACTTTTTGAATTTATTAATCTTTCTTACTTTTATTAGATTTGTTGTAGACAACATGTTCAATTGTGTCTAAACTAGCAATTGCACCTTGGTGTGCAATGGTTACGCCGAAGAGATTTTGGAAGGACAATTAGGAATTTTTTTGTTTTATTATTTACATACAATTGCACAACACATGAGATTAGTGGAGAAGTGATAACTTAAAATCAATTGTTTTTCCATTACACAGAGAGAGAGAGAGAGAGAGAGAGAGAGAGAGAGAGAGAGAGAGAGAGAGAGAGAGAGAGAGAGAGAGAGAGAGAGAGAGAGAGAGAGAGAGAGAGAGAGAGAGAGAGAGAGAGAGAGAGAGAGAGAGAGATGGGGATAGATAGAGATGAAAGAGATAAATATATAGAGGGGGAGAGATGGAGGTGGATGAATAGAGCGAGGGAGATATGTCCATAAAGAGATAAAGATAGAGAGGAAGAGATAGAGAGATATGAAGGAAGAGGGAGAGATGGAGAGAGATATAGATGGTGAGATAGAGTGATAAAGAGATAGAGATATAAGGAGATATAAATATAGGAGGAGGGGGAGATCAATAACGATAGAGAGATAGAGAGAGATACAAACAAAGAGAGATAGATATTGACAAACAAAGATGAAGAGAGGGAGAAATATCTCAATATACATGAAGTGGTAGAGGGAGAGGGAGAGAGGGAGAGACATAGTGATATAGGGAGGTAGAAAAAAATATGGATAGAGAGAGGAGTGAGAGAAAGGTACATAGAAATAGAGAGATAGAGATGTAGATTAGGAGAGATGGAGTTAATATGAGAGAGAGGAGGGGGAGAGGAGAAGATATCTCAATATATATAGTGGATTAGGGAGAGAGATATGGATAGAGAGAGCAACAAGAGGTAGGAGAGAAATAGAGAGAGATACACCTAGAGTAGGAGAGATGGAGTGAATAATGAGATATAAATAGAGAGAAGAAATAAGGAGTGTGTATATGTGAATGAGAGAGAGGAGAGAATATAGAGAATTAGAGAGATATAAAACATGGAGTGATGAGGAGAGAGGGAGGAAAAAATGAGAGACACATGTAACACAAGAAACATAGAAGGGATGAGAGAAATAAATATAGAGAGAGGGAGAGATGGAAGGAGAGAAGAAGAGGGAGAGGGAGAAATAAAGATTGAAAGAAGGAGATAATGGTAGAGGGGGAGATAGAGAAATAGATAGGAAATGATACATAAAGAGAGGTAGAGAGAGAAATATATAAAGAAAGATTAGGAGAGATAGAAGAAGAGATAGGGTGAATAAGGGAGAGATAGATAGTGATAATAAGATAAGATAAAGAGGGAGAGGGAGATATGGGAAGAAATAGATAAAGGGGTCAGGAGTGAGAGATAAGTGAGGTGATAGATACAAGTAATAGAGAGAGATAGAAAGGAAGGGAGAAACATGGTGTGTGTGTGTGTGTGTGCGTGTGTGTGTGTGTGTGGTGTGTGTGTGGAGAGAGAGAGAGAGAGAGAGAGAGGAGAGAGAGAGGAGAGAGAGAGAGAGAGAGAGAGGAGAGAGAGAGAGAGAGAGAGAGAGAGAGAGAGAGAGAGAGAGAGAGAGAGAGAGAGGAATAGATAAGGATAGAAAGAGGGAGAGATGAAGAGATAGATATATTAGGAATGATAGAGGGGAAGAGAGAGTGATGCGGGAAGAGGTAAGAAGATAGAGATAAGGAGAGAAATATAGAGGGAGATAGAGGTAAGACTGTTAGATTTGTACATATTGATTTAATTTACAATATATAGTATATTATGTTATATTTATAATATTTGAAAGAGGTGAAATGGTTACGCCGATAGTAATATATGGTTTGAGTAATATATTGAAAGGCACACAAAAGTTGGAAGAAATAAACACTCTTTTTTAGGAGTATTTATTTAGAATACCATTGAGTTGATCTTGAAATGTGGAAAAAAGTTGAACATTCAAACAAATGCAACTTATAATTTAAATCGACAAGCTATGCAAAATGCTTTTGTAATACAAATTATTTTTACGATGTATGAAGACAAATAACTTAGGATATTGATTGTACATTGAGTAAATTTGTTGTTGGTTGTTGAGACATATTATATACAATTGTTACAATTCAGAAAATATATAGAATTTTGTTAATTACTTCAAGGATATGTAAGTTTATTCATCCAT
The DNA here is from genome assembly GCF_030272615.1 of Cryptomeria japonica. NCBI lineage: Eukaryota > Viridiplantae > Streptophyta > Pinopsida > Cupressales > Cupressaceae > Cryptomeria > Cryptomeria japonica. The sequence continues at coordinate 537,015,387 of NC_081405.1, read as the reverse complement.
TGGTTTGTCCCCCAAAATCTTATTTTTCTTTTTCAGAGCAAGGTGTCAAACAAATGTTGGATTGTAGTATAAGTACAACAGAATATGATCTTTGTGTAATAGTCTTGCAAATAGTAGATTGACCTTAATATTTATAATTTTATTTGTGAATTATGAGTCACTTTACAAGTCTGGTGTCATATTTGTAGATTGTATGTCTTTATCTATAAGATAAGTATAGTACTTGCAAATGACAAGACAAGATGTATACATAAATAAAATATCCATACCAACTACCAATTGATAATAATATTAGGTCACAAAACTTATGAGGAGGATCCCCATCATCACCAACCTCTCCTGGTAAGTGAGATGAGAACGAGAATGCAAGACAACTATTATTATTGCTATTGGTTGTTAATGTTTAACAGTGCCATGTAATGCCCAATGTGTCAAGGGTTCAAAAATGTTTTAAATTTTTTTTTTTACTTTTTATTATTGGTTTTATTTTGCACTTTGCACTTTTATTGGAAGCACCAAATTTAATTATTCTATGCTTGAGTATTTTGAAAACTGCTTAAAAATCTCTCCCAAATGGTTATGTTTTTTATTGTCTTCTATTAAAATATTTCTTTCTAATGTGATTTACTTTCAAAATATGACATATTACAATATATCTCATGTGTATAGTTGAACAACTAACCCAAAACAAAGAATTACAAGTGACATTTCAAGGTTCTATTCAAAATTGTGTGATTTTATTTGTCTTGGCTCCAAACCTCTAGATGTTCCACTTACATTGTAGCAAAGATCAATAATACAATGGGCCATCATGAAATCAAAATGACCCAGAAACTATACCTATAATACTATGTTGCAAGGTACTCATAAGTTAATACCATTGTCAATAGTATGGGCAATCACTACACACAAATCACAATGTTTAACACTACAAAAAGCAACAACCGATATTAGTAAAATTGAAAGACAAGGACTAATATTTACAACTATGTCCAAGGTAAAATTACTATGTGGACTTCGCATTCAACCAACAATCTCCTTTGAGGGCTATTCTAAAAGGCAGAACAATCCATACACAATTATACAGAAAGGAGAGGAAGCTCAACTATAGCTACTATCACTATAGAAATTAAAGGTACATATTTCTCAATCCAATCCTTTTGCAACACTAACTTTAACTCTTCACAATACATGTGAATCTCACTTTCCATATTTTTATTTTGTAGGAGTCCACTCCAATGCATGACAAACTCATCTACAACAAGTCAACATCAAGGAAAGATAAATATATTTACTTCAACCAATTTCCATTACATAATGCAAATTATATATATTTACCTCAGTCAACTTATTCTCTCAAAATTTTATTTTGTAGAAATCACCTTTAATTCATTTTAATTCATGATGATGCCATCTTCAAAAGGCCAACATCATTTTGCAAGAATCAATGCCAAATCATTAGAAGATCACCTTCAAAAGGTCAACATCAACAACAAAGAAGATATATCAATGATTAAAATTAATCTTAATACTAACCATAACCCTAACCCTGATCCTAACCTAAGCTTTATCTTAGAATGGAAACCTTATTTTTTTCAACTCTTAATCTTGACCTTAAGCTAACCTTAACCCTAACCCTACCTATAATTAATAAATGGTACATATTATTAATCTTGGTATATATTATTTAATATTCACATTAGATTGAGGATTGTAATTCAATTCATGAAAAATTGTGTTGTACATATTGTAATAAATTTTTTATACAAATTTTCTCATCATTTTTTATGGCAAATAATTTTTAAATTATTTAAATTTTCAATATTTTTTCAAATTGAAACAATTCTTTTTTAAATTTATATAATATTATTGGATATAACTTATATGTGCATAATTTTTTAAAATGACAACAAATAATATATCAATAGAAAGGTTTCCTTACAATATAATCGAAACTATTTGTAATGGTTATCTTTTTTACTTAATTTCATCAAGGTTGGGTTTTTTAAATTGGGATAATGGCGAAGTTTGTGTTAGATGGGTAAAAAACAAATCTATTTAAAAAAATAATTTAATTTGAATTTATAATCAACTGTGGTCACCCATTTGTTATTTTTTTTTTAATTTAAAACTAGTGCCATTTCAATGTTAACCTAATTGATTTCATTTCAATAATTTATGAATAGCGTCATTTTAATTTTATTTATATTTATTTCATAAATAAGCTCACATAATTTGTTTTAAGTATGAAAACTATGAAGTTAGGTTAAATCAATAACAAAATAAGATTAATGATGTAATATAAAATTATTAATTTTTCCAATTTCAAAATTATTCAAAGAAATTTTGAAATAAAAAATATGTTTGTCCAAAAATTAAAAAAAATATATAAAGAAAAAAGTCATAAATTAAGATTACTTTTGTTTAAAGTTGCTTAAAAAGCTATAAATAATGTTCAAATCCAAAGATTTAAAAGTCACTCAAGAATAATAAAAATTAATCGTTAAGTAAAGCGAGACAAGAATAATAAAATCTCTTTGTGAATGAAAGGGATAGCAAAAAAGAGTAAGGGAGAGAAAGAAAGGGAATGAAAAAGAGAGAGTAAATTTAAAATTTAGTTATTATATAAATAAAAATAAAAAATAAAAAATATAATTTTTTTACAATAATATTTTTTTTAATAAGATAAATAATTATTAATTATATCATTTCTAATAACTCTTAATTATTATTTTGTAGTTTAAATTTAAAACTTAATTTTTTTAATCTATATATTTTATTACTATCTATTTTAATATTAAAATTGTTATACATTTAAATTGTTGTTTTGTATTTTAATACTTAAAATTATTATACAATCAACTTTTAAAACACATTTATTCAACCATAATTTTTATTTTTTAATATATATATTTCTATATAAATTAAAATGAAAGTTTAATAAATAATTTTCTACAATAAATAAGGTTTCAATAAAAATAATTTCAAGCTTAAATTTAAATTTTACAATTTAAATAATATTTTCATAAAATTAAACTGCTATACAATTAAATTTAAAAATGTTTTTATTTAAACTAAATTTTATAAAAAACATACAACAAAATTAAAAAAATATATATTATTTATCACTTTAAATAATTTTAATAAATTTTCAATGTAAAAAATTAATAAAATTATTATTAATATTTTATTATGTAATTATATATGATAATTGAAAATAATTTTAAAATAATTTTTATAAATTATAAAATATAATTTTATATCTTAGTTTTAATTATAAATTATAATGAAAATAAAACTAAGAATATTAGTTAATTTAATTACATTATCATTTGACATAAAATATAAGTGAATTTATTTTTAAATATATTTTTCACTAATAAAAATATCATATAGAATTTAAAAAACATGACATATTTTTCAAATACAAAATATAAATCATGATCAAATAAAACAAAAAGAATACACCCTTAGCTCATAGAATAGCCTCCATGTGAGAAGGTTGGTACTTTTTTTCTTTAAATTAAAAGTAATAAGATGATTATTTTTTTTATATTGTGTACAAGGAAAATGAAATGTAAGTAATGGAAGGGTACCCCTAGTACTAGATTGCAAAGGAGCCTAACAAATTGATAATGGAAAGTTCATTGATGAATATCACATGTACCAATAGTGGATAATTTTGCACAAATGTCCCAGTAGTAGTGCACAAATGGGCTAGTAGTGGTGCACAAATGGGCTAATTATAGTAAAAAAATGTCAAAAAAGCTGATCTACTACTGGGGCATTTGTCCACTACTACTGCAAATTTTGAGTTATCTACTTTTGGTGCAAAGGAGTTCATGTATGGGTAGACACTTTGAAATGCCACTTTTTGACCTTTTGACACATAATGATTTCCACAACGTGCATTGTCACTACCCAGAAGCTAGATCCTTAGTCATAAGCAGTTAAGTCGTATACAAAGACAACAACAAAAAATTTGAAATCCAATGTATGGTTTGAGAGTTCTATGTGCGTGAAGTTAGCTATGTCCACTATTGGTACTCTTCCCCTATGTATTATTTCTTCAAATTGAAAAAAATGAAGCATTTTATTTGTCCGTATTAAGACTTCCTAGGGCATGCTATATTCTTTTTTGGGTGCCTTCCCATGGTATCATGGCAAGTGGCACTATAATTGCGAGGCAGAGAAAAATGGTACCCTCCACAAGGATTAGGTGTGTTTACTTCACATCTCAAGATGACATCATATTCGAAACAAATAATTGAAGCTTCTTAGCTTGCTTTCCACATTTTGAAAATGCAATATGGTTTTGCACATAAGGAAGCCACAATACGGTGAGAGAGTAGTTAGTACACAGGTAGGGTGCAATTAATGAAAATATCTAATGGACGAAACCATTCCAATCCTCTTGCATAACTTTTTATAAGTTCTGAGCTATTGGTGAACAAAAGGAGCTTGTCCATCTCATATAGGATACGCCTTCTGTGTAAATTAAACGATACATTGGATTTTGACAAATTTTTTTGCTCTCTTTGTGCGACTTACTGCTTATAGCTATTGTTCTAGCTTTTGGATGGTAACAATGCACGTTGTGCGATCTGTTGTGTCAAAAAAAGTACACATTTGAAACTATTGTCTGGTACTTGTTTAAGTGCACTTAAAATTGCCAATACCTATGCATAAATGCCTCAATAGTGGTGTTATGGATACCAATAAAGATGCACAAACGAACCAATTATGATCCAAAATTGCTAACAAATAAGTAGCTATTGATACATGTAAAATTTATTAATGAACTTATTTTTTGATTTTTTTTAAAATTAATAATTAAAAGATTGAATATAGAATGACTATTATAACTCTAATAGATACCAATATAACTATTTCACCTCCATTTGATGAAACTTTTACCTTTGGGAAATCTACCAATGATGCCCATGCTCGCATGGGTACATCTCACAATCCTCCTACACAGAAAAAAACCCAACCAACAGGAAAATGGAGAGCATTTGGAGTAATGATGAAGAAGCATAGACAATCATAAAAGAAGTAATTATGGACCCTTTTGATTGATTGATAGATAGTTTGCAGTTGGTAAGTTGGCCATACCTATTAAGATTTGACAGACTCCATTTTGAAGGGAATACTTGGGCAAATGTGGAGCATCTTCGTACGACATATATTGGAGAAAATCAAATCTCTCCTACTACATGCATAAAATCACATCCTTATCAGAGCTATCACTCAATCAAAAGGACCAGATTGTGTGCTGGAAGGATTCATTAAATCTGCATGCAGTACGAAAGAATTAGAAAAGTGATTCTCTGAATATCATACCAATTTCTTTCTATATGTTTAATTCCTGATGTCAAACTATAGTCACTATAGTATAAGTATATACTAGCAATTACACCTTGGTGTGCAATGGGTACACCGAATAGGTATCTAGAAATAGAGATAGAGATGGAGATGAAGAGGGATGAAAGAAGAAATATGGAGAGATAGAGTTATAGAGGAAAAGTGACATAGATATAAAGGTCTAGGAAGAGGAAGATAGAGGGATGGATAAAGAGGGAGATATGTAGATAAAGGGAGAGAGGAAGATAGAGGTAGAGATGTAGATAAAGGGAGAGAGGGAGAGGGAGAGAAATAGATAGATAGAGAGAGAGAGAGAGAGAGAGAGAGAGAGAGAGAGAGAGAGAGAGAGAGAGAGAGAGAGAGAGAGAGAGAGAGAGAGAGAGAGAGAGAGAGAGAGAGAGAGAGAGAGAGGAATAGATAAAGAGATATAGAGGATGAAGGAGAGGGAGAGATCTAGAGAGATATGTAGATGGTCAAATAAAGTGATAGAGGGATATTAATATAAGGACATACATATGGAAGGAAAGGGAGATAAAGATAGAGAAGCAATACAAGTAATAGACCGAGAGAGGTATAAAGAGAGAGAGAGAGGGAGAGATAAAGAGGGGGAGATAGAGAGAGATATATAGATGGTGATGGGGAGGGAGAAATCAAGTGTGTGTGTGTGTGTGTGTGTGTGTGTGTGAGAGAGAGAGAGAGAGAGAGAGAGAGAGAGAGAGAGAGAGAGAGAGAGAGAGAGAGAGAGAGAGAGAGAGAGAGAGAGAGATATATATATATATATATATATATATATAAAGAGGGATGGGGAGAGATAGAATGATATACAAAGAGATATATAACTTGGGGGAGAGAAAGGGGGATAGTGACAAATAGAGGAGGTGATAAATACAAGTAATAGAGAGAGGAAGAGAGAGAGGAGGGAGAGATCAAAGTTCAAAATGTAATTATTGTGTAACAAATCAAATTACAAATTGTACTACTTCTAATAACTTTTATTGTCATATATAAAATTGACATACTCTCTTCCTAATTCTTCTAAATTTGCTTAGATGAATTTAAAATAGCATCATAGTTTCATATATATTAGATTAGATTAAATAATATTTTATATTTAATATAAAATAAATATGATTATAATATTAATTATAAATAAATGAAACATAGTTGTAGTATTATTTAGAAAATAAATTTAATAATATACACTATATTAAATATAGTCTGTGATATAATATTTTTAAATATAATGATTCACATTGTTTTGATTAAGTAAAAATAGGTATTTGAAAGGTACCCGAACCTTTTACAAGCCAGGAGAATAGAAAAGCTTTAAAAAGTGCCTGATCACTTCAAAAAGTCAAAATGAACCCACCGGAAGGGCACAACTTAAAACATCATTACATAAAACTCGGAACAGACAACAAAAGGAAAGCAAAAGATAGCAAAGAGACAGAACCAAGGACAACAACTGGAACTAAATACGATTCAGGATCTCCTCAGCGTGAACAACCATTTGTTTCATGTTGTTCGCTGAGGTCTTCATATCCTCCAGCTCACGACCTTCGATGTCGACCTTATTCTTTGTGTTGGCTCTGGTCCTCCTTTCATGACCCTTCTTGTTCACCTGCTCTTTATCACCATCCTTCTCTACATTATTCTCGTAGCTGTTGATAAAGATGTTCATGTTGTCCACCGAAGATTTAAGGATTTGGAAATTTTAATCAGCAAGCTACTTGACATTGTGCTCCAGCTTGTCAATTCTGCTGCCAAAATCTTTCAATTTGTTGTCCATTTCCTTTCTATCTCCCATCTCATTGACCTTTTTCTCCGTGGCTAAGATTTTTCCAACCATACATTCAATAGCTTGTGCATTATGCAGAACGATCACTAACTCTTTAACATGCTCCGCCAAGGGCTTGTCACCAACTGTAATTCTTGCCATGGCTTGTGTATCAGTTTTCAAACTATTAATATCCTTCACCAAAGTAGTAATGGTCTCACAGAAAGCCTTAATGGTATCTTTGTCACCACTATCACTTTGACCCCCTTTTTCCTCGTTATGCAGACTAGTGGTATTCACGGTCTCCATGGTTTCCAAATTATCCTTAACCGGGTTACCCTCCCCTTCTTTGTCCTGACTATCAATCCTCTTATTATCATCATCCTCCTCCTTAGACTCAACCAGAACATAATTGAGATCAGAATTGCTACCCTTTTTAGTGTTCTTTTTCTGAGCCTTCTTTCCAGAGGCTTTCCCTTTCCTCTTTTGAACAGGTTTTTCCTCAAGGGAATCAGTTTCAGAGTCTGACATTTCAGATTCCACAATAATCCTCCTCTTCTTGGCCCTAATCCTCACTTTTTTGCTAGTTTCTTCCAACTCTCCCTTGGTCTCAGAATCAAAGTTGAAACCACTATCCTTACTTTCCGTAGTCTCATCTATGGCATTTTTGCCTTTAATAGGCTTTTCAATGCACTTCCCCTTTATCATTTTATAAACCAGGACCATAAGCCCCTGGTGGAAGGCATGATTGCCTTTAGGGTCCTTCTGGATCTCCTTTATAGTATGATCCATAGAATAGGCCAGGTAATAGGGAAGGCTAACCCTTTCTCCGTGACGGAAATGGTTAAGAAGGACGAAGTGATGCCCATAAGCCCTGGTAAACCTACCATCTAAGGTAATATATTCAATAGAAGCAAATAAGACAAACCTCCATGGCCTGCAAATTCTCTTCGGGGAGTGGTAGGAGTTGTCAATTTTGATCATCTTTTTTCTCTCACCATCCGTAACAGGAAACTTGTCTGCAGCTTTATCTGATATCCCTCTATCCCTGTAAAATTTCATACGCTCGGTAGTCATAATGATTCACATTGTTAAATATAAAATTTATATCAAATATTATACGCAATAATTAATATTATTATAATATATGTGTGAAATTTGTATTAAATAAAAAATATTATATATTGACTATATATTTATATGTAATATTTTTTATTAAATATATTATTTAAAAAGTAAATTAAAATTATGTATAGTATATTTTATATTATATTAAATATTATTAAGATCATAATTAGTTAACACTCAATTAAAATTTGTTCTAATTATTAATTAATTCTTTGAAATTTATATAGATTAGTTTTTTTTATATTAGAGATCGAGAGACCGAAAAAAAGGTTTATACAAAAGAGTTAAGGGGAGGCAGGGCCTCAACCGTCAAGCAATGAAACCGAAAAGATTTAAATGAGTAGCATATACAGTGCTCTACAAAAACTCATAATGAGAAAAGACTGAGAAGTATATAAAGTTATGTTTGTTGTCATAAGGCACTAGTGCAGGATTTCATCCTGGTCCTCCAGCCATGTGGTCTAGCCCTGTGGTCCTTCCATCCAGACCACCTTCTTCCTTTCCATGATCTGTGTACACATCTCAATTCTATTGAAGGGGGGAATTCTGGTATCTTGAAGCTCCTTGATCAATTTATTTACTGCAACCTCAAAGGCGGTTTGGTTCTCTGCGATCTTGGCCCATTCATACCCATCTTGCATTTTGTAGATAAACATGGTGGCTCAGCCTTCTTTGAGGAACCACAACAGTTTTTTTCACTCAACATTCATCAGAAAGCAAACCTGTACAACAATTTTGTAATGTGTGAGTTTTTTTAAAAAAACCAGTAAGTTCCCTAACATTACCTTGGAACTTTTCCTCATTTTTGAGTTTCCAAATAAACCAAAGGATGAAAGAAGACAAAATTTGCCATATTAAGTTAGCATCCTTTTTAAGTCTATGGATGAAACCAGTAACTATATCATAAGTAAAGACATGTTCAGTAATAGATATTCCAAAAATTAACCAGATCTCCCTCACAAAAGGGCAGTCAAGGAAGATGTGTCGAGTGAACTCAGGCTTATTGCAAACAAAGCACAGATCGTATGCAACCAAGTTATTCCTAATAGGCAATCTATCCAGTAAGAGCTGCCATCTGAAACATTTAATCTTAGGGGGGATGGGAGATTTCCAAAGCTTCTCAAAGGTTTTATGCCAGCTGATGAGGTTGTGGTCAACATTCCACAAGGTATTAACATGATCGATCACTGAGGTATCTTGGTTAAGCAAGTTGTAAATAACCTTGGCTTTAATTTTGGGGAGGGGGGAGCCATCCTTCCATAGGAATGAGAGGTACCTGTGGGCGTCGACATGAGTGTTTCTGGGAAGGTTGAGGGCATTACATGCATTTTGAATCATATTGTAGGTCCGCTTATGCGAAGTAGGGAGATCATGCTTACTACTAAGGTCCTCCCATGTGATGAGGTTGTCATTCTCCAGAATATCCATAAGATACTTGACTCCCTTATTATGCCAGTATCTAGCTGAGCAGCCTTGGGTTAAGGCTAGAGGCTTTGAGTTATGGTAGAGGTTCCACCATATCGATCTTTCACCATGAAGAGTGTTATCACACTCAATGCTAGAGTTGACAATAAGTCTACGCACATGCTTCCAAGCTTTCCAAATGGACTTAAACACCCAAGTGCCTTGGACAGACACAAAGAAGCTACCAGTAACTATATCACTGAATGGGAGGGCTTTCCATGATTTGGTAGCCTTGGGGGCACCATTTTGAATGTTATTTTTGACATGAATCTTCCAAGGTTCTTGCCCTTCTAGTGCATGGAATATCCACTTGGCAGCGGGGGAGATTCCTTGCATTATGAGATCCTTAAGGCCCAGGCCACCAATTTTTTTGTCTAAGGGGCACTAGGCCCATTTAACCACATGAGCCTTTCTTTTGCCCTTACCATCAGACCAGAGGAAGTGCTTGATAGCCTTTTGGATTTCAAAAACTTGGTAGTTGCTGAACATCCAAGCCGAGGAGTGGTAGATACTGTATGAGTAGAGGATTTTTTGGCATACTTGAATCCTACCGGCTAGGGAGAGGATCCTATTGTTCCACTTGTTAAGTTTTTTTAGTCTATTTTCCCTTTGACCCAACTCCACATGTCTCGAAGAGAGGGAGATATAGAGAAGGGGATACCAAGATACCTGACTATCGTATTGGGTCCTCCCCATGAGTATTCGAAATGCTGAAGCCAGTTCGGTGGTTCATCTTTCCATCCAAGTAGGATAGATTTGGAACTAGAGATTCGGGCTCCAGAGGCTTTACCAAAGATGTCAAGTTTTAGATTGAGGGAGTCAATATTATGCCTAGAGAGCTCCAAGAAGAGAGAGGTATCATCGACAAACTGGATATTGAGCAATTTAGAATCATTTAGCATCTTAATTCCATGAATTCTAGGAGATAGGGTGTCATCTCTAAGGAGATAGAATAGGGCATCTGAGGAAATAACAAATAGAGTAGGGGTAAGAGGGCAGCCCTGCCTAATGGATCTAGAGAGAGGAATAGGTTGGGACAGAGTTCCATTAACTTCAATCAGGGCAGAAGCGTCTTTGAGGAGAATTCAGACATAGTCACAGAATTCGTTAGGGAAGCCAAAAGCTTGGAGCATCATGAGGATGAAATCCCACTCGACCCTGTCATAGGCTTTTTCAAAGTCAACAAGGAACATGACTGAATCTTGGTTAGAGGTTCTAGCCCATTCCATGGATTCCCAGCTAGTGACAAGGTTTTCCAATATATACTTGCCTTTAATCCAGTTTGGGTAGAGCAAATGAATATTGGAAGAATCTTTTCAAGGCGGGAAGCTAAGGCTTTGGCTAGAATTTTATAGGAGACGTTAAGGAGGGTGATTGGTCTCTAGTTTTTAATGAGTTCTTTGTCCCCTTCTTTAGGTATGAGTTTAACTATACCTTTATTTATGAATTCCTTAGGGAGCCGGTGTCACGAGCTTCATTGTATATGTCATAGAGGTCATGTGTGACCCATTCAAGATTGGCTTTGTAGAATTCTGCAGGGAGTCCATCGGGGCCTAGGGCCTTAATATCCTTGAGAGCCTTAATGGCATCAGGAATTTCTTGTATAGAGATCCTGGCTCTGAGGAGGAGAGCATCATCCTCAGAGATTCTTTTAGGGATAATAGAACTACATTTATGTCGAGCATCTTTCGAGGCTTCATTATCTTCTGAGGTAAAGAGAGTCCTATAGAACATTTCGAAGGCCTCTTTGATCTCATTGAGATCCAGGAGTTTCTTGTTGTCTACAGTTATTCTATTAATTTTTTTTTTGTTTTGCTTCTGCTTCAGGAGATTAAAGAAGATTTTTGAGCCTTTATCTCCAAATTGGAGCCAATGGTTGCAGGCTCTAATGAAGGCTCCCCTGAGTTTGACTTGTTGATGCTTTTTGAGGATATCTCTGGCTTTCGAGACAAGCTTAACCAAGGTAGGGGAAGAGGGTTGAGATTGGACATCTTGTTCTAAGGAGTGGAGGCGATGGGTGAGAGTTTTTTCTAGGGCTCTAGAGTCCTTGGATTTCTTCTAGCCAATAGTTTGGAGAACTTTTTGCCAGGAGGAGACATTCCTTTTCCATCTAAGGGTGCATGATTGGGGAAGCTGAGGTTGAAGGTTGAAGAGCCTGACCAACTTAATGGCACCTAGGACATCTCTATTTTTTAGCAGGGAGGTGTTGAGAATAAATTTCTTATTACAGGAGTAGCTGTTAGGGATGGTGTTTCTAGTGTTAATGACCGCTAGGATAGGAAAGTGGTCAGAAAGGGTAACAGGAAGGACAACAACCACATTCCTCAAGTGATTAGGGGAGAAGGAGAAGAAGTTATTATTAACATAAAACCTGTCTAGTCTGGAGTAAATGCGATTGGGGCCTCGCTGAAAGTTGCACCAAATGTACCACAGGTTAGAGGCAATAGTTTTAGTGCCCTCGAGGGGGTCAAATAACTGTAGTTTTTGTTTAAATTTATCCCAGTGAGGTTTTTGAAAATTCTTCCATTCAAAAGGAAGTCCCCCAATCTTGTCATCTTGATGCTCAGTCATATTGAAGTCTCCAACCACAATCCAGGGGATACTTGGGAGGGATGCCAACCAATTCCAAAGGGACACTCTTTCCTTGTAGTCATTAGGTGCATATACGGAGCATACGCCAAAGCAGGAGCCCCTAATATCTAGGGTAGCCCAGGCTGCTCTATTACATGGGGAGATTCCCTTATCCCTAATGTTACTTGCCCATTTAGGGGCAATAAGAAGGCCAACTCCCCCCTTTCCTTTCGGGTGCTTGGTGCAAATTTCGATTGCGTCTCTCTAGATAAAGTCAAGTGAACTGTCGAGATGGAACCCCACAGATTTAAGTTCTTGCAACATCAAAAAATCTAGGTTCTTATGACAGTTCAGAGAACTTTTGATGACAAACTTCCTATCAGGCGACTCAAGGCCTCTAATATTCCAAGAGATGTATTTCATTAGAGAGGAGGATTAAGAAGGGCAATTAGGGAGACCACATGGATCTCCAGATTTCTTTTTATTCTTGGAGCCTATAGGCCTACCTTTCTTCTTAGCCAAGGAGGATCCTTTCATAAGGTCATCCTCATCTTCATTAACTTCAGATGGTTCAGTCTTAGTATCTGCATTTCCTCCTATGTCAGACCCAGACATTTGGGAGCCTGGAAAGCCAAGGAGCATCATGCTAGACCTAATTTCATCTAAACCCTTATTGGCATAGATCACTTCAATAACATGATTGTCCTCTAATTCTTTGAGCACAGATGCTGTCGAGGTGTTGGAGATGTTAACCTCAGGGGTAAGACCTGCAAGTGATGAGGAGTTTGAGTTCTTGGGAGTTCCAGACCTAAGCATCAATCTTGCAGGGTTATCACTGGTGCTAGCCTTACCATCACCTCAACTATGGTTCTCAAGATTTTTAACCATTTTTTTAACTACAAAGTTAGCTGGGGTTTGAGAGGTAGTGGGTGTGTTATTATTTGCAGGGAGGGGGAAATCGCAATTGCCCGTCAATTGGTTTGTGATTGGGATACTAGGTTGGATTTTATTCGGGGCATTCAAGTGGGGAATTTTCTGCCTTCGCTTTCTAGAGGTGACCAATTAAAAGAAGTCAGAGGGCGATTCTACAGGGCAATTTGGGGATTGGAGGTAGGATCGCGGGGTTCAGAGACAAGGGGCGTGTGATCAACATGCATAGGGTTTAATTCCATTGGATTGGTGATGGGTACAAGAGTTTCTTTGTTAGCAGAGAGTGGGGTGGACGAATCTTGATTAAAATTGGTTCTAGGGTTTGAGGATGTATCGATTAAGTTGATGTTGAGTTTTTGTTTTCAGTGATTAATGATTGGGCAATTTTTGCGAGGATGCCCTTCTTTCTTATAGAGAAAGCATGCATTCAAGGCTCCAAGCATGTCAATAGGGCAGACAAAGGTTTCTATATTGATGTTTAGGGTTAAAGATAGAGGGATATCAATCCCTGGCTTAATCGATACAAGCATTTTGGCATCCAGGTTAGGTACCAAGTGGGTTGTCTCATCAATGCAGATTATTTTTCCAAAAGGCTCCATTAATTGGAGAAGAAAATGCCAAATAAAGGGAGGGAGATCCTTAAGGATGACCCATCTAGGGGAGGATAGTGCGAGAACCTCCTCACTAACCGCCTTCGGAGACCATGCTAGGGCACGGAAGGAAGTATTTCCAACTGTCCAATATTGATGTTTCAGAGCCTCACTTTGAGCCTTATGAGTGTTAAAGAAGATAAGATAGAGACCCTTCTGTATTTGCCTGCAAAATGATATCTTAAGCCCTAGTTTCAAATTCCAGAGATTATGAAACCAATCATCTAAGAATTTTCTAGGCGGACATTTCTCAATATCAACACACGCAAAAAAAAATGACAGTGTTACTTAACCTAGCCTTTTCCGAAGTAATTTCATTCATCATTTCATTATTTGGCGAGATGCAGAAGGAGTCCGAAGTAATGCTAGGGCACTTACCTTCCTCACCAGGTCGTTCGTTGCCAGAAGCCTTAAGAAATCGCGCGCTAGGGTTGATTCCATTTGCAGGCGGGGCGACAGTTTCGACGAAGGATTTTTTCAGAGGAGGGTTAGTTTGAGCAACGGATTTAGGCCCATTAATGGCACCGCCTTCCGATTTTGGCTCCATAGAGAACCAGGGTTAAGTCGCATGAGTGACAGGGTAGGCGACGACGTTTAGGATTAAATGAAGCCCAGAGTAATAAATTTGTAGAGTTAAAGATAACGAAAAACAAAGCAACAGAGAAGGGATTCCAAACCGGGTGGAGGAGATTTAAGCCCTCCACAGAGATGTCGAGGTGTCCACATCACTTAGGTTGCCTCGAACGGTCTGCTTATAGCCAGATTGAGAGTTCGCAAACCCCGAGATTCACAGTCGCCGAGATTCGCAGTCCGATTTCCTGTCCTCCTCATATAGATTAGTTTTAAATAATATATATTATATAATATAAAATAATAAATATAATTATAACATTAAGTAGATATATAAATAAAATTTAAATTATCATTATTTTTTTTTTAATTTAACAAATAAAAATTTGCAAACTTAATTTTTTTTAAAGTTAATAAACAAATTACATAATAGATGGTATTCAAGCTTTATAAAGTCCATGAATAATTGTACAAAAATTTATGGATTAAATCATGTGTACTTTTTTATGATTTTTTTTTTTTAATTAGACTTAGTGATCTATTATCAAGAACAAGAAAAAATGAAATAAAAATGCATACAAATCCTTATAACTTGAAAAAGTAACATTTTAATGTAATTATTTTTAATCAAATGCATTCCACATGAACGAGTCCTAACAAATTAATCACACACTAATATTAAAAACATTAAATTGAAATATACAAATAATTAATTTAAAAAAAAAACTAATAATTTTGAAAATGAAAAATTATAATTGAAATATGTTAGTGTAAAGCAAGAATACCTATAATTTCAATTATTACAAAATTGTAATTGAATACAAAATATAGAAACTAACATTTTAATGTAAAAAAATCTAAAAAAAATACAATCAAACATGAACAAATTCTAATAAATTTAAAACACACTAAACTGAATAAAAACATTAAATTAATATAAAATGTGTTTTTGAGAAAACTTATAATCTCAATAATAAAAAATTATAATTTAATCATCAGTAAATAATAAAAATTCCTTAACATAATCAAGAATAAAATAATTCATTATATGTAATAAAAAAAAAGGACTTATTGAAATAGTTGAAACCAAACAAAGAAAATATAATAAACTAAGACTAGTATATCTATCTTTAAAAATTATATTAAAGACTTCATAAATTTATAATTAAGATATCTTAAATAGTTTGAAAGGGCAAATATCTATTAATAACTAAAACTGTGATACATGAATAAAAAGAAAAGGTCGAAATTATTAACTTATAATAAAACATGATGTTAAAAAGCATGAGGACATTTATAAATTATTAGAAGTAATCTGTAGTAAAATATGATAGAATAGGGAGTGTAACATCATAACACTATGATGTTACTAAAAGATAAGAAAAAATATAGAAAATCTAAAAATCTTTATTTAAACCGATTAAAATCTCTCTTATTAATTTTACACAATCTAACCTACCAATGCACATGTTAAAATAACTTAATTTGATAACAAAGTGAAAGGAACAATAACCAAAAACTATGATACAAACTTAAGTTTAAATAAAAGATTTTTTTTTAGAAATCTAAACATTAAACTAATTTTCTCATTCATGTAAAGGAAACCAAAACTTTTTCAATCAACAATAAAAAATATTAATAATTGTCTATTAAAAACATTAATTTAAAAAATTAAAAAACAAATATCAAAATATATTCAAAGTAACCAATAAATTCCTTACCCATGTCAAACAAAACAACAAGTTAATATAGACATATATAAAAAATTATACATACACTAGCTTATTCTATATATAATAAATCAATAAAAAAATAGGCGTCTCTAGAAGGATACCTCTTGGCTTATTCTATATATATTATTAAATATATATAAGCTAGTTTATAGAGGAAAATAAATATAGAATTTTATAAACAAAAATAGTTCATCAAAGCCAAGATCACATCGATGAAGATTAGCTCTCATTTCTGTTTGAAGGTGAAGATTTGGTGATGAAGATTGGATCTCATTTCTATTTGAAGGTGGAGATTTTGTCAATTCATTTTAGCACAATAATGGGGAATTTGCTTGTAAAATTGATAACAAAATTTCCTTGGTAAGAAATTGGAAGGTCTATCACAGAAAGCACAATAACAAAATTTCCTTGGTACCAAACTGGTATTATTGAGAAATTTTCAAATATTTAAATAAACGGTTCTATTCATTTATGATTTAAATTTTTAATTTCACAGATTTTAAAAAGTTATTGATCTTATGTATTTAAATTTGTAATTTCTGTCACGATTTGTTTTTCAGTGTGTGCTTTGCTTTTGGCTAGAATATTCATCTAGTAAGCAAAAACGCTGGTTCTCCAATAAAAAAACACCATATTGCGAGAACAAGGTTTCAATCACAATCTTAGGGTGTATGTAGATGAGGGTTACATTAAGTTTTTAAATAATATTTTTATAATATTTATATTATTTAAGATAAGTTTCTAAATAAAAAATATTAAAACAAAATTCAAATACAAATACTTAAAACATATTCAAATGATTTTAAAATTACTAATATTTAAAACATTTATTTTATTAATAGAAAAAATAAAATAAATATTATAAATTTTCTTAAAAAAGTTTCTTTAATCTTTTCCTAAACAGTGTGTGGTGGGGTAAAAATGTTTGCAAGCTGATTTGTGCAATTTCGAGATCCAAAACAAATTCCTTTATTGGGCAGCGTATGGGCAGCGTACATGTGCACACATCCCGGAATAGATAAAACCAATCCCTTAAAGAAAAAGCGAGAGCAAAGGGATTGGTTTCAAACAAGCGGTGGGAGAGGTTAGGTCGTCGAGCACTGTTTACAATCAAACGTGTCTGCCTTCACTGTGTACGTCGGAAAAATGTGAGTACAGGAAAAAATTTGGTGAAAAAAGATCCGACAGATTTATATGGCATTCACGTGTAGGCAATGCGAAGTTCAGGTGAACATGAATAAGAAGATGGGCCAGTGGAAACGACGACGAGATATTCTGTCGTGGATAGTACAGTCCGAGTGCAGCAAAGGATTGCATTGAAGTTGTCAGAGGCCAAGACCGGTTATGAAAATGGACAGTGCAGTGACAGCGATAAAATAATTGTTCACGATTTCTTCAAACATATCTTACCTACTTTCTGAATATCATACCAATCTCTTTCTATATGTTTAATTCCTATGCCAAACTATAGTCACTATAATGCAGACAAAAATACCTACTCTATATTTTTTAAAAATAGTGATCTTCAACAATAGTCTTAGGTTATCTTTTCTTTCTTTGATATGGTGCTTGCTTTATAAGATTTATAAGATATATAACATAAGGCATTTCTATAAAATTTGAAATGATTTTTTTGATGTTTCTTTAATTGAATTGATTTTTTTTTCTTAGATATTTTTATAAAATTTGAAATGAATTTAAAAAAAATAAATATAATAGGTAGAAGTTTCTTATCTTAGGTGTGGTAATGAATTTATGAATGTTTCTAATTGACTTAGATATTTCTATAAAATTTGAAATGAATTTTTTCTTCATGTTTTTATAATTAAATTACTTTAATAAATTGAAATTATGTCACAAATCTCTTTCTATATATTTACAAATATCATTATAATAAGGTAATGAATTTAGGAATGTTTTCAATTATGCTAATTGATTTAGCAATGTTTATAATGAAAATGTATTTATTTTGAAAAAAATAATTAAAGTTATAAACTATGATAGCCAATAATAATGGCCAATAATATTTGACTGTGGGAAAAATGACCACCTTAAAACCGCTTTTCATGGCATTCTAAAATGTTTCTATGACATTTTAAAGAAGAATAGCCTATGGAGTCCTGGACTAACTATAATGGATTCCGATATAACTATTGCACCTCCATTTGAATGATGCTTAGAATGTGCGAAGAGTGCAGCTATGATGCCATGCTCGCATGGGTACATTTCACAATCCAACGGGAAAACCGAGAGTATTTGAAATAATGATGAAGAAGCGCAGACAATCAGAGAAGTAAATGGAGCTTTTTGATTGATTGATAGATAGCAGGAGCAGATGGTTTACTGTTGGTAAGCTGGCCATACCTACCTATTAAAATTTGACAGACTCCATTCTGAAGGGAATATTTGGGCGAATGTGGAGCGTCTTCGTACGACATATATTGGAGAAAATCAAATCTCTCCTACTACACGCATAAAATCACAAGAACCGGCTTGTGTGTTGGAAGGATTCATTAAATCTGGAGGTGGTACGAAAGCATGAGAAAAAAGAGACTTTTTCCACACGGAACTGGGGGAATTGAAGATTTTATCGGAGGCAGTGCAGAAAAGTAGTTCTCTGTATATCATACGAATCTCTTTCTATATGTTTAATTCATGCTGTCAACTGTAATCATTGTACTATAAGTATATCTAGAGGGATAAGCACCATTTCTTTACCAAAGTGATCTGATCGGCCATTGAAGGATACCTAGTTTGAAAGCAGACATGGAACACAATAGCAGGGTTCTAATAGTGGGAGGTACAGGATACATAGGCAGAAGGATTGTGAAAGCCAGCATAGCTCTTGGCCATCCTACTTTCATTTTGTTAAGGAAAGAAGTAGTCTCTGATGTGGACAAAGTGGAGATGTTATTGTCCTTCAAAAAGGATGGTGCCAAACTAGTGGAGGTAAATGCAATACAAATCTAGGCAATGCAGTTTACTTGATCGCATCTCTCAACTTTGCTTATTTGTTTGATATGTTTTCATCTAGGTTTTCTTGCTCCTTGCAGGTAATTCCATGCTTATCTTTGGACAGTAAATTGATTGGATCTTTCTTACCATTGTAACAGGCTTCATTTGATGATCACGGAAGCCTTGTAGATGCTGTGAAGCAGGTTGATGTTGTGATAAGTGCAGTTGCCGGAAACCACAAGCGTCACCACATCCTTCAACAGCTCAAATTGGTGGAGGCCATTAAAGAAGCTGGAAATATTAAGGTCTGTGATTCCTCTGACATTCTCTTTCACAGGTTATAGGCACTCTAATTTTCTCTTTGACAGATTTTTAGGCTTGTGATGTTGAATCCATGAAAGTATAGTAGATCTGCTAAGGATATAGTTGATATCTTTGTATATTTCTCAAGAAGCGAGTAGATCAGAAACACAAGGAAAATAAATTTTGATTTTAACATATTAAATTTTTGTCTGCAAATATCTTTATTATAAGTTGTTAAATTTGTCAATCTAAACACGTTACTAATTTATATTTCAAAATATTTATTAAAAAACAAATCAAATAATTGTGAACTCGTTGTTTCTAGAGAACGATGAAAGGGTTCAGCTTTCTGTATATCGTACCAATCTCTGTTTAAAATTGTAAAATTTGAGAAAGTTTTTTATGAGTCTTTTGTTGTAACAAAGAATATTAAATCTCTTGGATCCAAAAGATAGGATCAAATTAGAGCTTACGGCCAGATCTGGAATATGACTGTGTGTGTCAAGTGAAAATACAGTTAAGGTTCAGAGATAGGTCATTTAACAGTTCATTAAGAAAAAAGGAACTTTTAAAATTAAAACTGTAAAAATTTATGAGGTACTTTGAACTGAGAAACTTTTGTGCAAACTCCTGAACAAAGCTTTTCATATCTAGGATCACTTAATTCCGGCGTAAATTGGCTGCCATTAAAAACAGTATTTGTTGTTTCTTAACACAAACTTCTTTTAATTTTCTGTCTACCTATTTTCTCCTTCAAAGAACTAAATTTTGAATCTGAATAGCTTACATCATTATCCTTTTCTGAACATCTGATTTCCCCTTTTTCCTATTACATTTTCTCCTTAAGTAATCCACACTATAATATTCATTTCTGAAGATTATTACATCTTTTCTTTCTGAAGATTTGATTCCCCTTTTTACCTATTACGTCTTTTCTTTTAAGGGTGCGGTCTCATGGAAGGGACTTGAGCTTCTGTTTTTAAGAAAGAGGTCTGAAGGAAACAAAATTTTTAGAATTTCATATATGAGCAGGTGAAAATGGAGGGGGGCTAGAAATTGTCTTATGGGTTTAAAGATGTTACGTGCCACTTGTCAAAAATTTAATGTAGATTTCTATTAAAAAATATATTTTAGAGAGAAAATGAATTTTTTATTTGTTTTATCACTACACATAGTATAGAAGGCAAACAATTTTTGACTATTTGAGTTCTAGATTTTAATCTGTTTGTTGTATTAATGTTTTGGAACAGTCAATCCTCTATTACTAGAATAGGATAAAAAAATAGATTTATCATGGATGTTTTAAAATATAATTAGTGACATAATGAGAATAGAAGAGTAAGATTATAAATTGATTATCAAAATAGATGAGAAAGATAGAAGCACACCAAAAAGAATGGAGGATGTAGAAAGTATAATTTGTTTTTGGATTGGTAGACGTTTTAATGAAGAGAAGAAAATAAATGATTAAAATTTAAAATTGATAATAAAATTGTTTCCTGTGTATATATAAACTGAGAAATAATGAGATGTAAGAATAATGAAAAATGTCAACAGAAGATTGAAGTAGTTAAATTGAGAGAAACCATGTTTTTTTTCTAGATTAAATATTGTTATCTTTATAAGCTAATAAAAAATTAAATAAGAGTTATTCACACAAAATAAAATATTAGTGCTAAGTAAAGAATATAAAGATATAACTATTAATAACATTGATATATATATAATGATAAAAAGTATGAATGGTATAATAGTGAAATAAAAAATGGAGTAATAATATAAGAGATATTACACAAATTAAATGAACTTACAGAAGATAAGAGAAAAAATATAGAGTGAAAGAGATGTAAGTAAATCAAATATTTAGTAACACAATTAATATGACAATTGTAAAATATTGAAAGAAAATAAAAATTGTTAAAAATAAAATAAAATAGACAAATATTTATAATTGACACAACAAAGATAATATTACATTTTCTCCTTAAATATTCCTCATTATAATATTCATTTCTGAACATTTGATTTCCCTTTTCATCTATTATATCTTCTCTTTTAAGGGTCCTGTATGGAGGAGCTTGAACTTCTATTTTTTTTTTGGGAGGTCTCATGAAAGAAAAAAAAAATTGCTACACGACTA
The DNA here is from genome assembly GCF_030272615.1 of Cryptomeria japonica. Taxonomy (NCBI): domain Eukaryota; kingdom Viridiplantae; phylum Streptophyta; class Pinopsida; order Cupressales; family Cupressaceae; genus Cryptomeria; species Cryptomeria japonica. The sequence goes on along the minus strand of NC_081405.1, from coordinate 536,993,802 downwards.
TTAGCTTAGAAATGTTATGTGTCACTTGTCAAACATTTAGTTTAGATTTCTATTAAAAATATATTTTAGAAAGAAAATATATTTTTTATTTGTTTTATCACTGAACATAGTATAGAAGGCAAAGGTAGCATATTCATGAGACCACCAGCTTAAATTTTTAAGCTGAATTCCACTACAAATTCATAGATCCAGTAGCTTTTAATTTTTTTGAAAAAATCTAACAGTTCCAGCTCTATCTTTTAGGAAGCCCTCCATAAGACCCCAACCTAAGTAATCATTAATTTAATAAAATTAATTGCATCTAAATCTTTCAAATAGTATAATAAATCAATAATAATTATTTTAATTAACTTTTCAAACCATACCGATAATCGTTTATGAAAATTTTAAAAAATAAGAAGAAGCTATTAATGGTGGGAGTTCCCATCGGATTTGTCGACTAGAGATACCGATTTTTTTTCGGGATGCCTTTTTCCGCTGTCTTACGATTTGCCTAGTGATATCAGCCCGCAGTATAATTACGTCTTACTGCCAAAACTTAAAGATTTGAGCGAGAGATTGAGATTTGGTCCAATTATTAATATCTTTAATTACACTACCGCTTCTTGTAGTATCCTTACTCCTTAGTATCTCAAATGTGGAAAAGGATTCGCAGCCCAGGGAAGATTTTGGCAATCTTCCTATGAGCATGTCTCCCAACTAATAGGAACACCATAAGAAAAGGTTGAAAAAGTTTCTGTTTTTTTTGTATTCTCGGATCTCTTCAGCCCATTTTCTTGCTCTTCATAATTTATGAGTACCTCCAACTATTAAAGCTAAATTGATAGGAATCATAAAAGCTGAATTGATAGGAATCATAAAAGCCCTTGCCACAATTTTGAAGTAGTTGGTAGGAAATTTAATAAGGAAATGGCCTCGCTGTTTGCTGTAGTCAATAAGGCATGACTTGACGACCAATTTAATTTGGCATTTGATCATTCAGAGAATTAGACAAGGCAAAGAATTAGCATGCCCCAGAACGTTGAAATTTGCAGAATACAGAGGCTTGCACAAATAACAGTCTAACTTGCACAAATAACCCGTGTTTGGTGAGAGCAGAATATAGGGTTTTGTTGTGTAGTGTAACAAAGATACACTGATTTTGTTATATTATAACATTCTAATTGTCCTTCAATTGTAGAACAAGGAAATTACTTTAAAGTCTTTTCATTTTCTATCTTTGCCAGATTATATATGTAACATGCCAACTATCATCCACCCATCCACCCCGGCCTATTCGACCACCCACAATAACCCCTTATAATTTGTCTTCTTGGTTGCCTGATTGGGATAGGGGCTGGGGGGAAACCAGTGCCAGGGGGTGGTGATCCAGCGCTCCACCCTTCTGGCCGGTACATCCAACTTGTTTTTCCGTCACTATATTGTGTGGAATGTTTTATTTGGTTTTGAGTTACAGAAAATTGCGAATCTAAACATTTTTCAAAAAGGCAATGCTAAATACATTTAGTGCGCGTTATTATGTTTCTCTTGTTAATTTTATTTTTGCAATTTCTGTTGCGATCTTTCTTTGTTTGATGACAAAAATAATGACATTGAAATAGAATTTCACAATAGTCCGTCCCATGAGCATGATGGGTTATGCGGCTTATTCATGGGAGAGAATGATGGTGGTCCTTCATTGACGCACAGATTGAAATGGTGACAATTTTTTTTGAAGAATATGTTAAATTAAGATCTATAAGTAGATACCTAGAACCTCTAAGAATTGTAGAAACCGACCCAAATGTTTGAAACTTATTCCTAGAGGAGAATTTATCAAAGTACAGGGAAAATCTACCATATCTTATCAAGAGCCAAAGCCACTCTATGGTAGTTGTTACGATGTTAATTTAAAGGTTTTTTTTTAATTCATTGAATGGTATAAATTAGGCTATTAAAGTAACTGTAGAACTACGCCTAGGATCCACATTATGTAGCTCATTTTGAGTACATGAAACGATTAGAATCTGTAGCCCCCTTAAATGCGTGTGTTCATTTGATTGGTCTCCTTGTACATATGAGTTATTTGTCAGGGAAATTGTTGTTAATTATGGACACTAGGCTTATTTAATAAATTTCCGTGTTATGATTGTTATGTGATTGTTTGATTAGCTTGGTGGATTAGTTATATTGCTCCTACAAAAGGCACTTCAATTGTCCAGATTAACAATTTCCTTGGACTAACATGAAAACTACATCAACACCTAAATGTGAGAAGTTGATGAAAGAGACTAACTTGTGCATGCCATCAAAGCTACACTCTCTAAATGGAAGAGATACCTCAAAGGAAAATATTGGAGGTAAAGACATAGGACACTATCATGGAAAAATATTGGATAATTTATCTATAATAAACTCCTCAACACCAACTAGTCGACGTAATAGCTAAACTACCACATGCACCTCAATGAGGTGCAATGGTTATTTCGACAACAAGATATACTATGGTAATATATGGAAGGGGAGGGGGCATAAACTACAAAGAATTTAATAGGTATATTATGATAAAGATTCACAACATTATTGTATCATACAATGGAGGGCAATTGAGTTTAGAGGTCAGTGGTTACTGATATTATCTTGTTATAGGATGTGATAATTCAAGAAGAATGTTACAGAAGATTGTTTTCATAGCAAAAAGATTCTCTACGACGCATGAAAAACATTAACCCGTTAGATTGGTTATGTATAATACATTCACATGAAAAAGCATTAACCTATTAGATTGGTTATATATAATACATGTATCGGTGCTTGATGACAAGTTTTTTGTGATATATGTCATTTGTCTTTAAGACCCAAAGAACAAAAGCAATATGTTTCCTTCATATTGTTTAGTGGAGTGCACTTGGTGTCGTTGATTGATATGTATGCTTGGGTTTTGATATTGCCTCCCTATATTTGATTTTGTCATGGACTGAAATAGATTCCTTCAAAAGAGGAGTTTGTAACTATGATATTAACGTTCAAAGAATATATGGGAGAGATGTGAGGGAGAAAGTAGTAGCATGATACAAAAAATGTGCTTGACAATGTATGAGCATAGTTACCTCGAGTTTGATTGTAGTGGTTTGAGGTCAACACCTTATAGTTGATTTTGGCAATTACTTAGAGTAGATCTCTGCAAAAGGGAAATTTTTAAAAGTGGAAGTGATGTGCCCTAAATAGCTAGGAGAAATTTGAGGGAGATACAACTAAGAGTTGCATACCTTGATTTCTCAAAAGGAGAGCTGGTGTAGTTGATCTTCCTCTTTCTTCTTTATAATTGTATATGGATTATTTTGCATTTTGGAGTACCTCTCAAAGGAGAATGTTGGTTGAATACACAGGTCATTTAATGACTTGACTCTAGATATGGCTGTGATTGTTAGCCCCTACCTCTTGAGTTTGCCTATATCAATCGTTGCTTTTTGTAGTGTAAGGCCTTGGGATTTGTTTATGGTTATAGCCCATGCCATTGTGAGGGGTATCTATCATGATTTCTTAGAGATATAGGGACTATCAGTATACTTTTGTGGTCATCTTGATTCCATGGTGGCCTACTATTATTATTGATCTTGACAACAACATACACTGGGATATCAGGTGGTTTGGAGCCAAGGCTATAAACGATTTCAATTACTTCACCAAGAGCTCCATTTACAAGGCTTTCTGGTGTCCATATGTTAGTTGTGAGCATGTGACGTGCAGACCTCTACCAAGTATCTATTTCTCAAGTTGTTCATCACTAATTCCATTTTCTACTGTGCTCCTGGTGCTTGTGGCAATACTAATGCAACTAGACGGTTCAACAATTTTAGCATTCTGTGGTTGTGCACCTTGACCAAATCATTAGTAGCAAATATGTGCATCAAGTCATCAAACTATTCCTTTTCACTTGGGGTAAGTTGTTTGTTTGTTTGCATCATCAAGAGTTGCCAATCTTCTTGCTTTTGTTCTACATCACATATGTTTTGCAATTTATGTTGAAATTGTGCTTATGTTGTAGATTCAACTTGTTGTTGAAAAACAGTTTGTAATGTGACGACTATCGTAAATTGGTCCCACAATGTTTTGGCACTTGAATGTGATGTGTAGATAGGCTTGTCCATGAATGGTGTTAGTTGTGCAAGGTCACCAACTAATATTATGGAGACCCCATCGAAACATAGATGTTTCCTGTGGGGAAATGCCTCATAGATACTATCTATTTTTAGTGCTAGCTTTGGCCCAATGAAGCTCATTTCATTAATGAGGATGTATCTTATGTCTTTCAACTCTTCCTGGAATGTTGTCAATGCTTGTCGTTGCAATGCTTGCATTTCTTCAATAGGAATTCTAAGAGTTGAATGTATAGTTGATGCATGTATGTTGAATGCATCAACTCTTGTAGGAGATAGTATGTGTAGTTGGTTTTTGTTGTTGCGGTGTCTTACTTTTAAGTGCATTTCTTATACAGGCGATTAAGCAGGATTTACCTGTAACCGTTGTTCCTTGAATAATCGTGTGCAACAATTGAGTAGAAGGGCACTTACTATGGTTTGTAATTATCGCGAGTGCTCCTTTTTGCTTTGCTAACAATGTATAGCTTGGAATGTCCAAGTTAGATAACATGTTTTTATCATGATTGCATGCTTTTTTCGTATTTATGAACTGTGTTGCAATTTCATGTAAATGTTGGGGTATTTCAATTTGATCTCATATGTTGTTATCACACTCATGAATTCTAGGCATATTAAGTTCATGAAGGCTAACATTGCTTGATGGGCCCATTTGTGAAAAAAACTGCCATTCGTTTAGATCTATCGTGTCTTGCATGTTTATGGCATTATCACTCTTCTTCTTTGAGGTTGTTTCCTTTTCGGTGGTACGATTGGCATGCCATACATCATATTTGGTTGCATTCATTTGCTTCCAATTTACAATTATTGAATCTTTAGTAAGTCTTATGTCAGTTTCTATATGGTAGAAATGCTTATATTAGAGCAATTCGCTCCACCAAAATATCTCAAATTGATTAGAGTCCTCCTTTGGGATGTTGTAGAACGTTGGGTATACATTCACAATGGCTTTTACCTTTCTCTCTTTCCATTTGCATTGTTTTCAACTTACAGAATAGGTGAAAGATCTTATAGATTCTAGTAGCGTTATTGTCTCAAGCTCTGATGGTCGTTCAATGTAGGTGTGTAAGTAGCTAGATTGGATTTGACTCTCATCTACTCTTCTTGTTATTCTATGGAACACTTTGTGACCAACATTTAGATATGTGAGATCTATTGCAAAATTATTATTAATATATATATTTTGCAAAATTTACAATTTTTACATGTCGGAGTTTCAAAAATTTTAAAGCCAAAATGAGTGAGATTTTGAGGAAATAGGAAAAAAAAAACTACTAAGGGGTTGGGGCTAGGGTATAGACATTGAGCACATTCATGGTTTACTCTAAGAATCTTGCCTTCCCTCTTTGTAAAATGTTTCAGGCATTATATGTTGTGGGAATTTTTCAAGTCAACTGTAGTCTGGAAAGTCATCTTGGAGAAACCATTTCCTGAGAATGTCCCCATCAATCGACACTCATTTCCTATGACGCGTCAACTGCTTCACATTCAAGTTCAAAAGAAACAGGTGCCTCACCATTGTTTGGTCAGGAAGGAGAATCTTGGTTAATTTATTTTTTTAAGGGATCCCCACCCCTACTTCTATAAAAACGACAACAGTAGTGCCATCTGCAAAGAAGTTTTCTTTATACGTCTTTCTTAACAACAACAAAAACATATCCACCTTGTTTCCTTCGAAGTTCAGAAGAGACGCCAAGAACCGAGATGTAACGTTCGTGTTAACATGGTATCTATTTTCATTATGCAGAAATTCTTTGTTCAACACCATCCTCACAGTCTCATTAGTGAACATACCAACTTTTTTACAGACTGATTGGAGGGTTGAGTTTGTAATGAAGACCAAAGAGACCATTTGGTCCTATGCATAAATGCTTTTGAAGTGGATAAGAGTGTCCATTTAAAAAAATCAAAATACCAAATTATACAACTTGGCCCTAGAGACTTAAATCAGAGACATAATTTAACTAGCATAAACTTCGACAATTTATCTACCAAAGACTAATTGAAGATGAAAAAAGAAGAGATCATTTATAAATAGACGAAGCTCTTGATTGTAATAAATCACTCTAACTGTATTAATTTTTAAATTTTTTTTTAAATCTTTCGTATATCTGCAAATTTTTTGCATAATTGCACTAGAGTGCGAAATTGGAAACAACTATAAATCAGTACCAAATATCATATTGGAAGTCATGAGGGAATAATGGATTGTAGTTAGTGATAAGACATATTAAATGACTGACATTAGCGATCGTGACATTTGATTCGTGTCTATTGAATCCAATTCCACTTCGGACACTTTATGGAGAACTACATTTTCTTTAGAAATTTGGACCGAAATAAAAATTTAGCCATTGATCGACGATTATCGAATGATTTAAAATTATTGATGGATTTTAGGTACATGTGATTTGTCAAAAAGGTTTGATTTTAAACTGTTCAATGATATTAGATCAACGACTTAATTTTTATTTCGGCCAAATTTCTTAAAAAGAAAAAGTAGTTCTCTAGAAAGTATTCGGAATGGAATTAGATTCAATAAACAAGTATCAAATGTTACAGTCGATAATGTTGGTCATTTAATATGTCTTGTCACTAACTGCAATCCACTTTGCCTCCACGACTTCCAATATGGTATTTGGTATTGGTTTATAGCTGTTTTCAATTTCGCACATTACTGCAATTATAAGAAAGATTTGTAGAGATACGAAAGATTTTAAATTTTTAAAATAAATTAATATGGTTAGAGAATAAATTATTACAATGAAGAGCTTCAACTATTTAGAGAGAATTTTTTTTTTTCATTTTCAATTAGTTTTTGAGAGATAAATCGTTGGAGTTCACGGTAGTTAAGTTATGTTTTTGGTTGAGGTTTATAGGCATAGGTTGTATAATTAGGTATTCCGATTTTTCAAAATGGACACTCTTATCTACTTGAGAAACATTTTTGTGGAGAATTAGAGGGATGTTTTGGGTTATGTTAGACTCAATCTTTCAATCAGTTTGTAAGGAGGTTGAGACGTTACTAATGAGGCTGTGAAGATGGTGTTGAGCAGAGAGTTTCTGCGTAAGAAAAATATATACCGTGTTAACACAGACGTTACGTCTCAGTTTTTGGCGTCTCTTCTGGACTTCAGAGGAGACAAAGTGGATATGTTGTTAAGAAATATGTTTAAAGAAGAATTTTTTAGAGATGACATTACTGTTGTCATTTTTGCGAAAGTATGAGTGAGAATCCTTTGGGCAAATGAATTAACCAAGCTTCTTCTTCCTGACCAAGCAGTGGCTAGACAATCATTTCTTTTGAACCAAAATGTGAAGTAATTGACATGTCATGGGAAAAGGACGCGAATTGGTAGGGACATTCTCCAGAAATGGTTTCTTTTGAATGACTTTCTAGATTACAATTTTCTTAAATAATTCTCACAGTTGATAATGTTTGAAGAAATCTATATAGAGGGAGGGCAAGATTCTAAAGGTAAACCATGAATGTGCCTTTTTTTGTGCCCTAGCCTCGACCACCTAATAGTTTTGTTTTCTTTGCTATTTCTTTGTAACCTCATTCATTTTGGCTTTAAAGTTTTTGAAAGATTCTGACATGTAAACATTGTAAATTTGCGAAACATATATATTAATGATAATTTTGCAAATTTCAGTTCGTTTTAGTTTGCTTCTAATGGATATAAAAATGGTTTCTATTTCATTTTATTATTTGTTGTTGCTATCATGCCATGGCAAGATATTTAGCATAATCCTTATGTTTTGAAATAACTTAAATAGTTATTAATTTGTGTGGATATAAGACTTAATTTTCACAATAAAAAAATAGCAGGTCTATTTTAATTTCTTTTTTAAAGTTAAAGAACAATCTCATTGTCACTTCTGAGATGACTTTTTCTAAGAGATATTTGAAGTGTTTGACAAATAACTATATCTAAAAACATAATGTCAGGGATTGATTGCAAGTGATAGCATCCAATAAGGATCACAATGTCTTAACTCATACTTTTTTTTGTATGAGTTATGTTATTCCAATATTTTGTTAGACAATAGAAATAAATATAATTCTACGATTTTTTTATGTAATGTTTTTTCCTTTATATTTAATATATAAAAAAAATCGAGTCCGTTTCATTAATTATTTGTGCATTGATTATAAATATATCAAAAGATTTTTATCTCGCAAAAAACAAGTGAATTACGACAATTGACAATTGATATTGTCATTTGTAGGATGAGCATATATCAACGACTTCAGGTGTTTTCGGTCCCAATGTGGAATTTCTAAATTTTTTTGCAAACTTTCACTGAAAACACTTGTCATTAAACATCGACAAAAAAGAAAAGTTATGGCCCATGGGATGATGAAGTGTCAGGTGACATGGTGTTTGGGTGGTAGAAATCCTATATATAATGAGACCCACGACGATTGACAAAGGATACTTTCATCCGTTGGATGAGCATAGATCAACAATATGGGGTTTATTTCAGGAAGAATGTGGAAATGCTAATTTTTTTTGGCAAATTTCTAATGAAAGACTCCCATAAACGATAAATATTTAATTAAGTATAGTTAAATTCTAAATTTGTAATTGTATATTTAATTAATTGTAATAAATCTTATTGAGCAGAACATGAAAATGACTAAAAAATCTTTGTACCCTAGAAAAAAATCACCAATACAAATCAATTTTTTTTCCTACTTTGAAAATTTACCTGCCGCCCCCACCGCCAAAAAAAATAAAAAATAATGCCTGATTCGATAGGGTTTTACATTTTTGCTCGGGGTTGCTTTTTTAAGGTTAGCCTTGTAAACAATTAAGAATCCGGTCACGTACACCATAAAAAAAGAAGAGTACTCTATTATACTATTATGCTAGATACTTGGACCTTCAAACAGGCGTAGGAATTAATACCAAAGGGTCGATTGAGGTGATAATCTACTTCATATACCTAACCAATTAATCTGTCAACAATTAAGAATCCGATCACGTTAAACCATAAAAAATGAAGAGTACTTTGTTATACTGTTCTACCAGATACTTGGACCTTCAAACAGGCGTAGGAATTAATACCAAAGGGTGGATTGAGGTGATAAGCAACCATCACCAAAATCATAACTCTATATTGAGTTGCCCTGGCATTCTTAGTCCAAAAATATTATATCCAAGAAATCCAGTTAACCAAAATTTCATATCGGATTAGATTATTAGATTGAGTTGTCATCAATGACAACTCTTAAGAGTCTACTAGCATCACGAACCATCAATCTTCATCGGAGCATCACCAGAATACCAAAGGCAACCAATTGCTTGCCTTTTTTGTTGTTGTATAGAGGTATGTTGATCTTGGAGCATTTGGCTTGTTGAATTTGGGACAAGCTTTTTTGAATTTGTTGCCTCCTTATAGTGAGAACAATAAGCTTGGCCTCCTTTACGATTTTGTAGTTGTAACAATTCTATTTGTTGGGGAGAAGTTTGAGTTTACTATAATTTTTTATCATGCCTAATGATAGCTGTTTCCGCTTTATGTCGAGCATAGTATGCTCGATTTCTTTTTCATATTTGTAGTTTGTCAAGTTCTATTACTCAAGGATCAATTTGATCTTGTTGAGTGAAATTATCCATGTTATGTATTTTGCAATGTGTAACTAAATTACTAATTACGACAAGAAATATAAAATAGAGGAAATGTACATGGAAGCAATTCAATATAAGTATCAAATGCATTGTTGAGAGAAATGAAGTGTCCATATACATATTAAAAAAACCATTTACATATTGTTACAATTGTTTGTATAAATTCTATTTGACATAGATTCAATATAAGAAAAAGATGCCAAATAATTCGCTTGGATCAAACACTCATTAATTTTTCATACTTCTTTTTATAAACAAATGTTTACATATTGTATGTCATACAAAGAAACATGACACACACATATTGTAAATTGTATAAACAATATTTGAACAAGTAAATATTACATTTATATTGCAATACATATATGCAACATTTGTTTTGAGATTTATACATAATTAATTATATATGTATATTTTCTATCGTGTACATATTGGTACTCATATCAAAACATCTATTATATTGCAATCCGTAAGATTTGACACTCAAGTTAGCATTGGTCATTTTTGTCACTGCACATTTCTTTAATTTTTTCAAGCAATAAATTAATCTCTGCAATGTTGTCTCTATCTCTTCAACTTTAGTGATAGTTGTCTATAGCCGCACATCGTTATTGTATGTAACATTTCTATAGCTCAATGTGAAGATGAATTCTTTGTTCAATGTGTCTCTTATTATCTCCTCAACACTTTTGTTTGTCTTCTTGTTCAAATTGAATGTTGTACAACTATATGTCAATTAATATCATGCAAATGCTACTCATTCAAGATATTCACTACGACTAGTGAATCTGATTCATAAATAATCACTTTCCAACCAAGATCACAACATCTCTCCATTGTATACAAAATATCAAGGGCCTCCATGAAGTTATTTATATGAAACACTTTATAAATGGGAAATAGAAACAAAACACCAAAAGTGCCTTTGCCAATACCACCTACACCTACATTAACAAGATTCCCCCTTGAAGAGACATCAATATTTATCTTATGAACTCCTTGAGGAGGAGGAAGCCGTCAACTCACCCTATCAATCCTACTCTTAGACTATCTACATCTATTTCTCTTAACCTTCTTACATCCCACCTCGATAGCAATACCAATTACTTGATAAAAAAAAGTCAACCTTTGAAGAATACCCAAGTCACTAGGATTCATGACTCTGAAAAGATAACATTTAGCTAAGAGAGTCTCCTGAAGTGTTCAACACTTTTCCTTCTTGATTGTTGAATAACCAATTTTGCATTGTAAAAAATCCTACGATTTAGGTCTAACCAAAAATGACATATAATGAAAGAAAGTCCAGTAACCTAGGCAAATTGAAAAAAACGGATCTTAACTATAGGTTAAGCGGTCCCAAAACTTCGCTAATGAGGAAACATGCGAATTGACCTAATTTCGAATTTCCCACTAGAGATGCCAAATCTTCCTAGAGAAAGAACACTAAAAGAAAATATGAGAAGTACATTCATTATTATTAAGATAAATCATACAAATAGGTGGTCCCAAGAAGCCATGTTTGCATAAATTATCTCAAGTAAGACATCTATTTTGAACAACCAACCACAACAAAAAATTACACTTAAGAAAATTTATTACACACTTGTTTCCACCATGAAACTTTTGCTCTGCCAAACATCTATCTATCAAGCATCAAGTAACCTAAAGCCACAAAGTACTTACCAAATGGATATTTACACAATGCCAAGATATCCGTCCTTTGAAAGAGAATTGCATTTGCATCTACAAAAAAATTGAGCTTACTCTTGTCGATCTCCCTTTATTCCCGTAGGTGGCCATTCCTATGGTTCTTTCCATTTGCAAACATTTATTGATCCCATATGTTGAACAATTTTATATCAACTACCTTATGCCATCCAAATGCAATAAAACTATCACAAAGAGATTGAAAGTGCATATACATTGAGAGAAGTGGAGGGTGGCCATACTTGGTTTCAAGCCAAAACAAAGCTTTTGTGCCCTTATTATAGATCCAAGAAAGACCTTGTGTAATTATCTTTGCTCGAGTCTTTGTAGTATGCCAAATCATGGATCGCTTCCCCTCAAGGCTATATGGAGGAACATCTAAACGGTCAAGTCTTGTTAGATACTTATTATTCATAATTCTAGCCCAAACCTAATTTTGATTGATGCATCATCACAAAGATAATTTAGCAACTAGAAATTTCCTATTCAGAGCCACTGAACAAAGACCAAGCCCTCCTTTTTGTTTGCTACAAACAATTCACCACTTAAATAAACTTCACTTACAATTAAGCAATGTGCCATTCCAAATGAATTGACGAGAAACTAGAGCATCAAATTCCTTCATAAAATACGAAGGAGCAACTTGAACAAAACCCCTGTAAATAGGGAGAGCTTAGATCAATGATCTCAGAAGTGTCACTCTTCAAGTACTATATAGCCATATTTGAGTATACTAATTAATCCTCATACGTAGCTTATATGATAACTCTTGATAGTACCCCCAAAATTGCCTATTGACAACCAGAGGAATAGTGAGATAAACTAAAGGAAGAGAACAGATTTGAAATCTCAAAATATTAGCAATTTGTATTTGAATAGGTTGAAAATTATTATAAAATAGATGTAATCTTTGTGCTCATTGACTTTTTGTCATGATGAAACTAAAAAAATATCTAAAGTTTGCGTCAAATTTTCTACTTGAATTTGGACTATACCCATTAAAGAAACATCATCCACAAATTGCAAGTGGGAATAACTTGCAAAACATTAAACCAATTCCATCCTTGAATTAAGCCTTGGGATACCCAAGACTTAATGAATCTTATGAGGGCCTCGACCATGATAATAAATGAATAGAGAGATAAAGGGTCTCCTTAGAACGACCTTGAGAAGCCAAAAATAACTCATAAGGCTTATTATTGATAATGATCGAGAAAGAGGTAGCGGTAACACATCTCATAGTCTAGTTCACCCATTCATTACTAAATCCAAAATCTATCTATATTTTTTTGCAAGAATTGTCGTTTAAGCCTACCATAAGCTTTACTCATGTTAAGTTTAATGAACGTGGCCTTTTCCTTAAACTCTTATCATATAGTGAATAACCTTTGCAACAATCACCATCCCATCTAGAATTTATCTTTGAACTATAAAGCCCCCCGCTCTTATGAAATCATTGTAGGTAGCCAAGCATTGATGCTTTCTCCAATCAAATTATTAATAATTTTATACACAAATTACAAAGAGCAATGGGCCTAAAGTAGTTCAAATTGTTAACCCCTTTTTTTGGAATAAGAATTGAAAAAACTAAAATTCAGGGCGCATAGCATTTGTTTGGTACATTGTGACTCTTAAATTACATCCAAAAGACCAGCTTTAACAAAATCCAAAAACTATTGAAAAAATTCTCTCAACAAACCATCGGGATGGGGAGCTTTGCCATTGTTCATGTCATAAACAACCTCTTCCAATTTTGACAAAGTGATTGGCTGAACTAGAGTTGCATTCATCTCGTTTGTGACTAAAGATGGAATGCAATCCATAGTCAGATTCTTCTCATCTTCAATAGCAGGATTTAGGGATGTTAGTTGAATTTATTCATAGTTAACTAGTGAGGATATATAAGTCACATGCCTACAAGCTTCAAAATAATAATGAAAGAAAGTCACATTTCTATTGCCTTCTGAAGCAAATCAACTCGTGCTTTTTGGTTCAAAAATATTTCCTCTCGTAGTTCCCACTCCTTTAATTCTTTTACAATCTAAGACTCAACTCTACTTGATTCCTTTGTTAATGCATGATCGCAAATTTGATGAGAAATATCAACAAGACGCACGTGAATTGCTCTTTTTAGTGACATAAAGGTTTCCAAAGCACTACCTATTCCACCTTTTGAGTTTGTATTTTAAAATTTGTAATTTTGTATCAAACGAGTACATCATTGTATCATAAGCAGGGCTACCTTGTTGCCATCATTCACCCATCAAATCTTTACCCACATGAATTGAAACTTAAATGAAGGTTTCCTACGAGTTCTAAAAGACGTTGAAAGTTTAATTAGCTGGTGGTTAGAGCCTTTCCAATCTAAAATATTGGAATTTTCGGTCCAAGTATGTCAAACGCAAAAGTAGGAAACAAGACATCTAAGCAATCGCTCAAAAGAACATCAACTCAACATCTTCTATTATTTCAAGTTTAGTTACCATTAGATGGTTTGAAATCAATGATGTTCATCACCTCCATGTTTTTCTGTAGAAGTGCAGAAGAGGGTTCCAATTTGGCTATCCCTAGATCCTATTCTTCTCAAAATTTAACATAGTATTAAACTCACTAGCTATAATCAAAGGAAGAAAAGCAGCAAGACATCGAACATACCTTACATGTGTCCAAATCAAAGTTTTTCCAAGGAGATCAATCTGAGCATAAACATTACTGATTGAAATAATTTCCCAAAAATTTAAGCCTAAGGCTACTATGGAAATAGAGGAGCTACTTGAAATCCACCATAGTGGGATGGTCATCCATGTTTCCCAAAAGAAACACATCCCTCTAAAACAACCAAGAGCCTCAACACACTTACATTGATCAAACCTCCTAATATTAGGAGCACGCTAAAGCATGTCGCCCACTAATAACTTAGTTTCTTGAATACAAACAATATACAGAGAATTAGCAACAAACAAATAATAAATAACATTTTGTCTAGGGATGTTATTCAACCCCTTACATTCCTAGAGAATAATCATTGGTGAGATTGGGAGAAATAAGTGTCATTAGTAATCACTGACCTAGACTTCAACAACATCTCTTTGGCTAATTTAACTTTATCTTGATCCTTTTTACATCCAACATTATAATATTTTCCAAGAGGGACTTTTTAAAGCGATGGTGCAGTCATAGTAGGAGAGTCCTCAAGAGAATAGTTCAGACTATGGAACAACAAAAGCAATTCAATGTGATGGAGACAATCTAGAATCAAACTTATATTATATCTTGGAATTTAAATACATATTGGCCGGCAACAAGTGTGCTTTCAGATTTGGCACACATGCCTGATTACAAACATGCTCAAAATATAGTATCCTGGCTGAAACAAGAATACAAACCAACTTCGAATCTCCTTACCTTTTGATAAATCTTCTATATGCTCTGAACTCCTTTCCTATGCTAAGTTATTGTAATGAGGTGAAATGTGAATGATGGAGAGATCAAGAAGAAATCTTTTCTTCCCTCAAAGGAGAGATGAAAGTTTCATTGCGGATTTCCCTTCAATCACCTCACACACATTACATTTAAAAGAGGGGGGATAATTCACTAGATCCAATCTCTGAGGAGAGAGATTGAATACTAAATGAATTGATAATTGTGTGAAATGACAAGTTAATCCTTCTTTTAGAATGAGCAATGCTTGAATTATGTATTTTGGAACTAAGTGTAAAAGTAGCAAAGAACCAATTATAACTTGAGATAGAAGTGTGGGATGAAACTGTGCACTTGGATCTACTTATAATATGTTGAGACGCAGTCGCCTTGCAAATTTGAGGAAAAAATGTCGGTATCGTGTTAGAAGCGCATAGGATCCTTCGGAAATTCTGTAAAACAAAAAGGTTTTTCTGCCTCTGCAAATGAAATACAAATCTGCAAATACAGTTGAAAGTGATGGAAATGTAGGTAGATTTGCTTGTATGGAATTGAATGTTGAAAGTGATCTCCTCTTCAATGATTGAAACCTTGACTTAATGCAACACCTAGCTTTGAAGGGAGACTTGAAAATGCTAAATGTTTGAAAGGAATGCTTGAATGCGCGATCTCATGTATTCGAACTTATGTACTTCTCCCCCCTTAGGCAAATAGGAGGGCAAATGCAACTTATATATTCGTGAATTAGGGTTAATAGGTTGATTTTTTGTCATAGGTCGACATAGGGAAAGTTTTCCCGCTCACAAATTGAAAGGCTTAATGCAAAGATAGAACATAGGGGGCCCAAAATAGGGCAGGGACAGGGGCGCCACACCCCTGTCTTGCCCTTAATTCAGGACATGAAGCAAGTTTAGGCAATGCAGAAGTGCGCAAAAAGTGTAGTTTCGAGGATTGTGCAAGTATTGGGTCTTTGATTAAGTTTGGGGATTCAATTTGCTGATGTGAAGACACTAATGTGGTCGAAAATTGCAAAGGTCGCAATTTTATGACACCACATTTAGCCCCCACTTTAGCGGGAGTATAAGCGTATGCCCATACTGTCAGTAAAGTACACAGAAACAAGATTGAAAGACTTCTACCACGTCAAAGAGGCAAGATACACCAAGCCCCCCCAATGGACTAAGGATCTTACGACTTCGATCGACAAAGTAAAAGGGAAGATCGCAAGTAACAAGGTTCTCCTACTATGAGCCATGAAAAGCAAGGATACAAAAATCACAAAGCAAAGCCAAGTTCACCAAGTAACTTTAAGTATTAAGAAGGAAAATATGAGGAGAGTGTATGCACCCATGTTAAAGGGATCATGTATGCCTTATTGGGAGTGATTGATTTAAGGTAGGATACACCCAAGAGAGAGAAAAGAGAGGGAGCACGTTATCGTAAGTATTTAGCCCCCAATCAAGGAATAAACCCAATGATAAGGAGCACAAATTTTGAGGTAGTTTCACTTTCCTTGGGGTCAATATGCTGTATGATAATTGTTGTATATCAAAATTTATATGTGCATATAATAATCCTCATTCCCCAAAGAAAGGAAACTTCCTTGGAAGAAAGGGAATAGAAGGGTGTCTTTTGAGTCAACATGAAAGAGACCAAAAGAGATCTCAATGCTTTGCATAGCCCTCAAATAGACATTAAGGGAAAAATAGAAAAAATAGGGATACACAGAGAAGAATAGTCACAAGATCAAGAAAGGAGAGAGAGAGATCTAGTATGCTAATGTTGCTAATCTAGCATTGCATCCATCTCTCGATCTTGCTAATCACTATTTGGGGAAGGTGAGAAATACGTTAAAGGAGCGACATCGAGCACAACAAATGGAGCTATCACAAGATCCAAACAAGGACTATGCTCATTTGGTAAGTCACTTTGTTCGACTCTAGGAGCTAGGATTAGGGTTTTTGAAAATTTAGTTGATAAATGCTTGTCAACATCAATATATTCATGGTCACTATCAGAAGCAATAAGAGTTGTATTGCCATCATAAATAACATTTTCACCTATTTCCTCATCAAGATTTATAGAAAGAGGAGCTCTCACATGAATAGAAGTAAAACTGTCACATGTTTTTTGCAATTTACGATTTGGAGATTTAGGTTGAACATCTCGCTTACGAGAAAAAGGAATCATGTCAATTGTTGGAGTTGTAAGAGATTGAATATTTTGAGGAACAACTTCACGAGCTCGAACAGGACGTCTTTGTCGACGTTCTCTCCGACAATGATTTCGTTGAGTTTTAGCGGAAGGTTGAGAAGGAGGAACATTTTTCGAAGGAGGAGTACTCTCCAATTTGATAATTGAACGTTAAGGTTGAGGTATTTTAGGTTGAACAAGAGGAGAGGCAAGCCTCTTCTCTCTATAAGAGGAAGGAGTTGGAACTTCGCCATATAAAGGAGGAATATTTGGTGTAGGAAGGAGACCAAGTCCATCATGAGGAGGTGGTGCAGGTCTAACCTTAAGAGGAATGTTGTTGGTCTTGTTAGGAGAAGTCATAAATACATCGATAGGAATAGGTTGAGGATTTTCCCTTAATCTTCAAGAATGATAGGAATGTCTTGTGTTGGGGATCTAGGTTGACTAAAGGATAATATCATATCTTTCTTCCATTTTTAATAAGATTGAAAGAGAGCATCAGTTCTTGGGGGAAGAGATTGAAATTGTTTAGGCCAAAAGAAATCAATAGGAACACTAGGGCTTTTTTTAGATGGGGGAAATAAGCTATGGTTCATGGTTTTGATTGGGCCATTATGGGAAAATTTCAAACACTTATGAACTGGAGAAGCAATAGCCTTCATGGAAGATAACCAAGGATAGCCTAACTTCACATAGAATTGCTTAGAAGAAGGAGTGATAACAAAATTGACATCCATAGATTTAGTGTGAACTTCAATAGGAAGGATGATAGAACAATGGCTAGGACAAGAGAATCCATCAATTAACTTCACAACCGCATTAGAATCATCATACATTGGTTTTTTCAATCGTAAAGTGAAAAGATACTCCTTAGTGATAATGTTAACCATGCAAGAGGGATCAACAAGTGTATTAGGACAAGGTATATCCTTAACCTTCACAACTATGTATAAAGGGCCATCGGGTGCTCTAATAGTCTCACTAGGGGGTAAGTGCACCAAGCTGGTGAACAAAAGGGGGGGGGGTATAAGTGGTGACTTTTTTATTTTTCTGATAACAAGTAAACCTGAACTTGAAAGAGATATTTGAACGTCATCCATTAAAAACTAAGAGTTGAGAAAATAATAAGAATTATAGTGCTTTGAACCTAGTTTCTAAACTACTAAGTTTTTTAAAAATTGGATAAGATTAAGAGGATCAAATCTCGCGCGCACGAAGATTGTTCCTGAGTTTTTCAAAAAAACATAACATAGCGGTTTTTGAATTTCTAGAACACGCACGAGTTATGAAATTTTTTTTTTTTGGCATGTGGCCATTTTTTTGTTCACCATCTTGGTGCATTTACCCTAGGGTCAAATGTGATAGAAGGATCCTTAGTTGTCACTTATTTCTCTACAATGTTCACAAAATTCAGAGTCATAGAGGTGAAGTCATTAAGAGAAAAAGAGGTAGGTTTAGTCTCAATCACGTTAGAGGTATGAGAAGGCAAAGGATCAGTGAAAATCTTAAGATTTTGATTAGGAGGAGCTGTTGATTTGTTTCCCTTATCATTCACACCTTCCACATATATAGTATTATTACCAATCAAATCTTGAATCTTACTTTTCATTGCAAAACGTTTCTTAGTTTCATGACCAAGTTGACGATGAAATTGAAAAAAAGAATTGTTATCAAAATAAGGGGATGCAAGTTTTAGAAGGATCAATTGGTTTTATAAGAGAAGGTTTGATAACATTTCTTTGTAACAACTTAAACATAATACTATGTAAAGATTCATTCAAAGGAGTAAATTGTCTATCTCTTTTGAAAAATTTAGAAATAGGAGGCACACTTGTTATAGCATTCACTTTGTTGTTGTTGATTATATCATTGAACTTGATGAAGCCTTTTGTTGGTTTGAACTTCGCAAACGGTTGTTGAACACTCTCCCCCCTTATCACTTGGAGCCATATGAGTAGATTTCTCCATGACTCACAACCAGTTGATAATTGTGGAGTGTTGCACACAATTGCAGAAAGGAAGTAAACTCAGAGAAAAGAGGCTTTTCCTTAATATCATTTTGCACATTAGAAATACAAATTCTTTGAATACCATTATTAGGTACATGAAAAAAATTTTGAGGACACAAATGGTTGTATCTACCAATGAAATCAGTCACTTTTTCTTTAACAACTTGTTTACAATGCATTAAATCAATCAAATTAATTTTAGGACCGTTGTTGTTTTGAAAATGATTGTTGAAAAGAAGTGATAGAATAAGAAGGCAAAGAACAATACCATTGTAAAACCTTATCTCTTAGAGTTCTTGTAAACAATTTTGCAAACAATCTTTTGATCATAAGCAAAATCAATACACAAGGTTTGAAATGTTTTGACATGCATTAGAGGATCACCTTTTCCATTATAGAGTTCCAATTGAGGGACCTCAACATGCTTAGGTGGCACAACTTTTACAATATCAAGAGAAAGTGGGCTCACAACATGGAACGTGGGCACACTAAACTTGGATTGACTCATGGAAGCAATTTGTTGTTGCAAGGAAGACACTGTATGTGCAAGATTGTTAATGGTCGCTTCAGTAGAAGAATTGATGTCATACATGGTTGATTGAGAAGGTGATGTGATGTTATTGAAGGAAGGCATTGATTTAGAATAAGGTGGTGGGACATTATGATAAGTAAGCATAGGTGATGATTGAGTAGGAAAAAAGACTTGGAGGAATAAATTTTTTGAAATTATTGCCCCCTTGTGTCACATTGATTGGTTGAGGGATAATAAGAATGCTTATTGAAGACATTGGTAAAGATGGAGGTTTAAATGAAGAAGAGTGATTGCCCCCATGACTAATTGTTGTAGGAATGACATTTTGAGTTGAAGTACCCAAGATGTTTGAAGTAAAAGTAGGAACACTAGTCATAGGAGTGGTCAAAGGAATGGAAGGATTGACTTGTGTAAGAGGTTTTGAATAACCTAGGGTTTTGGCACAACTCTTTATAGGCATGACACTGAAATCAACAATATGAGCAATGCCACACAATATATCAATACTATTCTTATCACTTTGAATCATGTGTTTAAGGCCTTCAATTAATCGAATGACTTCACTATTAGGGTATTCTTGGGACATCCATTGTTGAAAGTTATCAAATTGATTATCCAATTTTGGAAGTTGATATATGGAAACTCTAATCAAAACTTCTTCTTCATCATGGGATTCATTAATAGGATAGATGCTCACATGATTAGGATGGGAAGAATTAATTAATAGGATAGATACTGACATGATTAGGATGGGAAGAATTAACATTATCCTTATTAAACAAGTTACCTAAATTAAGCTCCATCTCCTCCATAATTAAACCTTGGGAAGCCTTAATTCTAATGCTTCGTCTAATAGGTATAGTATAGGTAGGATTAATAATGGTAAAACTCATGCACTAGAGGGAAATTTAGATTTTGAATTTGAATTGCGAATTATGGGAATAAAGTTTACAAAATTGAATAATGCAAAATTTGAGAAATAAATGATTTAGACATAACTTTTTTGAAAGAGGAAAATGTCACAATTTCCAAAAATAATAAATGAAAGGAAATTGAAATTTCAAAATTAGGGCCAAGGGGTTGCCACTTAAACTTAAAATTTGACAAAATTAGAATTTTTAAAATTAGAGCAGATTATAATTCACTTAATTTTAAAGTTTTCATGAAATTTGAAATATTGAATTTTGAAGTTATTTTTGATTTTAAAGAGATCAAAAATCAACAAAATTAGCCAATATTTTGGATTTAAGCTATTAAATTCGGTTATAACAGTCTTTCAAAATTTCGGGAAAAAAACCTAGCATCGTGTTTAAAGTGAACAAGGTCTCACCAACTTTTTTCGAAAATTTTCTGGGATGAAAGCTACTATGATGTGAAAGCTAACCCCCATAAACATGCTTAGAAAATTGAAATTGATAGAAATTTGCACAAAATCCAATTAAATTTGAAAATTAGGGTTTTAGGACCTAACGACTTAATTTTTTAAAATTTTAAATTTTGAAAAAGGTGGGAAATTAAAAATTTGAATATTAAGAAAGAGGATAATTCTTAAAACAATCACAAGTTCGAAAATTGAATGAAAATTCATTTTTTGCACAAGTTCAATATTATTTTTGAAAATTAAGGTTTTGAAAATTAACCACTTAATTTTATTAATTTGATTTGCAAATTGAACAAAACAATGAATAAATTGAATTTGACAAAATATGCAATTTTTAGATCTAAGACAATAACAAGCAATTTTTAAAAAGCACAAGTTCAATTTTTAAAAACTAGGGTTTTGAATGAATTAACGACTAAGTTTGTAGCAAAATTAAACCTGTAAATGAAAAATATGCAATGATTTTTAGTATAAAGCATGCAAAACGTCAAGTTCACGAAAATGAAATGGGGTGAAATGTGAATGATGGACTAGAGATCAAGAGGAAAGGTTTTCTTCCCTCTAAGGAGAGATGAAAGTTTCACTACGGATTTCCCTTCAATCACTTCACACACTTTACATTTAAAAGAGAGGGGGATAATTCACTAGATCCAATCTTTGAGGAGAGAGATTGAATACTAAATCAATTGATAATGGTGTGAAATGACAAATTAACCCCTCTTTTAGAACGAGTGATGGTTGAATTATGTATTTTGGGATTAAGTGTAAAAGTAGCAAAGAACTGATCATAACTCGAGATAGAAGTGTGGGATGAAGCTGTGCACCTAGATTTGGTTACAATATGGCAAGACAAAGTCACCTTGCGAATTTGAGGAAACGTTGTCGGGACCGTTTTGGAAGTGCATACAGTCCTCCAAAAAATCTGCTAAACAAAAAGGGTTTTTACGCCTTTGCAAATGGAGTCCAAATCTGCAAATACAACTATGCACTTGCAACCTACACAGAGAAAAGAGAGGAAAAGGGGTTAGGATTGAGGGTTTTCCTCAGGTCAAACTCTAGTTTGGGAATTAACCAAATGATGAAAGATTGAAATGTAATTCACCTCAAGGGAGGTTGTGATAGAAATATAGACAAATTTGCTTGTATGAAATTGAACGTTGAAAGAGATTTCATCTCGAATGGTTGAATCCTTGACTTGAATGCAACACCTAGCTTTGAAGGGAGACTTGAGAATGCTTAATGTTTGAATGCACGATTCCATGTATTCAAACTTATGCACTTTTCCCTCTTTATGCAAATAGGAGGGAAAATGCAAATTATATATTCATGAATTAGGGATTATAGGTTGATTTTTCGACATACATCGACATAGGGAAAGTTTTCCCGCTCACAAATTGAAAGTCCCAATGCAAAGATGTGACAGAGTGGGTGCAAAATAGGGTAAGGATAATACTGCTCTTGAGATCAACATTGATAGCAGAAACTCTCCTTTAACCATGCTGAATAGTGCGAAGAGTGGGATGATGGATTTTTGCAAGGTTATTGATTGGGTCTATTTAGAGATGGATAGTTTGAAGAACAAGCAGGAGGATTCATCCAGGAAAGTGGATACCTTATAAAGTTGTTGGAACACGTAAGCTCTGTACCCTACCTAACTACTTGAATGAATTGAAAAAAGCTATCGACGATGTCAAGGCTATCACTGGTGCGTGTGATTCTCAATTTTAAGGCTGTGGAGGCTAGATTCAATGACCTGTAGAATTGGGTTCTCAATAATGTGAACACCTCAAAGAAAATTGGAGAACAAAGCCAAAAAATTCTGAAAGCCTCTGCCGACAGCTTCAGTGTGATGATCAACAAACTAGAACATATCCATCAGAAAAAAAAAACACTATTGGTATTATCGAGGATAAGGTTCCGACTCTTGGAGGGGGGACTACTGGTTATGGCAATAGAACTCAAGCTAATAGTTGGAAGATGACCCAACATGCCAAGGAATTGGAGGAACTGAAGAAAGTTGCTGCCTCTATGGTCCAGCTGGAGCAAGAAGTGACAAAGCTTATCATAAACCTTTCTTAGGTTCTATTGCTCGTTGTTGTCCCTTAGTTGTTTCTGTGTGTCCCTCTGCTTCTTTTGGCTTCTTGTTGACTTTTTGTCTTTGCTAGTTGTCTCTTTTTTGTGTTTTGCTCTGTCTAATTAGAATTTAATGTCTTATCTTTTGATTACCTTTTTGTAAAAGAGTTTTGAGGCCCCTTCAAAACCTGCTTTTCACTTAATCAAAAACAATTTTAGGCTCAAATTTAGTTACCAAGCATAAATGTTCAACAATTTGAGCTTTTTCTTCAAGTTTGGTTTTTCTTTTGGTTAATATGCTTGCATTTTTATCCCCAATAATCAGATTTTGAGGACGTCTATTGGTAATAATCTTGGAGGGTGTAGTTAGAGGTGTTACTGCTTTAGAACTTGATGCATTCTCCTATTGAAAGTTATCTGCTCCAGCAGATTCAGGGGATCTATCAAGTGCTAATGTAGGCTCCTCCTCAACATCCTGCACATGATTATCATCTAGACACACCTTCTCATCAAATTTAACATTTATAGATTCAACAATCTTATGCAACCTTATATTGAAGCATTTATAGGCTTTACTATGTGTAGAATAGCCTAAAAAGATACCTTCATTAGACTTGGATTGAAAACTGCCTAAATTTTCATCATCCTTTTTGATAAAACATTTACAACCAAAAATCTTAAAGTATTTGATAGTGGCAAAATGACCATAACATAGCTCATATGGAGTGTAATTAGATTTTACTCTGATTTGCACCCCATTTAAAATATAAACAGTCGTATGAACAACTTCTTTCCAGAGTCAAATAGGTAACTTGGCATCATCTAACATTGTTCTAGCCATTTCTTTTACCAACAACCCCATTCTGCCGGGGTGTCCTAGCAAAAACATATTGCCTTTTTATGCCATGATTTTCACAGTAATCAATGAGCTCTTGATAGGTAAACTCACCACCTTTATCTGATCTCAAACATTTAAGTTTAAAATTTGATTCTTGTTTGCTTCAAGATTGCTCCTATTGCTGGGCCACTTGCATCACAATCAACTTGAAATACCTTATTGAAATCCGATAAAACCAACACAAACTAGTCAGTCACTTTCTGCTTCAATAACTCAAAACTTTTGTTTTCTTCGGTGGTCTATTTGAATTCCTTCTTATCTCCTCTCATGGTCTCGGTCATAGTGTTACAAACTGAACTGAAATTTCTAATGAACTTCTGGTAGAAACTAGCCAACCCATGAAATGATTTTACCTCTCCAGTGCTTTCCGGTGTAGGCCACTCAGCTATTGCTTTCACTTTCTCAGGGTCCATCTTCAATCCATCAACAGATATCAGAAATCCCAAATAGACTAACTCCGCCTTCATTAAAGTACACTTTTTAAGGTTTATCAACAACTTTTCTTCTCTCAACCTTTGCAAAACTTGTCTCAAATGAGACAAATGCTCCTCTTTTGTCTTACTGAAAATCAGAATGTCATCCAAGTAAACAACAACAAACTTACCCAAGAATGTCTTCAATACCTCATTCATCAACCTCATGAATGTACTAGGTGCATTAGTTAACCCAAAAGGCATCACCAACCATTCATACAATCTTTCATTTGTCTTGAATGTTGTCTTCCACTCATCTCCTTCTCTGATCCTGATCTGATGATATCCACTCTTCAAATTTTTTTTTGTAAAATATCTTTCTCCACTCAAATAGTGCATTATGTCATCCATCCTAGGCAAATTAAACTGATATTTCACTTTAATCTTATTTATTGGTCTGGAATCAATACACATTCTCCACTGCATTATTCTTAGGTGCTAGTATTGCTGGTACTACACAAGGACTGAAACTTTCTCTGATTAGACCTTTCTTCAACAGCTTCTGCACTTGTCGATTTAACTCATCATTTTCTGTCGGCGTCAACTGGTGTGCAACTTTGTTAGGCAAACTAGCTCCGGGAATCAGGTCCACGGAATGACTGATACTTTTACAGGTGGTAATCCATCAGGCAACATTATCTGAAATGATATGTTCATACTCTATGAGAAAATATTTTATCTCCCCCAGTTGTTCTTCTAGTTCCAGTCCTTCAGTCTTCTTAGGAACCAAGGCAAAACACACATTCTCATGTCCGATTCCACTGAGTAATTTCCTTCCATCCACCAAATAGATCCTATCATTCGTACACACTTCACTCTTCAAAGGCTGCTCCAAAGGTAACAAGGTTTGCTTCATCCCATTTGCCACAATAGTGTATATGTTCTTCCTCACATCATGTATTTCCTGTCTGTCAAACTACCAAGGTCTACCCAACAAAAGGTGAAAACATCCATAGGCACAATATCACACAAGACTTCATCAGGATAATTCCCAATTTTATATTTCACCAAACATTGCTCACTTACCAACAACTTTTGTTCATCCTAAATCCATGCTATCTGATAAGGCTTAGGCTATTTCAATCTAAATTCCAAATTCAACTTATTCACCATCTCTTCTAAAACAAGATTATCTTAACTACCGCTATCAATAACAACTTTACATCACTTATTGGATACTTTACATCTGGTCTTGAAAAAATTCCTCCTCTGAAAGTTTTCTTCATCTTCTCCGGTATGACACAACACTCTCCTCATCATTAACAGTTCTCCATCTTCCGATTTGTTAGCTGATTCGGTGGGTCTTTCTTCCACCACTGCTGCTCTTCCGGTATGCTCCGTCTTCTTACATTCAAATGCACGATGTCCTCCTTCACTCTTAAAGCAAGTTCCTCTAAACATTCTCTTATCCTTTTTTCAGAATTCTCCGAAGAAGAGGTAATCTTCAAAGAGAGAAAAATAGAGAATAAAAGATCACATACACCACTTAAGAAAAGATTAGTCATAAAAGACATACCAAGAAAGGACATAAAAAATATGAAAAATGCAACCCCTAAAGGAAATAGTGAAACCTTAGATAAAGAGATAGAATGAGATAGAGGCAATAATGAATGATGTTGCTGCCCCAAGTTATTTATAATTAAATAGAGCCCCCAATTAAGTCAACTACTTGTGCCATAGGTTGAGGAGCAACATGAAGGTGAAAAGAGTGCTAAGGCACTGCATTCTCACCAAGAAAGAGAGCAAGATCAGTTGAAAGACATATACAAGCAAGATCATATTGTTCTTGAACAAATTCCTTAAATGCTTTACACTTTCCAAGAGAATGAGAACCACCATGATGAAAAAGACAACAATCATTGTCTTCTTTATGCATATTGCTAAACTTTACAAAAGGAAAAATAACATCATTATCATACTTCAATCTCCAAAAGATTCTAGTTTCTAATTGTTCTTGATCATCAATAGGCGTAGATGTTGCCTTTTGAGATTTAGGACAAGGGTTGTTTGAAGAGGAAGGATTGTGTTTGGTGGTTTTAACAGTACCATTATCAACTAATTTTTGCATACATTTTTGAAAATTCTTATAATCATTAGCTTGATGATCACGAGTTTCATGAAATGAGCAAAAAGGAGTTTTAGATGAACAATGTCTTATGTCTTGCAAGATAATATTTAAAGTCTTGAATCCTAAGGAGGTCATCCATAGGAGAATCATGATAATGTGCTAGAGCTTTGGTACTAGCTTGTGTAGGAGGGTTCATAGGGACTCTAATTCCTTGTTCAAATTTTCCAAGTCCTTGTCCTCTAAAACCTTGTTAAATTATATTATTTTATAGCCACTCCTATAGGAATTTCTTAATTGAGAAGGGGGAGGAACATTATAATGGATTTCTTTGAAATTTGTAGTGCAAGTATGTTTAGAGGGAACACAGGGACAAGTAGGTGAAGAAATAGTATCTTGTGAAAGGAAGTTTTTCCTTTCTATCACCATGCATATCTGCTTTGGTTAATTAGAAAGGAAGATCCTTATCATCTAAGGTCTCATCTTTCCTTAGTGTTATGTGAGGAGGTAGATCATGAATGAAATACATAACATCATCTTCTCTATGAATGTTTTGATGACTAAGATAGGCTCTAGGATAATAGGGAGGATCTAATGAGAATGATCCACCAATATTTTGATTTTGCCTCCTTGCGTTAGGGTATGTGTATGAGAAGAAGATTGTGCCATGTTCCTCTTCAATGCTTTCTCTCCATTAGAGAGATCACTGACAGGAGGATTGGCTTGTTATTCATTCACATTAGACACGCTAGGAGAGGTACAAGTATTAGGTTTTCCATTAACATCTCTAGGATTGGGATCTACAAAAGCTTTTAGGTAATCTACATACGAAATGAATTTCTTAAAAATATCACCATAAAACAACATGCATGATATATGAAAGCTTTGAGCTCTAATTAATTGATTGAAAGCAATTTGGAAACTCTAAAAATGCAATATGCCAAAGTGCTATGAATGAAATGAAGAAATGTGAAATGAAAGAAGACATTATCAAACACATGACTCTAATAAATATAAGTGAAAAACAGAGTAATCATAATGTGAAATAGAAAATAAATCAGATTTTTTAAGTGCCATTACGAATATTTAAAATCAGATGTGAAAATTGATTTGCAAAAATTAAGCAACCCACAAATCAAATTAACCAAAATAAATTAGGGTTTTCATAAATTAAACCTCTAAATTTAGGTAATTTGATTAAAATAAGATCTATGAATGCAAAATTGAATTTTATAATGTTCACAAATTAGATCTGAAACAATTAATCCAATGTAGACAATACACAAGCTCAATTTTAAAATTTAAAATTAGGGTTTTTGTGATTTTAACCTCTAAATTTTTAAAATTTAATTGGAAATTAAAATTATAAATGTAAATTTGAATTTTAAATTGCATAAAACACACAAATATGAGAACATAGAAAGAGTGATATAGAGATATATATAGGTCTAGAGTTTGGGGGAGATAAAGAGAGTGAGATAGAGAAAGTGAGAAAGAGATGATAAGAGCTTGTTGATCACTAAAATTTGACTAATTCTGAAAAATTATACGATCTTCTAAAACCTATAATCTACATTACAACTCTTAGAGATCTGAAATCACTCTCAAACATCCTGCCAATATATATATAACTTAAAGTATAAGTCACATTTCAATATGTCTTTATACTTAAATGTTATAGTTCATGTATATATTCTCTTTGGGGATTGGGTATAACTTGTGTTCAAGCTAGAAAATTTTCCCATTCATGAAATCTACAATTTACTAATGAAGAACATTTGGAGAGCACCAAATTCGCTTGCCAAATTTTTACTTTTCACATTTGGCAAGTGCCAAATTTGGCACTCGCCAAATGTGAAAATTGACCAAATGGTTTGCATTTTAAAACGCCAACCCTTTGGGTTGGATTTGCCTTGGGCATCTAACTTGAAGGTTTGGACGACCATTTCATGCCAATGGCACATTTTTATGAAAAGATAAAAAGTGGCACCTTTTTGACAGCACATCTTGGTGCACTTACCCTATTACACTCCATAGTTGAAACATAATTTGTAAGTGTTGGGAAATTATGGGAGAAGAACTTTGAAGTTGTCTTTGAGAATAAGAAATGCACAATCTATGATAAAAATAAAGGCAATAGGGTGGTCATAGTTGTACCTATGACAAAGAATATGATGTTCCCATTGAAGGTTTGTGAACATAACAATAACTTTTCCACTACGACATTTGAGGATACAAGTTGGTCATGGCATCTCACATATGGACATTTAAATTTTCATATTTTAAAGCTTCTAACCTCACAAGTATTTGTTTCTGGTTTGTCAAAGATTGAAGCGAACAAGAAGGTTTGTGAAGGTTGTACTAAAGGCAAGCATGCAAGGGAAACGTTTTTAAAGGGCAATGCATGGATGGAGCATCACTCACTTCAATTTGTTCATTTAGATATTTGGGGTCCCATGTAAATACAAAGTTTGTGTAAGTATTTTATCACTTTTATTGTTGATTTCTCATAAAAATGTTGGGTGTATTGTTTTGAAGGTCAAAGATGAAGGTCTTGATACTTTCAAGAGGTTTAAATCTCTTATGGAAAATGAGAAAGGGTGCAAAATCAAATGTTTAAGGACAGATCATGGAGGTGAATTTTGTTCAAGAGCCTTTAAAAAATTGTTGTAATATGAATGACATCAACAAGCAATTCACCAAAACGTACACGCCTCAAAAGAATGGGGAAGGCGAAATGAAAATTGTATAGTGGTAGAAATAGCAAGGAGCCTATTACAGACCAAGAGATTGAATTATTCTTATTGGGGAGATGATGTTGCTATCATAATGTACATCCTAAACTAAAACCCATCAGTGCACTCTATAAGACGACTCCTTATCAATTATGGTATAAGAAAAAACCTAATGTTAAGCATTTCAAAGTTTTTGGTTGTTTGGCCTATGTTCATGTACCTGATCAGAATAGACAAAAGTTAGATGCAAAAGGAGAATCATGTATTTTTTTGGGTATAGTGAGCAAAGTAAGTCTTATAGATTGTACAATCCTGTTACTCATAGGCTTATTGTGTTAAGAGAAGTAAATTTTTTTCAAGATAGAGTTTATGGTCATAAAAAAGGCCGTGTTGAGAAGCTAAAATCTATTTTGAATGATGCTACTATTGATGATATTGATCATGAGAAACCCACTAATATTTCTATTTCAAGTGTTGCAAATCCACCTAGCAACTCCTAATCTAGTTCTTCTTTTCTAATTTCTGGTCCAGCTTCAACTACAAATTCAACAAGGAAGGTGAGAAGATTGAGTAATATTTATCAAAGGAGTGCAAATCAAGCACATGAAGAAAGTCCAATAGGTGAGACAATGAATTTTGTTGTGTTTAACAAGAATTATTTTGAACCATCATGATTTGAAAATGCATGTACTCATAATGAGTCGATGCAAGCAATGCAAGAAGAGATGAGTTGCATTCATAGTATGACACTTGGGATCTTATAGAGCTTCCACATGATGAGAAGACTTGATTGACACTAAATGGGTCTACAAAATAAAGTACAATAATGATGGGAGTATTGAAAGGCATAAGGCAAGATTAGTTTCTAAAGGCTTCACACAAAAGTATGGCATTGATCATGTCGAGACATTTTTACTAGTAGAAAGACAAGAGACTATTAGAATGTTGATTTCATTAGAAACTCAAAAGAATTGGAGCATATATCATATGGATGTGAGAAATACCTTCTTCAAAGGGTACTTAGAAGAGGAAGTATATGTGGAACAACTAGAAGGTCTTGAAGTGGAAGGGAAAGAGCATCATGTCTATAGGTTGAATAATAGTTTGTATGGCCTCCAATAAGCAACAACATGGTGGAATGCTAGGGTTGACGGCTACTTTCTAAGAAAAGAAGTAAGACTGAATCTACTCTTTACTACAAACAAGAAGGTAATGATATTTTTATTATAAGTTTGTATGTTGATGATTTGTTGTATATGGGTAGTAATTTTAAAATGAAAGTTGCGTTCAAAATTTCTATGAATAATGAAATTGAGATGAAATATTTATGTGTCATGAAATATTTTTTGGAAAGGAGGTTTATCAGAGCAAGGATGAAATTTCCATTTGTCAAACAAAGTATGCAAATGATATGTAGAACTAATTTTATATGGTTGAATGTAACCCAACCTCCACTCTAAGTGCTCATGGAGTTGTGGTGTGTAGAGATGATGGTGCTAAAATTGTTGATGAGACCACTTACAGAAGTATTGTTGTGAGTTTGTGATTCTAACCCACACAAGGCTTGATATTGCATTTTTAGTTTCACCTATTGCAAGGAACATGACAAATCTGTTTGAAATATGCATGAAGGAAACCAAGAGAATTTGATGTATGTGAACAAAACTCTAAATTTTTGTATTCATTACTATTTTCTAAAAGGTTCAATCTTGTTGGCTTTAGTGACTAATATTGGGGAGGTAGTATGGATGACCAAAAGTTTACAGCTAGAAGTTGTTTCTCTTTTACTCATGGTTTGGTTACTTGGAGCTCTAAAAAGAAAAGAATTGTTGGCTTCTCATCCACATAAGCAGAGTATGTTGTAGTTGCCTTAGTAGGTACATAAGCTCTTTGGCTTAGAAAAGTTTTAGAATAAATTGGAGAGAAAAAATGCAGCCTACAATGATTTTTTGTGATAATGTAAGTGCTATACACTTAGCAATGAATCCAATTTGTCACAGTAGGACAAAGAATTGTGATTTTAAATATCACTTCATCCGTGATTTAGTGAAAAGGAAGGAAGTTGAATTGAAACACATCAACACTCAAGATCAACTAGTAGATATCTTCACCAAGACAATTACAAAAGATAATTTTTTGACACTTTGAGATCAGATTATGAGCCCTCTTAGCAACAATGGGGAGTATGTGGATCATTTATGCTATTGTTCAATATCTTTAAGAGAACATGTAGCTTTAGTTTGGATTCCCACTTCCAGTTCATTACCGTGCTACCCACTTGCCACGCAAATCTATCTTTAGTTAGTTTTGACAAAAAAGAGGGGTAAAAATTTATTCCAACCAAAAAGAGAAGTACATCAAAAGAAGGCAAACAACCTAACGAAGAGAAAACTACAAAGACTTATCTTGAACCACCAGTTGAGCCAAGATGTGAGATAACTTTGGAGAGAGTTGTCCCATATCCTCAATAGCCCAACCCTCCATAAAGACAAAATCCCATTTAGCATTACAATCAACAACCCCATTCCATTCTCTGGGAATATGACTGAAAGTAACCAACTCAAAAGAGTTACAAAACAAGAGAATTTATCGAATAATCAATTGCAATTGCCAATAGACACCATCCAAGTTCTTCTAATTTAACAAAGTTACCACAACCTGGGAATCTGATTCCACAACAATCCATTGCCAATGAAGAGAACAACTACGCATCAATGCAAGCAGAATAGCTAGAGCCTCCATATAATTTTTAGTATGAAAACCTTTGTAGATAGAGGAAAAAAAATTGACTTGCCCAAAGCTATCACGCCCCACTGCGCCAATACTAGCATGCCCAAGATTACCCCTAGCAGACCCATCAATATTGATTTTCAAAACTTCAAGAGGAGGAGGGCTCGAATGACCCACCTAGAAATCCTCTGCAAAGCATGTCGATACTTATTCCTCATAAGCTGTTGAGCCAGCTCTGCTCCCCGATCAGGAATAGAAAAATTAAAGTGATTGCAAATATCAATCTCCCTAGGAGCCACACCCCCAACAAGGTCACACTTTGCTGAAACAGTCTCACAAATAAAGTGCATAATTTTCCACCACACATGTTAAACATCTAATTTGGCATCCTGAAAAATCTGTTGATTCCTCTCAAGCCAAATATGCCAAATAATAAAAGTGGGTCTTAAGGACCAAGTAACTTGAAGAAAAAGAGTGCTAATAGGAGCTTGACCCAAATGGTCCCAAAACTCAGCCAAAGAAGAAACATGCCAACAAGAACAGTTCCAATAGTCCCACCAAGAGTGCCAAATCCTCCTAGTGAAAGAGAATTGAAAGAAAAGGTTAGAGATTGTCTCCTCACTGCTACAACAAAGAAAAGACATAGAATTACCACAAAAGCCACACGTACAAAAGTTATCCCGAGTAAGACAACGATTTTGAACCACTAGCCATACGGAAAAGTTACATTTAGGCCAAGCAAATCTATTCCAAACCTATTTCCACCAGGTTACCTCTTCCTCCCCATTAATCTGATGAAGTAACTTTAAATAGCCATAAATAAGATTAGTTGCGTTTTTTTTTTTTTGTAATTGTTTTTGTTTGTTTGTTTTTTTTTTTGTCTGTGGTGTGAAGCGAATGTGTTGTCAAAATAAGAGATATTCTTGGTGAAATTTTTTATTATCGAAAATACTTGAAGGAGCTTATTTTTTTAAATGAAGATTCGAACCTATCCAAGTTTTTGAAGATTGAAGCGGTTCAATTAGATAGAATGTGCAAATAGACAAATGTCAAAATTTGTGTGCAGTTGAACCTGACCACCATGTCTTTTGCGAATTCTAAAACTGAGGTTTTTTTTACGACGTCTTCTGACTTGAAGATATTAGTGAACCTGACGATGAATTGGTAGTGTTTTCGAATGAAATTAGGTGTACTGTGAACTGTCTTAAAGTTTCAAAAAATATTATGTGAAATTGTGCTAAAACGAAAGAAGACTTTTTGACTGAAAAGAAGGGGAGTTAAAGTGTGTGGAATTTAGATGGAGCGATCCATGATATGTGATCGAGTTTGCTTTGTTCATTGGATCAAAATCTTTCAAAAGATAGTGATGTGGATTTGACAAGGGATATGCTGCTGAGATTTTCTAGTTCTAAAAGTGGTTTCTCTATGTGCTCTTTAATTAGTATAGAATCATGATATAATTTTTACAGTATATGCTGTCAAACTGATAATAGTTTCTGAGTTGAAGCTCAAATAGAGGTTGCAGCCTCTAAGTTTATGTTGGTTTTCTTATTTGAGTTGGTGATCACATTTGAGTTGGTGTTTTGTTATAAGCGTGGGTTGGAGCCCATTTTTTGTGAAATCTTCTATGTCATGGCTTTTTATCTTGTTGGGTTTTCCACGAGGGAAAAAATTTGTCTTTGTCCTCTTTTCAAGATTTCAATTGTTGTTACAGTTTGTTAAATGTGTTAAAACACTGATTCACCCCCTCTCATTGTTTTCTATTTATGTTTCACTAAGTTCATGCAAATTTTATTGTTTAAAACTCAAAATCCTACTAGTGATATTTCTATTTTAATCCTATAAGGGAAATGAAAGTGCACGTTTAAGAAATTAGATTAAATGGTTATGACAAAATGCAACAAGATAATCGAGTGATAATGATGTTGTAACTGTGATTGCCCAAGGAAAGAAATAGGAATGATTGTGGCAACTAAGAATCTCAAGAGGCTTTGCAATTTTAAAAGAAAGAAAAAAAAAACCAATGAAGGGGCATGAGATTCTTGGGATTTCTATCTACAATCAAATGGAAAGATAAGATATTAAAATTTTAAAACTTCAAGTGACTTTTTAAAACTTTGTAATTTGCCTTGAAGTCCATGTAATATATTTCAAATATCATCCGAGGTACTTTTAGTTTCATAAGACATCTTCTTAATTCCATCTGAGGTTTTTTAAACTCCTTGTATTTTACTTAGCTCAAATTGAATGATGACATACAAGAGTTGTATCAAAATCTTACTTTCTGAATTCACTAACTAAATCGTCATTTCACTGACAAAAAATGTTTATAAGAACGAATAATTAGAACAGACAAAATCACCACAATTACCTTTGGATGGAGATAACATAATTTTCATCTCCAATATTAATTTACTAAATGATGTCTTTGATCCCACCTAGCAACTTTATCTGCACCTGAAATTCAAGCAAATTTCACTCCTTAAAATCTAAATTGTATGAAGATATCACAATTTTAATGTTATAATTGGGAGGGCATGGTTGTACCTCTAAATAATTGAAAATGAGAGATTTGAATAGGCATTAAAGTGTAAGTTGGTGGTTCTATTTGGGTCATTTTCTTTCTAATTGAGATAGCATGGTTGTACCACTAAATAATTAAAAATCAGAGGTTCAAATAAACATCAAAACATAAGTGATAGAGAAATTTTTGGCTAAGAACAAAAGAAAGTAACAAATGAAGAGGAAGTTTATGGCCCTTTTGGGGATCAATTTTGTTCTAATTGGGATAGCATGGTTGTACCTATGCTCAAGGGGGAGAGGAAGAAGGAAAAGGGCGGCATCACATTAGGAGAGGAACCAAAGACTGTGCAATTATCTTCCAAAGAATTGCTGCACAAATAGAGGATAAATTGTGGGTTCAAGAAATACAGAGCACCATAAATAGACAGTGAAATTGCTACACAAGTTTGAGAGATTAATGAGAAAACATTTGTATGACAGGAGAATTGACATTGAGAAATATTGAATTCTATTGTTTGTAATTAAGTAAATGGCAATTTCCATTCAAATTTGAAGACCTCTAATTTTCTCTTTGTATCGAATATATTTGTTAATTTTGGCTATTTATTAATTTTGAAAAGCCTTGTAGTATTGGTCTCCATTATAAATTGTTTGATACGATAGATTTTTTTTAGATGTTATTGTAGACACCTAAAATTGTCCAGTCTAATTAAATAAATATTTTATTTATTTAATTATTTTAGCCTAATTCTTCTATTAATTAAATAAATCTTTATTTATTTAATTAATTCATTTATCCTCTTCTAGCCTTATTTCTCATTTAAATAAATACATTTATTTATTTAAATAATCATTTTCCTTAATTAAATAAATATCTTATTTATTTAATCGATCCCACTTCTTCTATTAATTAAATAAATCTTTATTTATTTAATTAATTCATTAACCTTTTCTACCTATGACACATGTCATTCATCTTTTAATTCTTACACTACCTACCCTCTCATTATTTTCTTATTTCCTCTACCTACCTTCTAATCGTAGCCGACCATTTATCTTTTACACTTCTCAATCTTATCGTTCCATTTCTTACAGTGTCTTTTATATAGGGACATGCTTCTTTCATTATCAACCCTAATCAACCTATGCATCCTAATCAAGTCTTCTAGCATTCAAACTTACATATGTGATCAAGCTTGCTTGCAACCACATTTCCATTCTTTGTTGAACTCTTGTGCACATATAAAATCTGAGAGCAAATATATCAAACAAGATCAATGGAGATAGGAAGAATGGAGATCCAAACCCTATTGGACATGTGATGGTATAATTTTTACAGAGCCTGTCTCCCTATGTGGTCATTAGGACTAGTAGTAAGGAGAGAATGATCCACGTGGTAGCGAGGAAAACCCACTTCTTCCGAACCACTATAAACAACTGTATCCATGGTAAAAACTATGGATAACGTGTACTGATTAGTTCATACTGACACTATGTCTTTCCATAAACCCGTTTGATCAAATTTATTTGATCAATTGTAGGGCGTAACCCTTATCGGCTGGGAGTCTTTTGTATTTATAGAGCTGAAAGTGTCGCATGTATAGTCACACGAGCGGATGCCCTTACTAGCATCTCTTTGTTTTAGAAGCCAAAATCCTTCAATTTATTGGGTCAGGAGGTAGGACCTCTGGAGTGACCCACACACATACGGTTCTTATTAAAGATACAAAGTTCACAATTGAGAGTTTTCGTGGGGACTAATGCTTGGCTGCCCCGAGAAGTGAGTGCTGAAGGTGGAGCCAGTGGGGTCAAACATCTTAGTATCCACTCTAAATAGCGTAGTCTCGGGGGAAACCCCATGTGGGATTAACAACTATTGTCGTGGTCAGCCATAAGAATTGTGCTTGTCTTATTTTGAACAATCAAACATTCAAGACCAAACACCAAAAACATTGTGTCTTTTGTGTATGCAAAACATTTTTACATCAAACAACACACTTTTCTTTGAGTCATTTTGAGTTTACACACTTGCAAACATTGAGTTCTTATCAACACTGTGTCCTCTTGTCATGAAAAACATTTGAAACATTCAGATTTGGTCACAACAAAACAACTTTACAGATTGGAAAAATTGCACTTAGTTTTCAGAAACGCTTCTGTGTTTGACAAAGTGGCATCTATGTCATATAACTGCGTCTGTGAAGGGCAGAAATGTGTCTGTGTTCTATTGAGCAACATTGTATTTACAAAATCTCAGAAACGCGTCCGTGTTTGACAAAACCACGTCTGTGTCAGGAAATCGCGTCTGTGAAGTATACATGCACGTCTGTGTTCAGAATTGAAAAACTTCTACAGTCCAGCAAACAAGAACGATCAATTTAAAAATTCTTGAGCTTCCTAGGTTATTTCTCCAAGATTTCATCTAGCATTCAACTTGTCTTTGGGTCTCACAAAGTCTATCATTGCTTTACACTTTACATTACATTCACATTTGTCTAAACTTGAGTCAAAAGGTCACTTGCTTGACTTCATCTTACTTTGTCAACACACCACATATAACAACATCTTGCTAAATGGTCCCTCATCAAGGTCTATCACCTTTGAGTCCCATTTGGTTTTACTTAGAGTCAAGGTCAACTTACCTCATCAAGAGAAACTATCATCTCTTTAGAAGCCACACTTACTCTACTACATATATACTTGGTCTTACATTTTGGACTTTGCAAGTACACTTATATTCATTTACATTACATCCAACTCATGGTCTTTCATACTCTTTTCCATTTTCCTCCAGTCTCCCATATTTTGGTCAATACCTAGTTCATGGTTGAAAGCCGTTCCCAAAAATCAAGGAAAGAAATTAAAGAGGCTCAAGAGTCCGCAAACATGAGTACTTATGAGTATGACAATGATATCTTCTTCAATTCTGATCATACTACATTACCTGACATGGATGCCTATAGAAACTGTATGCAGGAAAAGCAGGTCGATAGAACTCAAAATGTGAAAAATAGAGCACTAGGGAGCCTTGCTCACACACCCACATGACTTCTTGGTGCAAGCTATGGAGTCATGAAGTATGGCTCAGCTTCCCAAGGTTGGTTGCATGGTTCTCTATCTTACAGAGTCCTTCAAACCAATGTTTTTGCTCTCAGATCACTGAGCAAAATGGTTTAGGGATGATAAATGCAAGAACGATGGATGCTTTTGTTGATTTTAAGATGAAATGCATCCTAAGCTATGCATGATTCTATAAATGCAATAAACTAGTTATAAGATGACAAGATTAGTAAACAAGACTATCCTAGCATGTTATATTAGTCTATGATTAAGCTAAATGATAATGAACATACTCTAAATTTGCATATTTAGATTAATTTCTATATAAAAGAGAGGCTAAATGATGAGCATAAATGATATATGAAAGCTTGAGTGGATTTTAGTATAAGTGTGATGCTAAAGATTTGGATGATGAAAATGGAGGAATGAGAGCTCTATTTATAGCAAAAATAAGGCAACAGATGGTTAGGATTGAAAGGTTTAATCAAGGGCTAAGTTTGAAAGTTGTCAATCCATGTTCACAATTGACACCAATGAAATGGTGACAATTGTCAACATAAGGTTGGTTGAGAGGAGATGTAAGAAGGATTAAATTCTTGAGAAGACCTCATGGTTACCCTAGGGGTTAAGGGTTAAGGTTAAGTTAAGGTTATCCATTGGATAAAGCTTTTACCCAAAGGATAAACTCTTGTGCAAAGGTTTAAGGATAACCATCGTCAAAGCAATAAATGCTTGATGAGACTCCTGGGTTACATGGAGGTTGAGTTTAGGGAAATTCCTTAACCATGCTAGAGGGTTGAGTTAACCATTAATTGTTATGAAGACTTTGGGGACAAATTTGTAAGAGTCCTTCCAAATTTGGGGGTACTAAACAAGTTAGCTTGTTGAATGGATAAAGGCTTTAATGTTTTTAGAAGACTTTACTCCAAATTTGAGAAGTGACCTCCTCAAATTTAGGGAAAAGGGATAATGAATGGGTTTGGGTTAATTGAATAGGATTAGATGGATTCTAGAAGAAATTAGGAAGAGGGTTAGGATGCAAGTGGGAGATGTAGGATTTTGCAAGTGGATGAAGGGATAATGAGTTTTAATTGAATTGAATTTAATTTGGTTGCAATTAAAATAAATTAGATTTAATTAAAAAGTGGATATGGGCTTTAATTGAATAAAATGAATTTATTCTATTAAATGGATATAATGAATTTAATTGAGTAATTTACTTAATTAAATAGAGGAATATGGGTAATTTAATTAAATTGTATTTAATTAAATAGAGAAATCAACATAAAATATTCATTTAGGAATATGGTAATTTTTATACGTCTACATTTTGCTCCTCTTTGAAGTGACGTGTGTGCACATGTTATTTCAAAGAAAATGATGTGTCGTTGCGATTTTATGATCAGTGTTTTTATAGATTTTCATGTCGTGGCTCAGATTTGATGTGTGATGCCTCATATTTGATAAACGATGGTGATAATGCCCCCTTGGGAGATGAATCAAAATTTTTGGAAAAGTTGATTTGATTTGATAATTGCGTTTGTGGTGCAAAATTTTGGCTAGGTGAAATGTTTAAATCGATTCATCTCCCGATAATTAATTGCGTGAGGGCATGAGGTAGACCGCGAACAAATTACATGCATATTTCTCTAACCCTAATTCCATTTTACCCTATAAAAGGGAAAAATGCATTGGTTTGTCTCATTTATACTTGTTGACTTTGGAGAAAGAGACTTTTGGAGAGAAGACAAAATGCCTATTCTCTATTCTATGCATCGATTCCAGCGCGTTCGGAGGCATTAGAGGCTTGCCACGTATGGACCGACGGTGAGTCAACCCTTTTGACCCCTTTTGAATTTTTAATTTGATCATTTTTGGTGAGTTTTTGATTTTGGAAATTCGTTTTTTACGTTTCAGCGCATAGAAGTCGTAGTTTAGCGCATACAAAAAATTCAGTAGCGCATAGGATTGCAATTTAGGGTAGCGTTCGAAAATTTATAGGTTAGCGCATGGCCTTAGGTTAGCGCTTGATGGACATAGGGTAGCGCTTCGGGTCAAAAGGGTAGTGCATAGGCTGAACCTAGCGCACAGGGTCCATAGGGGGTCGCATGGGCAGGGAGATGTAGCGCGTAGGTTAGACCTAGTGCATAGGGTTAAATAGGTAGCGCATGGGTCGGTTTTAACGCTTAGGGTAGATAGGATAGCGTGTGGAGAAAACAGGGTAGCGAGTAGAGTTAGTCTAGTGCATAGGGTAGATAGGATAGCGTGTGGAGAAAACAAGGTAGCGCATAGAGTTAGTTTAGCGCATAGCCAAATTTAATTAGCGCATGGATCGGGTTCCGTAAGTTTTGACGATTTTTGAATGTAGAAAATTACATAAGAAAATGCTAGTTTTGCTTGGGGAGGTGGATTTTTGTCATTTGCTATGTCTGTTGTCATGTTTGGAATAATTTGTCCAATATGAATATTTGATATAACTTGGTTTAATTTGCGATTGTTCAAGTTATTGATGTAGATATTACTGTGTTTTTGATCGAACCATGATTTCATTTGCACCGTTTCAAGTTTATGTGTGGAGCCTAATTTGTGTTACAAACTGATGTGTGTGGAACTTGAGTTGTGTTCTAAGTTGATATGGGTTGGAAACTTGAGTTGTTTTACAAGCTGATATAGGGTAGATAGGATAGCGTGTGGAGAAAACAAGGTAGCGCACAAATAGTGCATGGATCGGGTTCCGCAAGTTTTGACTATTTTTGAATGTAGAAAATTACATAGGAAAATGCTAGTTTTGCTTGGGGAGGTGGATTTTTGTCATTTGCTATGTCTGTTGTCATGTTTGGAATAATTTGTCCAATATGAATATTTGATATAACTTGGTTTAATTTGCGATTGTTCAAGTTATTGATGTAGATATTACTGTGTTTTTGATCGAACCATGATTTCATTTGCACCGTTTCAAGTTTATGTGTGGAGCCTGATTTGTGTTACAAACTGATGTGTGTGGAACTTGAGTTGTGTTCTAAGTTGATATGGGTTGGAAATTTGAGTTGTTTTACAAGCTGATATAGGGTAGATAGGATAGCGTGTGGAGAAAACAAGGTAGCGCATAGAGTTAGTTTAGCGCATAGCCAAATTTAATTAGCGCATGGATCGGGTTCCGCAAGTTTTGACGATTTTTGAATGTAGAAAATTACATAGGAAAATGCTAGTTTTGCTTGGGGAGGTGGATTTTTGTCATTTGCTATGTCTGTTGTCATGTTTGGAATAATTTGTCCAATATGAATATTTGATATAACTTGGTTTAATTTGCGATTGTTCAAGTTATTGATGTA
Organism: Cryptomeria japonica; assembly: GCF_030272615.1. Taxonomy (NCBI): domain Eukaryota; kingdom Viridiplantae; phylum Streptophyta; class Pinopsida; order Cupressales; family Cupressaceae; genus Cryptomeria; species Cryptomeria japonica. Next base: position 536,952,893 of record NC_081405.1, on the reverse strand, counting down.
GATATTACTGTGTTTTTGATCGAACCATGATTTCATTTGCACCGTTTCAAGTTTATGTGTGGAGCCTGATTTGTGTTACAAATTGATGTGTGTGGAACTTAAGTTGTGTTCTAAGTTGATATGGGTTGGAAACTTGAGTTGTTTTACAAGCTGATATGGGTGGGAAACTTGAATTGTTTTACAAGTTTATGTGATGTGGAGACTTGAGTTGTTTTACAAGTTTTGATATGGCTTTTTGAAAACTTGAGTTGTATTACAAGTTGATATGGAATGATATGATGTGGAACTTAATTAGATTTGCAAATTGTTTCACTTTTTTGATGTGATTTTGATTTTGATATCTTTGTTTTTATGTGGAAACTGATATTAGATTTGTTTTGCTTTTTGACATGAGCGATTGATAGTAGTTCAGTCACGCGAGCGGTTCCCTAGACCATGGGCATTGATACCACGGTTGGCACAGGCTGACCTAGATGTCATTGAGAGATGCGGCTTGTCATCTTTATTGGATATGCCTCGGTTCACTATGAATCGAGGTTTACTTACGACGCTCGCCGAGAGATGTCATAGTGATACAAACATCTTTCACTTTGCTACCGGTGAGATGACGGTTACTTGAGAGGACTGTTACAGGATATTGTGGATTCCCATAGCAGGTGCATTATTGCCATATGAGCCGACCAAGGAGAGTGGGACAGAGGCACTGCGACACATTTCACGATGAGATAGTGTGGGTATGAGATCCCTTGGTAGAAGTTCTTGGATCTGGACTATGCACCTCTTCCGTGCGTACTAGCAGGTTTCATAAGTGGATTCCTTTGTCGCGACCGTAGGTCGAAGGGATTTTCTGTGGGTTGGGGATTGGTGCTCGAAGAAATGGTGACCTAGGGCCGTTGGTTTGCTTGGGGATTGGCCATGTTAGCTCACTTATATAGGGATTTACATGAGGTTGTGTATCTGGGTTATGGGAGTTTGTCAGTTGGCCTGAGACTCTTACAGGTATGGTGCTGGGAGCACATTCGAACAACTAAGCCACTGGTGGATAGAGATAGGCTTGCTGGAGGAGGGTGTCGGATGATATCGATACGGTCGTCTGGAGATCGTATACAGATTGCGAGGTCTGGGCGGAGGATGGGCTGGAGATGCCTTATGTTTTCATGACTCGGTTTTTTATTGGGCGGATGCCCTTTGTGATTGAGAGATTCCAAGTTGGCAGGGTTTTGCGGCAGTATGGTTGGCAACAGGGGATACCACAGGGGACCTGCTTGTATGCGTGCCAGAGATAGGATATACTAGATTGGGGCCCTACGATTGATAGTGGAGCGACTGTAGAGGAGTTCTCCAGCTTAGTGGGTTAGATATGGGACTACGCTCCCGAGATACTAGATGCAGGGATGACACATGAGTTCACTGGTTTGTTTGCAGCTCGTGCTGTGGCCAGGATATCAGATCTTGAGGAGATGCAGCCTCCCTTTGATGATGATGAGGATGAGGTAGGGGGAGATGGTGATGATGGAGGTGGAGGAGGACGACGGGGGAGAGGATATTGGGGGGGGAGAGGAGACAGAGGTAGAGATGGGGGGGGGGGATGGTTGGAGAGAGCAGTTCGACGAGCTGTGATGGACAGAGGGAGAGGAGGGTTGGCGATCGAAGCAAGGGAGGAGGGGAGAGAGGGAGGGGTGATAGCAGCGGTGGTAGGGACTGAAGAGTGGAGAGGGCCAGCGTAGAGGAGGGCTGATGAGTTACCTCCACCAACACTTAAGATAGGCAGAGGAATAGGGGGTACCCCTTCACAGGTGCCCCTACGGGTCAAGATCCCGACACATGTGGAGGATGCCCAGATTAGGACTCTGCAGTTGATAGTACAGCAGCTGCAGGCACCACTATTCACGCAACAACATCAGATTACCTAGCTGACCCTAGAGCATGATACTGAAATAGAGTGGCATGGTCGAGTGGAGGAGCTGCAGGGAGTATGTAGAGAGCGGAAGCAGGTAGTCCGATGAGGGACAACATGAGAGCTATCCTTGAGAGTGAGGGAGGCAAAGTGCTATCGACGCTATTATGAGGATGCGGTGTCGAGGGAGCGCAGAGTGCAGAGCTTCATGCAGGTGCGATCGAGTCGATCGCGAGAGACTAGGTCACAGTCAGAGAGCAGAGGCGTGACGGGGCCCTCGATATAGGATCCTCTTGGAGATCTAGGAGTTGGGACATCAGCGACGAGACCATCCCCCTCAAGAGATAGTCATAATTGAGAGACTGTCTCTATTGTATTTTGTTTTGTTTCTTTGTTGTACGGGGCACATACATGACAGATTTTTGTACATTTTGATCATTCTTTTATATATATATATATGACACCATTTTCTTTAATCATGGGATGTGTTACGGATGCATGATCTATATGTTCCTTCTTTACTTTATGATGATGCAATGCTTAGATAGATGATATGATGCATGATGTAAATGTATAATGGATGATTTGATATGCTGTGATATGTATCTTGAAAATGAGATGTATGATTTGATATGCTGTGGGATGTATCTTGAAAATGAGATGTATGATTATGATAATGATGTGAGATGTATCTTTAAAATGAGATGGATGATTATGATAATGATGTGCAACTATTTGTTTTTGGAGCATCTTCAGTCTGCATTTGTCATCCTGATATAACCATATGTTATTTGCTTTCGATATAGGTATCATCATTGAGCATTGATTTGTTTGGGATATGTTGAAAATTTATACAAGCATAATGGTATAATTGATCCATAATAACCTGAGAAAAATTTACATGATGTTTGATTTTGCAAGATAGCATAAGCGTCAAGGTATAATTGAACCAAGATGACCAGAGTGCGGATTGCGTATAAACAGACAAGATTAAACCATTTGTATGCGTAAAGTGGAATTATGTCTTCAGTGATATTTGTTGTATCACGTCTCGAGACAAGTATTTTCACAATACAAGTGGTCGCTTGTGAGACAGAAGACTAAGAAAATATTGGAGTTTTCCCATGATCTCTTGCTTTGAAGCATTTGTTGAGAAAATGCAGAGAATCCAATAATTTAAAAGGTTCAAATGCAAAAAATAGTCAAGACTTTATGCAATAATGCAACATTTAGTACTTCAGAAAGACATCCATTGTAGTGTTTTTGTGATTCTTGTTTTAGCGATCCAATGTTTTGTTCTGCGATCCAATTTTTTTTTTATTTTGATTTTTTCCGTGCATTAGACTACTCAAGTGTAGTATTTCTTCAGATGAATGCTGTTAGTTGGTTCATCGAGCACATCTCCTTCTGAAGTTGTAAGTTGATAAACACCTGATCCATAGACTGATATGATGACAAAAGGATCCAACCAGTTAGATTCAAATTTCCCTTTCTTTTCTCGATTTTATTGATTTCATGGATTTTCTTTGAGGACTAGGTCACCAATTTTGAAGTTGTGAGGGATGACCTTGTGATTGTAGCTTCTGCACATGCATTGCTGATATGATTTGAGATGTGTGTAAGCATGTTGACGTCTTTCATCTAATAGTTCCAGTTCTTGCAATCGGTTGAATCGATACTCTTCATCTGGAATTAAGCCTTTTAGGGAGACTCTGAGAGATGAAATTTCTACCTCCAGTGGTAAAATAGCTTCGGATCTATAGACCAATGAGAAAGGTGTGGCTCCTGTAGGTGTACAGATGTTAGTTTTGTATGCCCAAAGTGTTGGATTGAGTTTTATATGCCAATCTTTGCCTGCATCAATTACTGTTTTGTTGAAGATTTTCAGTATTGTTTTGTTGGATGCTCCTGCTTGACCATTCCCCTGGGGTAGTATGACGAAGAGAACCGATGTTGTATTTTGAATTGTTCACATAGTTCTCGGACATCTTGGTTTTTGAACGATCGTCCATTATCAGTGATGATGGAACTTGGAATACCATATTTGCAGATTAAATAGTTCAAGATAAAAGACGCAATTTGTTTTCCAGTTACTGTGGTCATGGGGATTGCTTCTATCCACTTGGTAAAGTATTCTGTTGCAGTTATAATGAACTTATGTCCATTTGAAGATGAAGGATGAATTTTGCCGACCAAGTCTAGTCCTTTCTTACAAAAGGGCCGGGATGTTGTAAATGGCTGCAGTTCCTATGCTGGTGCATGTATCAGATTGCCATGGATCTGACACTTAGGACACTTCTTGGCGAAGTGGTAAGAATCTTTTTCCTTTGTAGGCCAGTAGTATCCCATCCTTAGAAGCTTTTTAGCAAGAGTAGTCCCACTTGAATGTGTGCCACAAATACCTTTGTGAAGTTCATGTAAAGCGGAATCAGATTCATTCTGATCAAGGCAACGAAGAAGAGTACCATCTAGACCTCGACGATACAAAGTATCAGCGGTAAGGGTATAATGGGCAGCTTGTCGGATAAAATTATGTTTCTGGTTTCAGGATAAGTCACTCGGTAGGATGTTGTTCTTTAGATAATCATATATCGGTCCATACAAAGGAGAATCCACACCGCTTAAGGCATAGGTAACATGGGATTCAGAGTGGCCATAGGCTGGGGAAAACAATTGCTTTACCAGAAACTCATAATGACTCTGTTGCTCTGAAATTTTTAGTAATGAAGCGATAGTAGCCATGGCATCGGTTGCTTTGTTGTTCAACCTTGATATTTGCGTGAAGGTGATGTGTACAAAATACTCTTTGAAGTCATCCACCATTCGTTTGTAGGGTAGTAGCTTGTCATCATTTGTCTGATAGTCATCGTTGATTTGATTGACGACTAGTTGTGAATCTCCATAGACCATTAACTCTGTGATTTTCTATTCTACAACCATTTTGATGCTTATAACCAATGCCTCATATTCAACCACATTATTTGTGCATGGGAACATAAGGCGATATGATCTTGGTATAGTATGCCCTTTAGGAGTGATGAATAGAATGCCATCACCTAAACCATGTTGTGTGTAGGATCTATCAAAGTATAGGGTCCATTGTGTGGTAGAAATAGCAAGAATGTCCTTGTCCGGAAATTCAATTTCCATAGTTTGTTTTCCTAATAGCGGTGCTTCAGCTAGTTGATCTGCGATTGCTTGTCCTTTGATAGCTCTTTGTTCTGTGTAGTGGATGTCAAATTCACTGAGAATCATGACCCATTTAGCCAATCGGCCGGTAAGAGCTGCCTTGCTGAGTAGATATTTGAGAGGATCAATTTTTGCCACTAGCTTACTTGTGTGCTAGCATATAATGTCGAAACTTTTGAGATGCGAAGACTATTGTTAGACAAGCCTTCTCAATGAATGTATAGTTGAGTTCATAGCCATTCAATGTCCTGCTGATGTAGTATATAGCTCGTTTATTTCCTTGTTGATCTTCTTGTGCCAATAGTGCCGCCAGTGATATATCTGTTGTTGAAATATATAGAATAAGGGGCTTTCCTACAACCGGTGGTACTAGAACTGGTTGGTTCATCAGATACTGTTTGATTTGATAAAAATATTTTGCACACTTGGCTTCCCATTTGAAAGGTATATTCTTATGGAGAAAATGATTGAACGGTAGACTTTTATCAGCTAGTTGAACAATGAATCGCCTCATTGATTGGAGTCATCTTTGTAGAGATCTGAGCTGACTGATATTCTTTGGTGGTGGCATCTCCATAATGGCTTGTACCTTTGTTGGATCCACTTGAATACCTTTAGCTGAGACGATGTAGCCTAGTAACTTGCCTGATGTAACCCCAAAGACACACTTCTTAGGGTTGAGCCTGACTTAGAATTTCTCCAATTGGTCAAAGATCTTTGTCAGGATGATGAGGTGTTCTTCTCTAGTGAAGGATTTAACTAGTAAATCATCCACATAGTCTTCCATGAAGGTATGCATCATGTCATGAAAGATTATTGTCATTGCTCGTTGATAAGTAGATCTTGCATTCTTTTAGCCAAAAGGCATAACATTCCAATAGTACGTTCCCCAAGGATAGGTAAATGCTATTTTATCTTGATCCTTTGGGGCTATTTTTATTTGATTATAGCCTGAAAAACCATCCATTAATGAGAGCATTGCATGGCTCGCGGTGAGGTCTACAATTATGTTGATATTGGGTAGAGGAAAATCGTCCTTTGGACAGACTTTGTTGATATCTCTGAAATCAGTTCAGATCCTGATACTGCCGTCTGGTTTTGATACTAGCACTATGTTGGAGATCCATTCTGCATAGTCGACGGGTCAGATGAATCCGACATCTAATAGTTTCTTCAGTTTAGCCTTGACCATGAGTGCCACCTGTGGATTCATCTTTCGTAGTTTTTGCTTGACTGACTTAACTCCTGGAGAGATGGACGAGTGATGCATGATCAGGTGTGGATCAATTCCGAGCATATCTGCATATGACCAAACAAAGTTAATTTGCTTTACTTTAAAAAAGATGAGAAATGCCGATCTTTCCTCTTCTGTCAGAGATTTTGCTAGGTGTATGTTTTTGGCTGCTTTTGTAGTACCAATGTTGATTGATTGAGTGGGTTCACTCAATATGGGTGATCGCTCATGAAAATGTTCAGGAAGAGTGTCAAGTCTCCCATCCTTAGGTGCCTTAAAAAGGTTTTCACCCTCAGATGTGGCCTTTTTTTTTTTTTTGTGATCTAGAGCTGCCATTGATTGGTTTTCAGCATCAGATCTTTTATTTGGTTCATTTTTGCGGCTGATAGACTTGGCACTCCCTGGTCTGTAGATATCGTTACTTCGTTTACTGGTAGAGCCTGTTTCTGGGTTAATGGTACATAGGTATTGGATAATAGATTCATCGTATGGGAAAATTGGTATATCATGTATTTCGGGTTCATCCGAGTCAATGAGGTTGGGAAAGACAAGCAGTAAGGAATCGTTTGGTGGATGAAGTTTTGCTACTGTAAGTGTCAAGACAGAGGTTTTATTGTGATGGATTTGGTTTTAAAGAAGTCAAAGATTTCGTCGAGGTCTTCGATGGTATTATCTTCCGTATAGAATTGTTCATAATGTTTCTGTTCGCTTTCCTTGGCGTCATAGATATTCTGCGGTCCAAATTCAGGTAGTCTATCTTCTGCATTATGCTCTTCTTGAGAAAGGGATATGGAGTCAGTATTGTCAGTGATATCTCCAGTAGCGTTTGAGCAACTACCCCATTCATATTCATTGGAATCAGTCTCTGAGTTATCATCCCAAATTTTATCCGTGCTGTAAATAGGTATGTTATATGGTGAAAATAGATCTTTGATGATGGATACCGATTTGATAGTTTTTGCTGATTCGGTGTCGGATCCTGCTTCTACTATTTGTATATGTTCATAGACTGTGCCTCCTTGGGGAGGAATAACGGTATTAGGAGATGATTCTGTTGGTTTTTGAGATATTGGTGTTTGAATATGAGCTACTGCTGCGGATATGGCCTTTTTATGGATGAGGAGCTTTCCCTGATGTTTCTTCTGTTCTTGACGTTCACGTGCCTTGCGGATTGTTTCTGCTAACTCAAATAGTGCTTCCTGCCAGGATTCTTCTTTGTACTTCTTTTTTGCTTTCCATTGAGGTTTTGGAGTTATGCGTGGTGTCTTTCTTAATAGGAAAGTGAGTTTACAACCCAATCTTGTTTTGTCTCTACTGAGTTGTGAAGGAAGGTCGATGGGTTCAGTGACTCCTTCTTTGCGTTTTACAATAGGTCCTTTACCATCATATACCATTTGTTGCATGATTAAGTAGCCCTTTCCATATAGGTGTGTTGGTAGAACTATATCCAGAGCAGCTGCTGTGTTATCTTCTTCCTCATCTTTGTATAACCAGCTAAGAATGTCCTTCTCTTTTGATTCATGTTGTAGAGTGCCTAGTTGGATGAAGGTACCATCAAATTTGGTGACGGGCTGAGTTACCTGATGCGTTGATGTTGTTGGTAATCCATGAGATCTGGGTGATGTTGGTAAGTTGGCCAAACACATGGGTTCCAAAGAGTATTCGCCCATACCTTGTTCTCTGATTTGCATTTTCTGCTTGAAATCTCCAAGTAATGATTTGAGCTTTGCCTTTTGTAGATTTGATGTTCAGGATTTCTGTTTTTCCCTATTATGGGGAACCAAACTGTCCTCTGCTGCCCCCATTGCATTACAATGTTGAAATGGATTGTGATCAGTAGATATAGAGACCTCTTGTCCGTTATAGGGAAATTTGACACATTGGTGATATGTAGAAGGCACTGTTTGCATTTCATGTTTCCAGGGTTGACTTAATAAAATATTGTAGGTGAGGTCTATGTCTAAGACTTGACACATAGTATCCTTTTGCACTGGTCTAACTTATATGGGTAACATCATGGTTCCTTTAGATGACCTTTCCTCTTTTTACTTGATGTTTATAAACAATGACTTCAATATGGAGGGGAGTGTTATGCGGATGACTTAAGGAAGTATTATCATGCTCAAAGAAGTTGAGATTATGAGGCCTTGTCATATGAGCGAACATGGCTTGAAATCTGTCTGCATCCAGATCTTCAGGTACATTGGTTTCTAATAGCACTTGTTCCAATATGTCTGTGTGTTTTGGCGACATTTTCAGCAATTCTAGTATAGATATTTGAGCAAGAGTTTTGCATAGTTGGCTGACTAAATCATATTGGATTTTTGGTGTAGTGGTTGTAGGCGATGTATGTCCCTTCAAGACATATCTCTGAGCTCTAGTTGTTACATTGACAAATTCATTATCATGCTGGTCTCGGATTGTGATGACATTCACATGATGGTCTTCAGCTGATATGTGATTGATGGTGTTATTGTAGATGTGGTTGATACAAGATCGATGTGTATCGTTTGAGGTTGAAGCTCCATCTTTGTTGTAGTTTGGAAAAGGATTTTTGCAGGCTCTGTGGTCACCATTTGTTTTGAGACCATCTATCGTTAAATCACCTCGATCAATCATGTCTTGAACAATGTTTTTCAATCTCATGCAATTGTTCGTTCGATGACCTTTGTTGCGATGAAAATCACAATAGTGTGAGTCATTCCACCAAGGTGGTTTGATTTGGGGTTCATAGTTTCTGATTGCAGGCAAAGAGATAATCTTGTTTGCTAGGAGCTCTTTGAATGCTGACTCTAGTGATTGTCCCAGTGGCGTGAAGACACGTTTTTGGAAATTGTTGGTGCCGTCGCGCGAATTGTTATTAGGTCCTTGATTCGTGGTTTTGTTTTGAGTATCGTTGGTGTTGTTTGTGTTGGGTTTACCTTGATTGGTATTTGGTGTGTATGTGTTAGCGTTTGGGTTAGCACCTTTAGGAACTTTCGTAGTTTGAGGATTTTCGGATAATGCGAGCACTGATTGCTTAGATTTTCGATCATGCAATTCATTGCTGCCTTCGTTTTTGTTTCGAGTCTAGAATCGAGACTTGTCTAAGTTGCTGTTGTTCTTGTTATTGTAGTTTGATGAATTTGTTCATTCTTTGAAGAATTTGAGCGTTCCCTTTTTGACACATGCCTCTTCTACTTGAATGTCATTTTCAATCAATTTAGCGAAAGACAATATGCATTGGAGTTTGAGTCTGTAACTCATCTCACCACTCAAGTTGTCGATGAAAATTTCCATTTTCTCCTTTTCAGGAATGTCTCAAGGATATCGTGAAACCATACGTCGCCAACGTTGAAGGAATATCATAAATGTTTCATTGTTTTTCTGTTTGGTGTTGTAGACATCTAGCATGGTTATAGCATGTTGAATGTTATAGGAATATTGTGTGATGAACTTGTTAACTAATTCCACAAATGATCTGACAGGAGGTGTAATTTTGGATAACCATTCGATTGTCTGTCCTCCCAAGCTTCTTGGGAACAACCTCATCAGATAGGTGTTGTAGACACCTAAAATTGTCATGTTTAATTAAATAAATATTTTATTTATTTAATTATCTAAGCCTAATTCTTTTATTAATTAAATAAATCTTTATTTATTTAATTAATTCATTTATCCTCTTCTAGCCTTATTTCTCATTTAAATAAATACATTTATTTATTTAAATTATCTTTTTCCTAAATGAAATAAATATTTTATTTATTTAATTGATCCCACTTCTTCTATTAATTAAATAAATTTTTATTTATTTAATTAATTCATTAACCTTTTCTACACATGACACATGTCATTCATCTCTTAATTCATACACTACCTACCTCTCCCATTATTTTATTATTTCTTCTATCTACTCTCTAATCATAGCTGACCTCCTTTTTACACCTCTCAATCTTATCCCTCCATTTCATATTGTCTTCTATATAAGGAGATGCTTCCTTCATTATCAAACCCTAACTACTTGATCAATTGACTACACTACAATCCTACTTGCAATCACATTCCGTTCTTTGTTGAGCTCTTGTGCACATAAAATCTGAGAGCAAATATATCAAGTAAGATCAATGGAGATAGGAAGAATAAAGATCAAAACCCTATTGGACATGTGATGGTATAATCTTTGTGATTTCATTTGATTTGCATTGTTTTAGGTAATCTTCATATGTTATGGTGGATCTTTGTTGATTGTTAGGTTAGGGTTTTGTGGTTGAATTCATTTAGCCTTTCAATATTGTTGTTATTGTTATCCATTTTCACCATACACATTTTGGCACGCTCGGTGGGACTCTTGTCCCTTTTTGTATTTAACATCTTGTTGCAGATTTTATGTTTGAAGTTGCAGATCTGGCATTTTCGACAACATTTTCGACATTTTCGCGTCTACGCACTTTTGGATCGCGTTTTTGATTTTCTGCAGCGTCTGTGACATCTGGAATCGCGTCCGTGTTTTCGACAAAATTTTATTTTGCAGGTTTCCGAAAGGTTTTCATTATAGGCGTGTCTGTGGGCACTTTAATCGCGTCTGCGAGATCTAATTTTGTTTGTGATCATTTTAATCGCGTCTGTGCTCTGTAGGATTTTCTGTTTTTCATTTTTTTTGCAGAAATGCGTCTGTGTTGTGGAATCAGGTCTGTGGGCAATTTAATCGCGTCTGTGAGATCTAGTGGCGTCTGTGATCATTTTAATCGCGTCTGTGCTTTGCAGGATTTTCTGTTTTGCATTTTTTTTGGAGAAACGTGTCTGTGAGGTGTTAAAACGCGTTTGTGTTGTGGAATCATGTCTGTGTAGGGCAGAATCGCGTCTATGTAAGGTAAAATCGCGTCTATGTTAAAAAAATAAAAATAAATTTTTTTTTGTTTGAGGTTTTCATTTTTCGCCATTTTTTATTGCATTTAATGTTTCAGATCCAGTTTATTTTGAGCTAACATTCTCAGATCTAGCTAACAAAACTGGTGCAGCTTGTCTTGGAAGCAAAATCGTTTGTTTGAAGGCCCCTATTTTCACAAAGTCTTTTGGGTTTTAAAATTTACCTAACTTGTGTGCATGCAGGAAGGGGTGATTATTTCAAACAATCCAAACTACTAATAACTCTTTGTTGCAGATCCTTGAGGAAGGTTTTGGATTTTTATTGTGCCTTGTTTTCATAGATTAGCAAACACTTCCATTGGTGTCCTAAAATTGAATCATTGTCTTTTGTGTCTTGAGCAATAGGCTCTTTTTGTTTAATCTTTAGAGGGCCTGTCTTCCCGTGTGGTCATTAGGACTACTAGTGAGAAAAGAACGACCCAAGTGGTAGCGAGGAAAACCCACCTCATTCGAACCACTATAATCAAATGTATTCATGGTGAAAACTATGAATAACGTGTGTTGATTAGTTCATACTAACACTATGTCTCCCCATAAACCCGTTTGATCAAATTTATTTGATCATTTGTAGGGCGTAACCCCTACCGGCTGGGAACCTTCTGTATTTACAGAGCTGAAAGTGCCGCATGTATGGCCACACGAGCGGATGCCCTTACTAGCACCATTTTGTTTTAGAGACCCAAATCCTTCTAGTTGTTGGGGCAGGAGGTCGGACCTCTAGTAGCGGCCCACACACATACAGTTCTTAGTAGAGATACAAAGTTCGCCATGCGGAGTTTTCATGGGGATTGATGCTTGGCTGACCCGAGAAGTGAGTGCCGAGGGTGGAGCCAGTGAGGTCAAGCATCTAAGTATCCGCTCTGAATAGCGTAGCCTCGGGGGTAAAACCTCATGTGGGATCAACAACTATTGTCTTGGCCAGCCCTAAGAATTGTGCTTGATTTATGTTAAACATTCAAAACATTCAAAACCAAACAGCAAAACATTGTGTCTTTTGTGTCTTCAAGTGTATGCAAAACATTTTTACATCAAACAACACACTTTTTTTGGAGTCATTGTCAGTCTAAACACTTGCAAACATTGAGTCCTTATCAACATTGTGTCCTCTTGTCACGAAAAATAGTCAAACAGTTAGATTTGGTCACAACAAAACGACTTCAAAGATTGAAAAAAATTGCACAAATTTTACAGAAACGCATCTGTGTTGTCTAGGCGCATCTGTGAAGGGCATAATAGCGTCTCTATTTATAACAGCGTCTGTGTTGAATAGAAACATGTCTGTGTCGGATAACCGCGTCTGTGCAGTATACAGTCGCGTCTGTGTCCAGAATTGCAAAAATTTTTACAGTCCAGCAAACATAAACAAGAAAATCTCAGAAGCGCGTCTGTGTTAAACTGAGTAGCGCCTGTGTCAGGGAACCGCGCTTGTGAAGTATACAGTCGCGTCTGTGTCCAGAATTGAAAAACTGTTACAGTCCAGTTTCGGAAATCTTGAGCTTCCTAGGTCATCTCTCTAAGGTTTTATCTAGCATTCAACCTGTCTTGGGTCTCACAAAGTCCATCATTGCTTCACATCTCATTTTACATTCATACTTGTCTAAACTTGAGTCAAAAGGTCACTTGCTTGTCCTCATCATACTTTGTCAACACACTACATACAACAACACTTTGCTAAGTGGTCCCTCATCAAGGTTTCTTACCTTTGGGTCTCATTTGGTCTTACTGAGAGTCAAGGCTCGACATTCTCCCAGCCTCGTATGAGGAAAAGTCATCCATGCTGGTAGAGGAGACTATCAAAACAAACATTGGTACGGAAGAGGTTCCACACAACATATTCTTGGCTAAATCATTGACAGAGCCCGAAAGGTCACAGTTCATAAGTTTCTTCAAGGAACAACAAATCAACTTTGCATGGTCATACGCTGATATGCCTGGATTGGATCCGGATTTGGTAATGCATCGTTTGACAGTCAAACCGGGGGCAAAGCCAGTAAAACAGAAATTAAAAAAAATGCATCCACAAGTGGCATTACTAATCAAAGCAGAGCTGGAGAAGTTATTGGATGTCGGATTCATACGCCCAATTGATTATCCTGATTGGATCTCCAATTTAGTATTTGTCAGTAAACCAGATCGCAGTATCAGAATATGTACAGATTTCAGAAACATCAACAAAGCTTGTCTAAAAGATGACTTCCCATTACCAAATATTGACTTGATTGTTGATCTCACAGCGGGTCACGAAATGTTATCATTAATGGATGGATTTTTTGGTTATAATCAAATAAGGATCGCACCTGAAGATCAACACAAAACATCATTTACTTGTCCTTGGGGAACTTTTTGTTGGAACGTCATGCCCTTTGGGCTGAAAAATGCAGGTGCTACATATCAAAGAGTAATGACTATTATCTTTCATGATCTCATGCACGTAACTGTGGAAGATTATGTTGATGATCTGTTGGGTAAATCAGTAGACAAAGATACACATTTGGACATACTTTCAATCATCTTTGATCGGTTTGAAAAATACAAAGTAAGATTAAACCCCAAGAAATGTGTCTTTGGAGTAACCTTCGGGAAGCTCCTAGGATTCATTGTGTCCAAAAGAGGAATCGAAGCCGATCCAGCAAAAGTCAAGGCTATCTTGGACATGCCACCTTCAGAAATATCAGTCAACTTCAATCCTTACAAGGGAGACTCTAGTCTATACGAAGATTCATAGCACAACTTGCAGATAAGTGCAATCCTTTTCAACACCTACTACATAAAAACATCAAATTTAAATGGGATGACAACTGTCAATAGGCTTTCCAGACGCTCAAAGATTATCTTTTAAATCCGCCAGTTCAAATGCCACCAGTTCCAAATCAACCACTGTTATTATACATTTCAGCTACTCCAACAACATTGGGGGCACTCTTAGCACAACAAATTGCTGAAGGCAAGGAAAAAGCAGTATATTATATTAGTCGCACATTGGTGGGATATGAGCTAAACTACACACCAATTGAGCGCGCATGCCTCCTCGTGGTCTTTGCTTCACAGAAATTACGACATTACATGCTTACTCATAAGACAAAGCTAGTTGCAAGGATAGACCCATTGAAATACCTTCTCAATAAAGCAACACTTACTGGGCGACTGGCCAAATGGGTAATGATCATTAGTGAATTCGACATCGAGTATGTGGACAAAAAACAATAAAAGGACAAGCCATCGCAGATCAATTAGCAGATGCCCCCATGATTGATGTTGTTCCTCTAAATTCAGAATTTCCAGATGAATCCATTTTAACAATATCACATGCAAAGCCATGGCAATTATACTTTGATGGCTCATACACACAGCATGGGGCAGGAGCTGGTATTCTCTTTATAACTCCTCAAGGAGGTTCTATACCATAATCATACCGCTTATCATTTCCTTGCACTAACAATATAGCAGAATATGAGGCATTAACAACTGGGTTACGGATTGCAGTTCAGTGGAAGATCCAGGAACTTCGTGTTTTTGGGGATTCTCAACTCGTCATCCGTCAAGCAACTGATGATTACCAAACAAAAGATGAAAAATTACTGCCTTACAAGCAAATGGTGGATGATTTGAAACAACACTTCACAAAGATAGATTTTGAGCAGATACCAAGACAGTAGAATCGTGCCGCAGATGCCATGGCTACAATTGCTTCACTGATTGATCTACCTCAAAATGAGACCTGCTATGAGTTCTTGGTGGATAACTTGTTGGTTCCTTCATATGAGATCACTCCTACTGAAATGATATGTGTTATTGGTCCTGAATCCCAGTTATATGGTTCCATCTTCACATACCTTCGCGACAATACCCTATCTCCTGATCTATCAAATAACCAATGTCGCACCTTCATTCGTCAATCCTTTCAATATGTCATTTTAGCTGATACCCTATACCGGCGAGGTCTAGATGACACTCTTCTTAGATGTCTAGAAAGCGACGAAGCTCAGATTGCGTTACGCGAAGTGCATGAAGGGATATGTGGTCCACATGCTAGTGGTCCACATGCTAGTGGTTCTACGTTGGCCAAGAAACTCATTAGGACTGGATATTACTTGCCCAATATGGAAAAAGACTCATATTAGTTTGTCAAGAAATGTAAGCAATATCAAATTCATGGAGATTTCATACATGCACCAGCACAAGAACTACAACCACTTGCGTCTCCTTGGCCCTTTTGTCAGTGGGGACTCGATCTCATAGGCAAGATTCACCTTCCTTCTTCCAATAGTCATAAATTCATTATCACAGCCACAGAGTATTTCACAAAATGGATTGAAGCCGTGCCTCTCACACAAGTCACTGGAAAACAGATTGCTACATTCATCCTTAACTATATCATATGCCGATATGGTATTCCTGTTTCCATTATTACTGATAACAGGCGTCCCTTCAAAAATCAGGATGTTCGTGAACTCTGTGACCGCTTCCATATTTCCCATCGTTTTTCCACACCGTATTACCTCCAAGGTAATGGTCAAGCTGAGGCGTCTAATAAAACAATCCTTAAAATCTTCAAGAAGATAGTCGACGACGCTGGCCGTAATTGGCATATCCAACTCAATCCTGCACTTTGGGCCTATCGCACAAGTGTCCGCACACCTACAGGAGCTACACCCTATTCACTTGTTTATGGCGCTGAAGCCATCTTGCCTATTGTTGTCGAGTTACCCTCTTTACGGGACTCTTTGCAAAACATCATCACTGATGAAGATTACAGGGTCTCTCGCTTACAAGACCTAGAACTGCTGGATGAACGGAGACAAACTGCTTTTAATCATCTCAAGGCTTACCAACAATGAATGAGTCGCAGCTACAATCACAAGGTTAAGCCTCACACATTTGAGGTAGGTGACTTGGTTCTCAGAGAAAACCTCAAGAATCAGCAAGACAGAGAGAAGAAGGGCAAGTTCAAATCAAATTGGCTTGGTCCTTACATCATTACAACAGTATATGGCTCTCGGGCATATCAGCTCTCAATTACAGAAGGTGAACCTTTGGAGGATCCTATCAACAATATGCACCTTCGCAGATTCTACACATAGCTCTTCGGAATATTCTAATTCAAAAATACAAAAAAATTTATAAAACAAAAAAATCGTTACTTGGTGAAAACCTGACAAACAGGCGCCTTGTAACACAAAAAACATTGAAAAATCGAAAAAAGTAAAGAGAAATAATTTCGTCCAACGGTGAAAACCACTTCAGTGGCAAGTACCATGGTGAAAACTGGGTCACCAGCGCCATGCGTAGAGACATTGCTCCTCCCTCCTTCAGGATTCTCTTTCATCATTTCATTTTGCACACACTCACAACCTATTCGTTCATAATAAACTTACCCATTCCCATCATGGCTTGTTATTGATCTACCCAAGATTGGTTCGCCATTCATAATAAAACCTCTCTTTCCATCCATAATAAATGAGATCTTATCTATGGCTAAGGCAAATCCTACGTCTAGTAATGGGTGTGGAACTGATAACATTACATGTTTTGAGGAGTACAGTTTCTTTCAGCTTTCTTCAGTCTATTCGCGCACAATCCGCAATAAAGCAACATCTGCATCGCCAGTCCGCAATAAAGTTTCATCTTTTCCGCAATAAAGTATCAGTTTCATGGATTCAGTCAGTTTCAGATGAGACACAACAACAACAATGAGCTTCAACAAATCAAATCTTTCAACAGACTCAGACAACATTATGGTTCAGTGCTATCTATCCTTTCTATGAAAGTAAACATTGTGACCACAATCAAATAAGACTTATACAAGTGACAAGAGACACTAAATTTGAGGACTACAGTGGGTGTTGGTGTTGAGTCTTGGTTTTCTTTTGATTTCATCTTTTTGGTGACATGTCTTTTAGTTTTTCTGGGATGTCTCTGATTAGAGATTTTATCTCCAGGATGTCTTTGACTAGAAAGGCGAGGATGGGGTATCGTCACCCATTTTCTTTTGCTGTCCGTGGATTGTCTCTTAGTAATGCTATGACTTGTCCAAGGATATGAGGACACTGTGAGTCTAGTGTGAACTGGGGCATTCCTTGTTTGTGACTGTCTTATCTCCATGCAAACAGATACAATGACTTTCTGGGTTGAACAAATGCCTCGATTGTCATAACCTACTTGCCATAATAAAGCTCAATGATGATAAAGCACAAGAAGCTCTTTCACTTTCGTATCTTCTGTCTTTCATCCCCCTTTCTTGGTTGACTTCCATCGTCCTTCTTGAGTCTGTGTAGCCTGCCATCACATGACTGAGTATAATGACACACCAAAAACATTTGCATTTCATGTAGTTGCACCTGCATTGTAAGGAAGTTAAGTAGCGGAAACAACTTCCTACGCTAACCTTGAGAGGAGGGTAATGCAAAACTTTTTCAGATCGTTACAATAGTTACAGAAAACAGAAATAGATATAATAGCATTCATACCACAACACAGTGATTTACGTGGGGAAAACCCTTTCGGGAGAAAAACCCCACCCTCAAAAAGCAGCTCAATATTTTATTAAGCAATCAAAAACAGATTACAACATACTTGCAGAGCAAGCTCTTTGCAGGAGTACCACTAATCAGAGATTCAGAGGCAACTCAATAGCCATGAGACTCTTACACACAACCTCTATCTCACACACCTCATAAATAGGAGATACAATACAGGAAACCATCAAACGGTATTACAAAACCATGGGCTAAAACCACCCAATAAGGTGTAGCCGACCTTATCTCCCTTCTATGACATGTTAAAGCACACATCAACACGTGTCGCTCCCTTTTACAGCTCATTTATGTATCCGATACAAATTATTTTTCCTATTTCAGGAGTACAAACTTCCGGAGGCCATAACTTGAGAACCGGGTGTCCGATTGACGAAACGTTTGAAGCGCCAGAAAGCTCGCGAAGTGCTCTATCACCTCGTAACCCGTTTCGCCAGTTACGGCCACTTTTCAGGGCGTTTCGGAGCCTCTAAAGTCCCCAAAATTAAGTTTAAACATTTTATTGCACCCCTCCAAGACGAAAATTTTAATATCTTCAAAACTAGCTGTGACCTTGCGATTCAACTTTACCGGAATGCTTATCTAGCCAACCAGAAGCTTTAGGGAGAGTTTCGCACCATTTCGTGCTCAAATGAAAACTTACCATAAATAGTAACCTCATATAAATGCAAGGTTGAGACACCATTTTTTCCAACAAATCTCCCACTTGTCGAACACCTTGCATGAGCGGAAGGGAATGTCAACACAATGAATCAATTGCTAAGGGCCATAAGGCCCATAGACTCTGAACACCATCTGAACTTCTCTGTGCTCACAGCCTTAGTTAAAGCATCTGCAACATTCATCAAAGTTTCCACCTTAACCAGCTTCACCTTACCATCTTCGACCATATCTCTAACAAAATGATACTGAATATCAATATGTTTGGTCCGGGCATGAAATGTCGGGTTCTTAGCTAGGCTAATTGCACTCTGACTGTCACAGTAAACTGTCACTGTACCTTGTTTTATTCCAATAACCGAACACAGTCTTTTAAGCCAAATGGCCTCTTTACAAGCATGAGTAGCTGCCATATACTCTGCTTCAGTAGTGGATAAAGCAACCACAGCCTGTCGCTTACTCATCCAATTAATTGCACCACCAAACAAAGTAAACACATAAGCACTGGTGGATCTTCTGCTATCAATATCACTTGCCCAATCTGAATCCACATAACTATGGATATCAAGGGAAGTCATGTCTCCAACTGAATTACCATGATAAGACAAAGAATACTCTGAAGTACCCTTCAAATATCTAAAGACTCTTTTGACTGCATCCCAATGAACTCTACCAGGATTAGACATATATCTAGAAAGTACTCCCACTGCTTGGGCAATGTCTGGTCTAGTACAGACCATAGCATACATCAAGCTTCCAACGGCACTCTGGTAAGGCACTCTGCTCATGTCTTCCATCTCCAATGGGGATGAAGGACAATCTGAAACAGATAGTTTCGTTCCAACTGTAAAAGGAACACTCAATGGTCTACAATTCTGCATGTTGAACCTCTGTAACACTGAATTCACATACTTACTCTGGCCTAGCCATAGCTTTCTGTTCGCCCTATCTCTTCTAATTTCCGTCCCAAGAATGTGCTTTGCTGCACCAAGATCTTTCATTTCAAATTTAGCAGCGAGCTGAGACTTCAGTTCTGAAATCATACCTTTCCCTTTACCAATGAATAACATATCATCAACATACAATGCAATGAATAAGAAATGATCACCATAAGATTTATAATAAACACAGTGATCTGATTTAGAACGTTCAAATCCCAAACTCAACACATATGTATCAAATTTCTGGTACCACATCCTAGGACTTTGTTTGAGGGCATACAAAGATTTCTTCAATTTACAGACCAAATTACTTTTGCCTTTCACCACATAGTGTTCCGACTGTGTCATATAAATATCTTCCTCCAAATCACCATGAAGGAAAGTAGTTTTCACATCCATTTGCTCAACCTCTAAATCATAAACAGTAGCAATAGAAAGCAAAAATCTAATGGACGTCATTTTTGCAACAGGAGAAAATATCTCACCGTAATCAACACCCTCAACCTGAGAGTAGCCTTTTGCAACCAACCTTGCTTTATACTTCTCAATGCTTCCATTTGAACCAATCTTTTTCTTGAACACCCATTTACAACCAACAGGTTTTCGTCCTTCAGGTAATGGTACAAGATCCCATGTATCATTCTTTTTCAAAGCTGCCATTTCTTCCTCCATAGCAATCTTCCAGGATTCTGCATCATTCATACCTAATGCCTCTTCGACAGATTTCGGTTCATCCACACTAGTATTCAGAGCAAAAATACATCTCCAATCATCAGGTGAATACCTTTCAGGTGGTTGTCTATGTCTTGTAGACCTTCGAACAAGCTGAGTTGGAGGTTCTTCCTCCTCTTCTGAAGATTCAGAGCTAGACGAGCTCTCCTCAAATTCTTGCCTATCTAGGGGTCTCGATTCAACTCTTTCAGGTGTAGAAGGAAGTTGAATCACATCTTCTTTTTTAGTCTGTTCTGGCTGCAATGTAACAGAAGGAGACTTAATTTCTCTAAAAATAACACTTCTACTGTGAATTACCTTCTGTGCAACAGGGTCCCAAAGGTTGTATCCTTTCACACCATAACTATACTCGATGAAGATACATTTCACAGCCTTGTTCTCCAACTTTGTTCGCTTCTCTTTTGGCACATGTGCATATGCCTCGCAACCAAAAACTCTAAGATGTCTCAATGAAGGCTTGTGACCTGACCATGCTTCCATAGACGTTTTATCAACAAGAGCTGATGTAGGAGACCTATTAATCAAGTAGCAAGCAGTGGCAACAGCTTCAGCCCAAAAATTTTGTTCGAGACCAGCACCACTCAACATACTCCTAGCCTTCTCCATCAATGTCCTGTTCATTCTTTCTGCAACTCCATTCTGCTATGGAGAATACGGAGTTGTCTTCTGCCTGTTAATTCCACAGTCTTTACAGAATCTATCAAAATCATTAGAGCAAAACTCACCGCCATTATCAGTTCTCAAACATTTTATTTTCTTTCCAGTTTGCAACTCAACCATTGCTTTAAATTCTTTAAAATGACTAAAAACTTTAGATTTACTCTTTAGAAAATATACCCATGTCCTTCTACTAAAATCATCAATAAATGAAACATAATATGTGGATTTTCCAATCGAAGAGACATCTACTGGACCAAACACATCAGAATGGATAAGGTCCAAAACACCACAAGTTTTATGAGAACTCGAGTAAAACTGAACGCGGTTTTGTTTTTCATAAATGCAATGCTCACAGAAATCAAAGTCAAGATTACAATCATTCAAACCTTCAACAAGATTTTTATTTTCAAGGTCCTTAGACCCTTTTCTCCAATGTAGCCAAGTCTCTGGTGCCATAACATAGTCTTCTCTGCAGGTAACTTTGCTTCAGATGAAACAGCACCCTTAGGAACCCAAAAACCATTTCCATCTGTTGAAGGTGAAACCTTCAAATTTTCCAGTGAAGTATCCGCAGATTTACTTTTTACAGAAGTGCTATTACACTCAACAGTGTATGCTTCAAGCTTATACAAAGTGCCAAACCTGACACCTCTAGCAACTACCATAGCACCCTTAATCATCTTACATCCTGTTTCAGAAAAGACTACCTGCACACCTGCATCTATTAGTTTGCTCACAGATAACAGGTTTCGTTTTAATCCAGGGATATGCAGCACACCATTAATCCTTTTTATTCTACCATCAGAAAACCTGATTCTAACTTTACCTCGACCAACAATGTCTAGATGTGAATCATCACTCAAGTACACCTTACCTCCATTAAATCCTTCATATTCAGAAAACCAATCTTTATTGGAAGTCATATGAAAAGATGCACCTGAGTCAATTAGCCAGGCATCATTACCTGCACGAGTCGCCAAAGCCGCAATAAATGCATCGCCATCTTCCTTGTCGGACTCAGAATCAGAATCCAACTTTTTCTTTTTCTTCTTCTTTTCTTCTTTGCAGTCCTTACGGATGTGACCCGGTTTACCGCAATTCCAGCAAATGACTTTGGACTTTCGAGGAGATTTCGATCTCCCTTTGGATTTCGACTTGCCGCGCTTCTCATTCTTCTTGCCTTTCTCCTTAGGTCTTCCACGAACGGTTAGGGCTTCCTTTGAACTGATGGATACCTTCCTTCGCATCTCTTCACCGAGTAGGGCACCCACCACGTCTTCAGATTTCAAAACAATAGAAGTACTACCGATAGCCATAACAAGAGAATCCCACGAATCAGGCAAAGAACAAAGCAAGATCTGACATTTCTCCTCCTCGTCCATCTTAACACCGACGGATACTAATTGAGCCACAATCATATTGAATGCTTCTAGGTGGTCTGCAATTCGTCCACCCTCTTCCATCTTCAAGGAATACAATTTCTTTCTTAAGAAAATTTGATTTAATAAAGATTTCACTTGATACATCTCACCAAGCTTAGTCCATAGCTTCTTTGCAGAGTTCTCTTCATGGACATTGATTAGAACAGAGTCTGCCAGGCACAGTCTGATTAGACCCTTGGCTTTTCGGTCCATAACATCATACTGAGCTGCTGCAGTAGGATCTGAGGGTCTTTGGACATTCGCATCAACAACATCCCAAAGATCTCGATCTATTAGCAGATCTTCCATCTTCAGCTTCCACATCTCAAAATTACTTCCATTAAATTTCTCCACCTGTATTCTCCCTGACGAACTCGCCATCTGAATATTCCTGCAACAAGATCAAAAAGTGTCTCCTGCACAAGCTCCCACTCAAATCTGGATTAGTTCAAAAAACCCAACTGCCCACAATTGAAACCAAAGGTGATCAGGCTGTGATACCACTTGTAAGGAAGTTAAGTAGCGGAAACAACTTCCTACACTAACCTTGAGAGGAGGGTAATGCAAAACTTTTTCAGATCGTTACAATAGTTACAGAAAACAGAAATAGATATAATAGCATTCATACCACAACACAGTGATTTACGTGGGGAAAACCCTTTCGGGAGAAAAACCCTACCCTCCAAAAGCAGCTCAATATTTTATTAAGCAATCAAAAACAGATTACAACATACTTGCAGAGCAAGCTTTTTGCAGGAGTACCACTAATCAGAGATTCAGAGGCAACTCAATAGCCATGAGACTCTTACACACAACCTCTATCTCACACACCTCATAAATAGGAGATACAATACAGGAAACCATCAAACGGTATTACAAAACCATGGGCTAAAACCACCCAATAAGGTGTAGCCGACCTTATCTCCCTTCTATGACATGTTAAAGCACACATCAACACGTGTCGCTCCCTTTTACAGCTCATTTATGTATTCGATACAAATTATTTTTCC
The DNA here is from genome assembly GCF_030272615.1 of Cryptomeria japonica. Taxonomy (NCBI): domain Eukaryota; kingdom Viridiplantae; phylum Streptophyta; class Pinopsida; order Cupressales; family Cupressaceae; genus Cryptomeria; species Cryptomeria japonica. The sequence goes on along the minus strand of NC_081405.1, from coordinate 536,929,711 downwards.
TATTTCAGGAGTACAAACTTTCGGAGGCCATAACTTGAGAACCGGGTGTCCGATTGACGAACCGTTTGAAGCGTCGGAAAGCTCGCGAAGTGCTCTATCACCTCGTAACCCGCTTCGCCGGTTACAGCCACTTTTCAGGGCATTTCGGAGCCTCTAAAGTCCCCAAAATTAAGTTTAAACATTTTATTGCACCCCTCCAAGACGAAAACTTTAATATCTTCAAAACTAGCTGTGACCTTGCGATTCAACTTTACCGGAATGCTTATCTAGCCAACCAGAAGCTTCAGGGAGAGTTTCGCACCATTTCGTGCTCAAATGAAAACTTACTATAAATAGTAACCTCATATAAATGCAAGGTTGAGACACCATTTTTCCCAACATGCATTACCACATATAAGCATTTCATACATACATATAGATATCACAACTGCATCACATCTTGCACACAACACCTGTTAGCACAATTTATATTTGCATTATCATATTCATCTGCATTACATACATTCACATTTGCATCATGCATACACATATAAAACATAAAGGAACAAAATATATTGCATTGCATTATATACATATTTGCATCCATATCATAAGCATCACATAGAAACATACATTGTAAGAACATCTCATCACATAGGTACACATGCATATAGCTGCCGGAAAAATGAATCATCTCATATATATAATCATAAGTGTCATGATACAATGATGTCAAAAATACATATGGCTACAATAACCTGCAGGTGTCTACAATACAAAAATGGTACAAAACTGATACAGAGGAACTCATTGATCACTCCTGCCAACACTATTGGTAGTGCTAATCCTATCCATGTCATGGTATGCCATGCCACGTGTCCTGCCCTCATCTCCAATCCAGGGTCCTGAAACACCCATCTCAATGCCTCTTTGTCACCATCTCGATCGTATGGGATCAACTCCCCATCGATCGGGACCCGCAGAATCCTGTAAACATCCTCCAGGGTGACTGTCATCTCACCCATAGGCAAATGTAATGTGCACGTCTCAGAATGCCATCTCTCAGCTAGCGCAGTCAACAAACCCATGTTTGCCCAAAACTCAGGCACATACAATATATGTTTCAGACCCATCTCTTCGATGGTAGCTCTATCCTGAAATGACAACTTAGGTCGCAACCTCTGCGTCGACGGGAATCTCTCCCGTAACTCTAACATAGACAGATACTCCTGCAGTCAAGCAAATCAATCATGTCAGTCATCGTGACATTCATTGTTCATCACAAAATGCTCCTTTTTATCTAAGTGCATATGACATTCTATCCTAATGACACTCACTGTTCATCACAAAGTGTTGCTAACTATTTTAGTGACACTCACTGTTCATCACAAAGTGTTGCTGATTATCCTAGTGGTACTCCCTATTCATCACAAAGTACTACGTGTGTTGCACTCCCTGTTCATCACAAAGTGCTGCTCACATTTGCACTCCCTGTTCATCACAAAGTGCTGCTCATATTTTAGTACTCCATGTTCATCACAAAGTACTCTATTTTGGTACTCACTGTTCATCACAAAGTGCCTTGATCTATCCTAGTCTTCCCTAGAGGACCTGCTTGAGTGTATCCTCTCAACAGCTTATCCAATCGACAGCGTATGTTCATCACAGAACTGCCGATTTGACCTAGAAGACAAAAATTCACATTTTTGGGCACAAACGCGCTTTCCTGACATAAATGTGCATTTATTATATTACCTAGTATGCATTAATGACAACAATAAATGCATCAAAGTACCGGGAAGTTTTGTGGTACTCACGGGCTCTCCTGCCTCCGCTGGCCTCTAGAATCGGCGAACACGGTCGAATCTGTGATCAAAAACCATCGCTGCTGACTGCTCTTGCTCTTTTCTCTCTCTGCACTTTAAACTCTTGGATGTGTAGATGACAATGAGGATGTATTTTCCCTCGTGGTCTATCTTATAGACTACCTTAGCCCTAGCCCTCGCCTCTCGAGTCAGTCTTCATTATCTCGTGACTTTGTCACTTTATCCGGTCAGTTCATTCTAGCCTTTCTTTCTTATCGAGAGATTGTCTGCAATCTTTTCAGACATTTTCATCCAATCTCTCGAGGGGGCATATCATTCCCATCTTGGGGCAACTCTGTATTAGTTCATCTTATCTTCTTTGAAACAACGCGACAAGCCGCATTGTCTCAAAGAGGGGCAAAATGTAGACACCTAAAATTGTCATGTCTAATTAAATAAATATTTTATTTATTTAATTATCTAAGCTTAATTCTTTTATTAATTAAATAAATCTTTATTTATTTAATTAATTCATTTATCCTCTTCTAGCCTTATTTTTCATTTAAATAAATACATTTATTTATTTAAATTATCCTTTTCCTAAATTAAATAAATATTTTATTTATTTAATTGATCCCACTTCTTCTATTAATTAAATAAATCTTTATTTATTTAATTAATTCATTAACCTTTTCTACACATGACACATGTCATTCATCTCTTAATTCATACACTACCTACCTCTCCCACTATTTTATTATTTCTTCTACCTACCCTCTAATCATAGCCGACTTCCTTTTTACACCTCTCAATCTTATCCCTCCATTTCATATTGTGTCTTCTATATAAGGAGATGCTTCCCTCATTATCAAACCATAACTACTTGATCAATTGACTACACTACGATCCTACTTGCAATCACATTCCGTTCTTTGTTGAGCTCTTGTGCACATAAAATCTGAGAGCAAATAAATCAAGCAAGATCAATGGAGATAGGAAGAATGGAGATCAAAACCCTATTGGACATGTGATGGTATAATTTTTGTGATTTCATTTGATTTGCATTATCTTAGGTAATCTTCATATGTTGTGGTGGATCTTTGTTGATTGTTAGGCTAGGGTTTTGTGGTTGAATTCATTTAGCCTTTCAATATTGTTGTTATTGTTATCCATTTTCACCATATACAGGTGTCATCATGAGCAAATTCAAGACTCATGGTACATAATTCTCTGATATGATCACGAGGATCACTTTTTCCAAGGTACTTGTCAAATTTAGGCACGTCTGAGTTTGGAGGAAAATGGATCATGTGTAATCTTCTATCAAAGGGATAAAGACAAGTTTCGTTTAAAGAGTACCATGCTGTTGTCCCTTGTTGTATGTCTTGCATTTGTCTTTGTAACATTTGCATTTGTTGAGTAAGGGCAATCAAAGGTGCATTGTTTTGTCGAGGGAAGAGTCCTTCCCTTGTATTAATCTTGGGTTGAAACAGTGTATGGAATGATATGTTTTGTTCGGGGATGTTTTGTCTTGGTGTATGTTGCTCCGGTATGTTTTGCTCGGGGATATCTTGTTTAGGGTCGCGTTCTTTCCCTTCTCATTGTCGTTCTTGATATTCGTAATGTTGAGGTCTCATTTTAAACACATCTGCGTCAAAGTCTTCAGGGAGTTTGACTCCTTTGTTTGTGAGCATGAGCAAGTATTTTTCCTTGTCATTTTCCATGAGCCTTTCTACAAGTTTTTGGAATGAAGCATTTTCTTGGCATTCTTGAAGAAGCTCTTCAGAAATTTCAGTATCCTCTAGGTGTGGACCTTCAAATAGATTTGATAACCTTCGATTCATACTAGATTCTGCTTGTGCTTCGCTTTGTTTGTTTTGAGAGCGAGTAACAAGCATTTTAGTAAAAACTTTCTATGACGAAGGGGACAAAATCCTCTTCGATATGTTGCTCGGGAGTTGGTGGTTCAAGTCGGGGTGTGTTGTAAGTGATTCACTCGTCGGACAAGAATGCTGGATTGATCTTTCTTCCACGGTTTATGATTTGATTAAATGCGGATTTTTGACAATATGCCCTAGTCTTTAAAGGCTCTTTGTCAAATTCGTTGGATTTGTTTTGGATATAAAGTTTAACGTGATGAAGGAATGTTCGATGAGATTTGAAGAGTTGATGATTGATGTATAAAAATTTGTTTGTTTTGATAAATTTGGAAAAACTTGATGGTTGTTTCTTCAACGTGGTGTTACGATAAATATTCTTTCTTCTTAGAATATGGAGATTAGTCATGCATAAGTGATGAATGGTTTCCTTTGAATGGTTTTGAATTCAGTTGATCTTGCTTTGAAAACTCAAGTTTTACTATATCAAAGTGAAGGTTTAGATGCCCCTTCACAACAAAGTGTGTCAAATGATATGGATAAAGTCTCCCGATATGGAAACTTGATTTGACAACCAGAGGTTTTAAGCAAGTTTTTTTTAGATAAAATTCGTGAGATGATAAAGGACCCTTTTGTTACTTGTGATGATGTTTTCTGATTTTGATAGAATAGATATGTTTTATCAAGCGACCAGTTTTGGATTTTTACAACGTTTGTTTGACACAAATTTTGCTCAAGAAATAGTTTTTAAAGCTCTGTTTTTGATACTTTGTTTTGACGAAAAATGATGCTGATGGAAAGAGGTTTTCAAAATGTTTTCTAAATTTTCAAAATTCCTCACTGTTTTACCCCTTGTTTTCTGGGTTTGGTCACGTGCTAAAAAAGAGACAATATGCGCTACATAAATTTCTTCACGCGTTAAATAAAAAACCACATGCGCTAAGCTGCCCCCAGTCACGCGCTAAAATTTTTGACTGCTAAAATTTGTTTTCTGTTTTTCTTGAAAAAGCTATGCGCTAATATGGGCCTGCTACGCGCTAACTATTAAACCTTATGCGCTATTGTTTGACTCTTATGTGCTAGGCTGATGCTCCAACGTGCTAGACTGTTTTCCGGATGCGCTGACTGTTTAATGTTGTTTTGAAATTTTGTTTTAACGCTACTGTTTCAACTGGATGCACTAACGAGATGCCCAGATGCGCTAACAAATGTACCATACGCGCTAAGAAGTTGTTTTCATGCGCTAGACTGCCCCGATATTTTCCTTTGGTTGGTTTTTTACAATTTTTGGATTTTTATTATGAGTTTTTCAGTTTTGATGGATGATTTTCTGAAGTAGTAAATGCAAGCATAACACTAAAAAGACAACCATTTTGCTTAATCTAACAAAAAGTGTATGTTCTGCGAGGATGTGTTCAAATCCCCAATGTTTTAATTGGTTTGGATACAAATAATATACTTCAAGAAGAATTTTTATTCAAAGTTCATAAATAACATTATAGCCCACTAGTCTCGATACTCCGTCCACTCAAACAGACGTGTCACCCCCTAGAGGGCGTTCGTTTTTTTGCTTTTTGCCAGAAATTAATGCAAAGTGAATTGCTTCACAATTGAGTAGCTATCTTGGGAGATATATGGTGAGCAATCTTGGGGGCAGATTCTTCCCCACCCTTGCACTATGATATTATAGATGTCTGGTTACCGAATCGGCTCAAGGTTTCTATTTCTATGGTTCATAATCAGGCTTCATGTTCGATCGTTAGTGATAAACTCCTTCAGGAAGCTTCCCAACCTTTAGAACAAAGACTTTACGTATCTCAAGGATACCGGGGGAAGGCTAATCGTTACGCGCAACTGTTGAAAAGGACTTTTGTCACTTTCCACTTTTGATTATAGTGGGTTGGAATACTTGGTGTCCAAGATATTTTCCACTTAGGTTGTTCCGTTCACACCAGCCATAAATGACTTTAAGAGTTGATTTCAACTACTCGGGAAGACAGATCTGTTAAATCTTATATAATGCTTGAAGTACAGAAAGCTTAAGAGTGGTTTGACTTTTTGATCACCCAGTTAAGGGGAGAGCATATACCTTCCACTTTTGAGACAAGACAAACAATCTTCTTTTTATCTCTCAAGACAATGATTTGCTAACTTCTATTTGGAGATGTTGCTCTACAAAAACATGGTGTTTATTTTATTTCCCCAAATCAATGATTATCTAATATAGGAAAAGAACTGAGTCAACAAAGTAAAACTTTGATTTGGTCAACAATAGGAAATTGCCAAAAAAGGGGAATAACGTCCCTCTTTGATTGTAACAAAAACTTTTAAGTGTGGTTATTTCCTCTGCAAAATTTTAAAATGAATCATTTTATACACCAAAGGATGGTGAGGTTCTTTTTAAAGCTATTTTTGCAAAAAAGAAAGTTTGTATTGTTCTTTTTAGAGCCCAAAACAAAGTTTTTCTTCTATGAAAGCAAGAATATGGTCATAGAACATGCGAGAATATCGGGTCGATAGAACTCAAAATGTGAAAAACGGAGCTTTAGGGAGCTTTGCTCACACACCCACAAAACTTCTTGGTGCAAGCTATGGAGTCATGAAGTATGACTCAGCTTCCCAAGGTTGGTTCCATGGTTCTTTATCTTACACGGTCCCTCAAACAATGTTTTTGCTCTCAGATCACTGAGCAAAATGGTTTAGGGATGACAAATGCAAGAATGAGGGATGCTTTTGTTGATTTTAAGATGAAATGCATCCTAAGCTATGCATGATTCTATAAATGCAATAAACTAGTTATAAGATGACAAGATTAGTAAACGAGACTATCCTAACATGCTATATTAGTCTATGATTAAAGTAAATGATAAGGAACATACTCTAAATTTGCATATTTAGATTAATTCCTATTTAAAAGAGAGGCTAAATGATGAGCATAAATGATATATTAAAGCTTGAATGGATTTTAGTATAAGTGTGATGCTAAAGACTTGGATGAGGAAAATGAAAGACTGAGAGCTCTATTTATAGCAAAAATATGGCAATGGATGGCCAGGATTGAAAGGTTTAATCAAGGGCTAAGTTTGAAAGTTGTCAATCCATGTTCACAATTGGCACCAATGAAATGGTGACAATTGTCAACATAAGGTTGGTTGAGAGGAGATGTAAGAAGCATTAAATGCTTGAGAAGAGCTCATGGTTACCCTAGGGGTTAAGGGTTAAGGTAAAGTTAGGGTTATCCATTGGATAAAGCTTTTACCTAGAGGATAAACTCTTGTGCAAAGGTTTAAGGATAACCATGGTCAAAGCAATAAATGCTTGATGAGACCCTTGGGTTACTTGGAGGTTGAGTTTTGGGAAATTATTTAACCATGCTAGAGGGTTGAGTTAACCATTAATGGTTATGAAGACTTTGGAGACAAATTTGTAAGAGTCCTTCCAAATTTGGGGGTTAGCTTGTTGAATGGATAAAGACTTTAATGTTTTTAGAAGACTTTACTCCAAATTTGAGAAGTGACCTCCTCAAATTTATGGAAAGGGGATAATGAATGGGTTTGAGTTAATTGAATAGGATTAGATGGATTCTAGAAGAAATTAGGAAGAGGGTTAGGATGCAAGTGGGAGATGTAAAATTTTGCAAGTGGATGAAGGAATAATATGTTTTAATTGAATTTAATTCAATTTGGATGCAATTAAATAAATTAGATTTATGTAATTTAGGATAACTTTTAATTAAATTTGAATTTAATTAAAAAGTGGATATGAGCTTTAATTGAATAAAATGAATTTATTCTATTAAATGGGTATAGTGAATTTAATTGAGTAATTTACTTAATTAAATAGAGGAATACGGGTAATTTAATTAAATTCGATTTAATTAAATAGAGAAATGAACATAAAATATTCATTTAGGAATATGGTCATTTTTATCCATCTACAGAAACATTCCAAATGTTGAGCACATGGACACTACAAACAAAAATGATACACATAATGACAATATGGGCAACATTTCAGTACATTCAGTAGAAGTGGAAGACTCTATCATGGATCCTCGTTTTAATCGTTTGGTTGAGGAAATAATGAGGAGAGAGACAATACTTCTTACAAGTAATGGCACAAAGTGGAGCCAAGATCCCTCATGATTTTGACATGTCTCAAATAATGGAAAATCGACCTTTGCAACAACCTCACCCCAACATGGATCAAAGAAGGCCTAATAGTGGAGGCAATAGAGGAGCACATCTTGTGCCTTAATCACCATCATCTTTGTTTCAAAAACCTAAGGTCCCATACACACATCGTCAAGCATATGATACTCACCTTTGCAGACCATTATGGAGGTCTTATGCAAACAAATATACTCAATCACATACCAATGCTAAGGACCAACCGCCAAAGCAATTGGATATCCAAAGGCATGATCAAAATTTGGACACAAGGAAACCCCGTGTCAAATTTGGGGGCAACACACTAGAACAAACTCATGACATGCCTGTAGAGTATGGTATACATGGACAAAACATATATTCTATTCCTCATCATCAATCTATACCAAGTGGTCCTTATATGCAATATCACTATAGACCTCCTCCATATGAACATGTGTATGATCAATATCATCCATATATGCAACATGCTCCTCCACCTGGTGGTTCAGGAATGGGATATGGTCTAAGAAGTCAGTCAACACCTAAGAACAATTTGGAACAAAAAATTAAGGATTTACAAAAGAAAATGGAGGACATAAATACACCAAAGCCATCTTATACAATGAGATACATATGTCCGTATGCATTTGACAAAATCATTCCAATGCCTCCTTTTCCTACACATTTCGTGACACCTAAGTTCGATAAGTACATAGGAAAAGGGGTTCCTAAAGCACATATAAGACAATTTTTCACAGCTTGCATTGAGGTTGCAGCAGAAAAGACATATCTGATGAGATTATTTCCACAGAGCTTAGGTGATCAAACTATGGAATGGTTCTCGCAACTTCCACTTGGAATTAAGTCATGGGGTGACTTAGAAGAGGTATTTATCCAACATTTCTCATACAACATAGAGACAGACATATCAGTCACTACTTTTTGCAATACCAAGCAAAAGGATGGAGAATCTTTGTCATCATTTTTACAAAGATGGAGGAATCTAGTGAGTAGATGCTCTTGTGAAATTCCACATAAACAAATGGTAGAGATGTTCACCCAAAATGTTAACAAAGACATTGGTTATGCTCTAATAAAATCTTGTTTGTCCACCTTCAAGGATGTTATTGAAAAAGGCTTAGCGACACAGAAGGTCCTAATTGAACAAGGAGTTATCAAAATATTCAAAGAAAACATAGAGGACTATAAAGGAAATGACACGCCAATATTTTGGAATAAAAACAAGAACCTAGTTAATGATGGTGTTGTGGATGCCAATACAGTACGACCCAAAACCTTTTTTTCTGGATAAAGCTCTACAAACAATCAAGTGAATACTCAAACAACTTTCAAATCACGAAGGAAGTACACCCCATTGGGAGAACCTCTAGAGTCAGTTTTCAAAAAGCTAGTGGCAAGGAAAATAATAACAATTCTAGATTTGCCTCCATATGAGCCAAAGGTTAAACAAAATTGGTGGAATGATGATGAGTATTGTGAATTTAATAAGAGAAAGGGTCATAAGACACGAAATTGTCATCGACTGAAGAACATCATACAAGATCTTATTGATAGAGGTGACATTGAGATTGAGGGACATTCATCCAATCAAGAGCATGAAATGTTTAAAGAACCATTCCCAAAACATGACAAGGGAAAAGCTAAAGCCATAGATGACCAAACCAGCTATACCAGAGCATCCTATAATTATGATTCAACCATCAATCATATTTCAATGGACAATTATGTCTCTACCATTATTATCAAGGACAAAACGCCTGAGAATTATACCCAAAGACCTAAGATTGTCCTAAAAGGAATTGGATCTTCTTTTGAACCTACCTCTGAGTGTAATATTACAACTCGTCGAGGTAAACTCACTTTGCAAGGTGCTCCAACTAAAAACACCGCTTCCTCATCAACCAAACTTGAGTATGACCTTATAGAATAGTTAGGGAAGACACTCGCACTTACTTCAATCCTTGAGCTCTTACGTATATCCCCTGCACATAAAGCCATTTTTGACAAAATTTTGAGAGACACTTCTATCCCTATCGATCTGAACGTGGACCAGTTTCAAGCCATGGTGGGATACCTGTCCATCCCACACTCCCTCACATTTATAGAAGCTGATGATGCCTCTGTGAGCCAACCACATAATGCACCTTTACACATTGAAGCCTTCCTACACAAACATCGAATAAAACGAGTCCTGATAGATGGAGGAGCTCGTCTAAACATTTGTACATTGAGCACTATTAAATAATTGGGATATTCAGACAAAGCTGTGAATTCTACAAACAAAATTACCATCAAAGCATATGATGATGAAGAACATTCATCCAAGGGTACAGTGACCTTACCTCTTAGAGTTGGGCCAGTTACAAAGGATGTGGTTTGTCAAGTCCTAGACCTAGATCTCACATACAATATATTACTAGGACATCCTTGGATTCATGAAATAAGGGAAGTCCCATCTACGTATCACCAATGTATTATGTTCCTCACAACAGAGTTGAAATAATAGTTAATGGTGATCCTAATCCATTCACATACTGCAATAATTTGAGACTAAAAACTGAGACAATCATTCCAAGTAATAGGGAAGCTGTCCCTTCTTCTGCATATGTTGATCCTAAATCATTAAAACCTTTGACATCAAAACAAGGTGAGTTTAAGGGGAAATATCAGGACAAGGGCATGGGTGAATATAGTTTGAATCAAACCATGTGCTTACAACAAGTTATGAGTTCACCAAAAGAATATGGACGACCACATCCTTCTAAACGGGTATCTATCATTACACTCAAATGGGATCCTACTATCTTCCAAAGATGGGGTGAAGTGGAAGGAGAAGACTTATACAAAATACTTTACAAAGACCCTAAAAAATGGTTTAAAAGATCACATTAGCATACCATGTGAGAAATATGGCAAAGGATTCAAGATCCTACAAAAGTCCTCTGGGCTTAAGAAAGGAAGGCATCATTGAACCTTTACAACCTGAATTGACATTCAAAAAGAAACGTTCGAAAGGACTTGGTTTCATGTCTTCCAAGGTAAATACTCAAAAGACAGGAGAAGCATTACAAATCAAAGACATCAAAGGTCAACAAGAGAACCGTTATTCCACTGACTCTAATAAATGGGAATGGGGTTCAGACAAATCCTCCAATGACTATGAACTCACCGAGACATTCAGAGAACCAGGTGAACCCACAGAAGAAGAGGAATTTTATAAAAAATTCAAAATTGGTCAAGAAACAACCCCTGAGGATCCCACACAGTCCTTGCCTCTAGGTTCTAGGTCGAAATCACATAGAATGAGGACACCCGTCTTGAAATGTGCTACTAGTGATGACAATTTGGAGTCGTTCACAATTGAGACAGATGAGGAGAGTGCCAACAATGAATTCGACAATTACCTTGACATACCTGAATATAACTGCATCTTCACCCTTAGTCCTGCTAACTTTGAAGACATCAAAGGCCTTCCCTTTGTTCACCACCAACTTATTGACTGGGACCATGAAGGACCTGCACAGTTTGATACATTCCAGAATGATGAAGCCTTTATTGACTATCTAGGCATATGTGATGATCTTCCCCCTGAGGACCATAAGGCAGGATACACTATAGAACTCAATAGCGTGGCATATTTTGGTGAGGGTGTTGGGCCTTCCAATCGTAAAAACATAAACATAAATCAAGGGTCTTATGGTGAAAACCACATTGTGGCGCTGTCCGACCCCAAAAAAGTAAAAAGAAAGGACGTATCTGAGGGCGAAAACCTCTCCGAGGCACTTGAAGATGGAAGGCTCGACATTCTGCCGACATCATATGAAGAAAAATCATCTATGTTGGTGGAGGAGACCATCAAAACAAACATTGGTAAAGAAGAAGTTCCACATAATATATTTTTGGCACAATCTCTCACAGAGATAGAAAGATCAAAGTTCATAAGTTTCTTCACAGAGCGACAAATCAATTTTGCATGGTCATATGTTGATATGCCTAGATTAGATCCGGATTTGGTAATGCATCATTTGACAGTTAAACCGGGGGCAAAAAAAGTGAAAAAGAAATTAAGAAAGATGCATCCACAAGTGGCATTATTAGTCAAAGCAGAGCTTGAAAAATTATTGGATGTCAAATTCATACGCCCAATTGATTATTTTGAATGGATCTCTAACTTAGTGCCTGTCAGTAAACCAGATCGCAACATCAGAATATGTAAAGATTTCAGAGACATCAACAAAGCTTTTCCTAAGGATGACTTTCCATTGCCAAATATCGACCTGATCGTAGATCTCATTGCAGGTCATGCGATGTTATCTTTGATGGATGGATTCTCTCGTTATAATCAAATAAAAATTACATTCGAGGATCAACACAAAACATGATTCACTTGTCCTTGGGGAACTTTCTGCTGGAATGTCATGCCCTTTGGGCTAAAAAATGCAGGTGCTACATATCAAAGAGCCATGACTACTATCTTTCATGATCTCATGCACGTTACTGTAGAAGATTATGTTGACGACCTCTTCTGCAAATCAATAGATAGGGATACACATTTGGACATACTTTCAGTCATTTTTGATCGGTTGGAAAAATAGAAAGTAAGATTAAATCCCAAGAAATGTGTCTTTGGAGTAACCTCCAGGAAGCTCCTGGGATTCATTGTCTCAAAAGAGGAATCAAAGCCGATCCAACCAAAGTCAAGGCCATCCTAGAGATGCAACCACCAAGAAATATCAGTCAACTTTGATCTTTGCAAGGGAGACTCCAGTCCATACGAAGATTCATAGCACAACTTGCAGACAAATGTCATTCTTTTCAGCACTTGCTACACCAAAACATCAAATTCAAATAGGATGACAACTGTCAACATGCTTTCTAAATACTCAAAAATTATCTTCTGAATCTGCCAATCTTGATGCCACCTATTCTAGATCAACCCTTGTTACTATACATATTAGCTACTTCAACAGAATTGGGGGCACTCTTAGCACAACAAGATGCTGAGGGCAAAGAAAAGGCAGTCTACTATATCAGTCTCATGTTGGTGAGATATGAGCTAAACTACACACCAATTGAGTGTGCATGTCTCACTGTGGTCTTTGTTTCATAGAAATCACGACACTACATGCTAACTCATAAAACTAAGTTGGTTGAAAGGATCGATCCATTGAAATACCTTCTCAATAAAACAACACTTACTGGTTGACTCGCCAAATGGGTGATGCTCCTGAGTGAATTTGACATTGAATATGTGGACATAAAAGCAATAAAAGGACAAGCTATCACAGATCAGTTAGTAGATGCTCCCATGATAGATGATGCTCCTCTAACTTCAGAATTTCTAGATGAATCCATCTTAACAGTGTCACACGCAAAGCCTTAGCAGCTGTACTTTGACGGCTCATACACACAACATGGTGCAGGAGCTGACATCCTCTTCATCACACCTCAAGGGGATTCCATACCAAAATCATATCGATTATCATTTTCGTGCACTAATAACATAGCAGAATATGAAGCATTAACAACTGGATTACGGATTACAGTACAGTGGAATATCCAAGAACTTCATATTTTTGGGGACTCTCAATTTGTAATTCGTCAAGCAACTGATAACTACCAAACAAAGGATACAAAATTAATGCCTTACAAAAGAATGGTGGATGACTTGAAACAACATTTCACGAAGTTAGACTTGAGCAAATACCAAGAGAGCAAAATCGAGCCATGGATGCCATGGCTACAATTGCTTCACTAATCGATCTACCACAAAATGAAACCCGCTATGAGTTCTTGGTGGATAACCTTTTGGTTCCCTCGTATGAGATCACTCTTGCCAAGATGATATGTGTCGTCGGTCCTAATTCCCAGTTGTATGGATCCATTTTCACATACCTTCGTGACAATACCCTTCCTCCTGACTTATCCAATAACCAACGTCGCACTTTCATTCACCAATCTTCTCGATACGTCATTTTAGCCGATATCTTATACCGTCGAGGTCTAGATGGCACTCTTCTAAGATGTTTAGAATGGGACAAAGCTCAGATTGCGTTACACAAAGTTCATGAAGAGATATGTGGTCCACATTTTAGTGGTCCTACCTTAGCCAAGAAACTCATCAGGACTGGATATTACTGGTCCAATATGGAAAAAGACTCATATCAGTTTGTCAAGAAATGTAAGCAATACCAACTTCATAGAGACCTCATTCATGTGTCAGTGCAAGAACTTCAACCAATTGCGAATCCTTGGCCCTTTTTCCAGTGGGGACTTGATCTCATAGGTAAGATTCACCCTCCTTCCTCTAATGGCCATAAATTCATTATCACTACTACAAAGTATTTCACAAAATGGATTGAAGCCGTGCCTCTTACACAAGTCACTGGAAAACAAATTGCTACATTCATTATCAACTACATCATTTGTCGATACAATATTCTTGTTTCCATCATCACCGATAACGGGCGTCCCTTCAAAAATCAAGATGTTTGTGAACTTTGTGATTGCTTCCATATTACCCATCATTTCTCCATACCTTATTACCCCCAAGGTAATGGTCAAGCTGAGGCGTCTAACAAAACAATTCTTAAAATTCTAAAAAAGACAGTCGATGACGCTGGCTGCAATTGGCATGTCCAACTTAATCCCGCACTTTGGGCTTACTGCACAAGCGTCCGCACACCTACAGGAGCTACACCTTATTCACTTGTCTATGATGCTGAAGCTATCTTGCCTATTGAGGTCGAGTTACCCTCTTTACGAGTCTCTTTGCAAAACATTATCAGCGATGAAGACTACAGGGTCTCTCGCTTACAGGAACTTGAACTATTGGATGAATGAAGACAAACTGCTTTTAATCATCTCAAGGCTTATCAACAACAAATGAGTCGTAGTTACAATCACAAGGTAAAGCCTATGGATCCGGTGCATATCAACTCTCAACCACAAAGGGTGAACCTTTGGAGGATCCTATCAATGGCATGCACCTTCGCAGGTTTTATACATAGCTCTTCAGAGTATTCTAATTCAAAAATACAAAAAAAATTTAAAAAAAAAAAAAATTCAAAATACCAAAAAAAATCATAAAAATAAAAAATCGTTACTTGGTGAAAACCTGACAAACAGGTGCCTTGTGACACAATTTTTTTTTTTTTTGAAAAACATAAACAAAAAAACATTCGTCCAACGGTGAAAACAACTTTGGTGGCGCCTTGGGCAAGTACCATGGTGAAAACTGGGTCACCAACACCATGTGTAGAGACATTGCTCCTCCCTCCTGGATTCCATTTCATCCTTTCAGTTTGCACACACTCATAGCCTATTCATTCATAATAAAATTACTCATTCTCATCATGGCTTGTTGTTGATCTACCTAAGATTAGTTAGCCATTCATAATAAACATTCCTTTTCATCCCTTTCCATCCATAATAAATCAGCTCCTATCTGTGGCTAAGGCAAAATCCTACGTCTCGCAATGGGTGTGGAACTAAGAGCATCACACGTTCTGAGGAGTACAAGTTCTTCCAAATTTTCTTCAGTCTATCCGTGTACAATCCACAATAAAACAACATTTACATCACAATCCGCAATAAAGTTCCGTCTTCTCCGCAATAAAGTATCAGTTTCATGGATTCAGTCAGTTTCGGATGAGACACAACAACAACAATGAGCTTCAACAAATCAAATCTTTCAACAGACTCAAACAACATTATGGTTCAGTGCTATCTATCTTTTTGTGAAGGAAAACATTATGACCACAATCAAATAAGACTTATACCAGTGACAAGAGACACTAAGGATGTTGGTGTCGAGTCTTGGTTTTCTTTTGATTTTATCTTTTTGGTGACATGTCTTTTAGCTTTTCCAGGATGTCTCTGACTAGATATTCTATCTCCAAGATGTCTTTGACTAGAAAGGCGAGGATGGAGTATCGTCACCTACTTTTCTTTGTTGTTTGTGGATTGTCTCTTAGTAACGGTATGACTTGTCCAATGATATGAGAACATTGTGAGTCTAGTGTGAACTGGGGCATTCCTTGTTTGCAACTGTCTTATCTCCACGCAAACGGGTACAATGACTTTCTAGGTCAAACATATGCCTAGATTGTCATAACCTATTTTGCCATAATAAAGCTCAATGATGATAATGCACAAGAAGCTCTTTCACTTTCAAATCTTCTACCTTCCATCTCCCTTTTTTGATTGACTTCCATTGTCCTTCTCGAGTCCGTGTAGCTTGTTATCACATGACTGAGTATAATGACATGGCAAAAACATTTTCATTTCATGTAGTTTCACCTGCATTACCACATATTTAGTATTTCATACGTACATTATATCACATCTTGCACATAGCACATGGTAGCTCATTTGCATTATCATATTCATCTGCATTTCATACATTCACATTTGCATAACATGTAAAAACATAAAAGAACAAAAATATTGCATTTCATCATGTACATATTTGCATCCACATCATAAGACACATAAGAAACATACATCACATAGATACACATGCATATAGCTACCGCGAGGGTGAATCTCATATATATATAGTCATAAGTGTCATGATATAATGATGTCGAAATCATATGGCTACACAATCACCTGAAGGTGTCTACATCATCATACAAAATGGTACAAAAGTGATATATAGGGAGCCCTCTACGGCTATGATGAAATCCCTCCCTCGGAGCCGCCTAGCCTCGATGGAGTCTGAGCCCTGGAAGGACCCGCCCTAGGATCATCTCTCCTCTCCCCTCTATTTGGTGGTGGTGGAGGACCATGACCCCACCGCTAGACACCTGTCTCCTATCTCTCCCTCTAGTGGTCGTCGCAGTCTGCGATGGTCTGCGGAAGCTCCTAGCCCGCTGATTTGGTGGCACTGCTCCATAATACAGGTCTCTCCAATAGCCTATCTCCTCCCTTGCCCATAGAACATAGGCGTATCCAGCTCCTGTGTCCTTTGCCGCTTATCTCTATGTAACGCTAGATACCCTGATCTCTCTTTCGCTTAGTGTCCCTTAGCTGTCTCCTAAGCCTATCCCTCTCCCGCTCGAGATCCTGGATCTCATCTTCCTATCCCTGACAGATCTCTCTCAAAGCCAATAGCTCATCTTCCTCCCTTGCCTCCTGTACATGTGGCTGCCTCTGTCCATGTCCCTACCTCTGTCCTCGTCCCTGTCCTTGTCCCTATACCTGTCTAGGACCCTATGCTGCTGGCACCTGTAATGGCAATCCACCTCTGCCTCTGACAATGCGAGCCTATCTCTCCTCTCCACCCTCTCTCTGCGGAGCCACTCTCCTCTCTCCTATCACACCAGACCTCCTCTGTCGGCCTCTACCCCTGCCATCTCTATCATCATCCTCATCGCCCCCGCCATCTCCATCATCATCCTCATCACCCCTGCCATCTCCATTTATCTGCTCCCCTGGGTCTGTCAATCGTGGAAATGGATGCTCAGCTCAATATGCAGTATACTCTGCATCCATCCCTGCATCCTCTATCTCCGCCCACATATCCCAAGGCAAGGGCACCATCTCTGCCAACTACATCACTGCGTGATCATATGACAGCAACGGCCCGAAGTGTGCCAGATCTCTCATTGTCTGAGCATACATCCCAGAACCTCGTGGCATCCATTGTATCCTGCTAAACTGCATACCCACCCTGTCCACCAACTGCCTCTCCAACACATAGGGCGTCCTCCCAGTCAAATATCTACTCCAGAATGTATATGGTAACTCAACTGCATCATCTTCCTACTCCTCGCACTCTCGGTATGGTCTCCATACCACCGTGTCAATCTCATCGATGACCCGACGCCAATCCTCCAATCTCCCAATCCGTGGCTGAGATGTAATCATATCATATAAATGCACAAAATTGCACCGATGGACCCTGCCTCTGAAATGAATCGGTCGGGTAACTGACAAATGCTCATAAGCCCATACCTGCAATAATGTCACTCTACAACCCAATCCTTTGGATCCATGGTATACAAATTGATGAAGCTCATAATATAAATGTGCCAGTAGACACGGTCCATAAGCAAATCTGGTATGGTGTGTCACCAGTATCTAGAATGTGCTACCCTAGGCCACACCCAATCCTTGTGTAGCCCTGTCCGGACATAGGAACCCACTAATAACTCCTGCCAGTACTGCTAATCTAGTTTGTGTCATCGTGTCCTATGCCGCGTGTCCAACCCTCATCTCCAATCCGGGATCCTAGAACACTCGTCTTAGTGCATCCCTGTCTCCATCCTGATCATAGGGTATCAACTCCCCATCGATCGGTATCCTCAGAATTTTGTAAACATCCTCCAAGGTGACTGTCATCTCACCCATGGGCAAATGAAAACTGCAAGTCTCTGAGTGCCATCTCTCGGCCAACACAGTCAGCAATCCCATGTTTGCCCGAAACTCAGGCACAGACAAAATATGGCGCAAGCCCATAACCTTGATCGCTGCCCTATCCTCAAATGTCAGCTCTAGTCGTAAACTCTGAGTTGATGAGAATCTCTCCCGTGATTCCAACATAGGTAGGTACTCCTGTAGTCAAGCAAATCAACTGTGTCAGTCAAAGTGGTATTCACTGTTCATCACAATATGCTGCTTTTTATCCTAGTGCTTATATTTATCATATGGTGCTCTATCCTAGTGACACTCACTGTTCATCACAATGTGTTGTTTTTTATCCTAATGGTACTCCCTGTTCATCAAAAAGTATTATGTATTTGTACTCCCTATTCATCACAAAGTGCTGCTCATATTTACATTCTTTGTTCATCACAAAGTGTTGCTCATATTGGTACTCCCTGTTCATCACAAAGTACTATGTCTTGGTACTCTCTGTTCATTACAAAGTGCCTTCATCTATCCTATCCTAGGGCATCTGCTTGAGTGTATCCTTTTGAGTAGTTTCCTAATTGGCAACTTATGTTCTATCACAAAATTGTCAATCTTAGCCCTATTTGCTATCCTAATCTTCCTTAGAGGACTTGCTTGAGTGTATCCTCTCAGCAGCTTATCCAATCGACAACGTATGTTTATCACAGAACTGTCGATTTGGCCTTGAAGATGTAAATGCGCTTTCATTACATAAACACATTTACACACTGCACAGACATGCCTGACACAAACACAAACGCGCCTAGCCAACCCAGACGCACATGGCACCAACGCAGACGTGCCTTAGCATTTTTTTTACCTTGTTTGACATTCCTAAACACACATTTATTTCTCTACCTAGTATGCATTAATGACTATATTTATTGCGACAAAGTACGAGGAGGTTTTGTGGTACTTACCAGCTCTCTTGCATCTGCTGGCCTCTAAAATCGGCGAACGCGATCGAATCTATGCACCATTGTCATCGCTGTTGACTGCTGCTGCTCTATTCTCTCTCTGCACTCTGATCTCTTGGATGTGTGGATGTTCCCTCATATTCTATCTTATAGACTACCCTAGCCCTAGCCCTAGCCCTAACTCGGGTCTCCAGCGTCAGTCTTCTTTGTCCCGTGACTCTGTCACTTTATCCGGTCAGTCCATTCTAGCCTTTCTTTATTATCGAGAGATTGTCTGCGATCTTTTCAGACATTTTTATCCAATCTCTCGAGGGGGCATATCATTCCCATCTTGGGGCAACTTTGTATTAGTTCATATTATCTTCTTTGAAACAACGCGACAAGCCGCATTGTCTCAAAGAGGGACAAAATATAGACACCTAAAATTGTCCAGTCTAATTAAATAAATATATTTATTTATTTAATTATTTTAGCCTAATTCTTCTATTAATTAAATAAATCTTTATTTATTTAATTAATTCATTTATCCTCTTCTAGCCTTATTTCTCATTTAAATAAATACATTTATTTATTTAAATAATCCTTTTCTTAAATTAAATAAATATCTTATTTATTTAATTGATCCCACTTCTTTTATTAATTAAATAAATATTTATTTATTTAATTAATTCATTAACCTTTTCTACCTATGACACATGTCATTCATCTCTTAATTCCTACACTATCTACCTTCTCATTATTTTCTTATTTCCTCTACCTACCCTTTAATCATAGCCGACCATATATCTTTTACACCTCTCAATCTTATCCCTCCATTTTCTTACAGTGTCTTCTATATAAGGACATGCTTCTTTCATTATCAACTCTAATCAACCTATGCATCATAATCAAGTCTTCTAGCATTCAAACTTACATATGTGATCAAGCCTACTTGCAACCACATTTCCATTATTTGTTGAGCTCTTGTGCACATATAAAATCTGAGAGCAAATATATCAAACAAGATCAATGGAGATCCAAACCCTATTGGACATGTGATGGTATAATGTTTGTGATTTCATTTGATTTGCATTGTCTTAGGTAATCTTCATATGTTATGGTGGATCTTTGTTGTTGTTAGGCTAAGGTTTTGTGGTTGAATTCATTTAGTATTTCAATATTGTTGTTATCCACTTTTCACCATATACATTTTGGCATGTCCAGTGGGACCCTTGTCCCTTTTGCATTTAACATCTTTTGTTGTAGATTTTGTGCTTTTGAAGTTGCAGATCTGACACTTTTGACAATATTTTGACATTTTCGCATCTGTGCACTTTCGGATCGCATTTTTAATTTTCTGTCGCGTTTGTGACATCTGAAATCGCGTTTGCGTCTTCGACATTGTTTTACTTTTTTTTTTTTGGCAGATTACAGAGCTGTGTTTGTGTTCCCTAATTGCGTCTGCGAGGTTTCGAGACACATCTGTGTTCGCGGGCTGCGTCTATGTTCAGGAGCTATGTCTGCGTTAGATCTAGGTGCGTTTGCATATCTATGATTCTATACTAATTATAGAACACGTAGAGAAACCACTTTTAGAACTAGAAAATCTCAGCAACATATCACCTGTCTAATCCACATCACTATCTTTTGAAAAGATTTTGATCCAATGAACAAATCAAACTCAATCACATATCATAGATCACTCCATCTAAATTCTACACACTTCAGCTCCCCTTCTTTTCAGTCAAAAAGTCTGCTTTCTTTTTAGCGCAATTTCACATAATATTTTTTGAAACTTTAAGATAGTTCGCAATACACCTAATTTCATTCGAAAACACTACCAATTCATCGTCAGGTTCACTGATATCTTCAAGTCAGAAGACGTTATAAAAAAAGAAGCTCAGTTTCAGAATTCGCAAAAGACATGGTGGTCAGGTTTGACTGCGCACAAATTTTGACATGTCTATTTGCACATTCTATCTAACTGAACTGCTTCAATCTTCAAAAACTTGGACAGGTTCGAATCTTTAGTAAAAAATCAAACTCCTTAAAGGCAATTGTGTCAACTTTCTATCAGTCATGTATATATGACTACAATCCTTATATTATATACCTTGTTCATGAAATACTTGTTACTACCGAGGATGATGCCACTATATTTATTATTATTTACCAGTTTCTAGAAGAGTTTTTGACCTGAGCTGTGAAATATAGATGAAAATCCTACACTGAATGCATGATTACTACCTGTCAAATGAATTCAAGGCATTGGTTGAAATATGAAAGGAGATGGATATAATACTAAGTGATTGCTTAAATTTTGTTAAATACTATAAAGGATTTATTCTAAGGATTGGAATAAATATAATTTCGAATGGATGGACATTTTCTTTAGTTTACTATTGAATAAATTCTATGTCAATTTTATTGTTTTTATTTGCATTGTAAAGTTTAATGGAGGCTTAAATGGAGATTATAATCTTGATATTTGTTATATGTTCCAATCCTTAGGTCCTCTTTCTATCCATTATTTTGATAAGGTTGCTACTGCTTTCTTACAACTCTCATGTGTTAATATGAGCTTAGAAATTTAACTAAATGTTCTTAGAGATATAATGAGTTTACTAATGACCATAGAATTAGATTCCAATACCTATATGGTAGAGTTTGTCTGTTCATCTAAAAATCTTAAACAATAACTATTTTAACATAATTGTTGGAATTGGGGGGCTTCCCCTACTTCCTCCAACTCTTCAAAATGTCAAAAGAATAATGCATTTCAAAAAGTAAATGACAAGAAAGAATCTTATTATGGTTCCAAGCAAATTATTATGATATCTAGTTTTGTATCCTTCAAACATTGACGATTTACGAAATTCACAAAGCTTAGCAAACCATTGGATAAATGGTCTTCAAGCCTCCTGAATAGTTTGGTCAACCTTAATTTCATCAATC
The DNA here is from genome assembly GCF_030272615.1 of Cryptomeria japonica. NCBI lineage: Eukaryota > Viridiplantae > Streptophyta > Pinopsida > Cupressales > Cupressaceae > Cryptomeria > Cryptomeria japonica. Next base: position 536,907,629 of record NC_081405.1, on the reverse strand, counting down.
TATCGGATCCCTCTAGAGATTTATCTAGGAGAATTATAATAATAATGCTTCCACAATTCCCATAGAGTTAATGGACACCATAAGTGTATTTGTGTGGTATTCAAAGATAAAATTGTAGATCTCATTGATAATAATGTGATTCATGTTGATCTTGTGAATGATGAGAGAACTTTTTTAGTCAAGCTCCATTAATTTTTTTTTGAAAATTTATGCTAATATTTTTTCATTGCATACAAAATCTAACAATATTGAACATTAATAGGTATTTAAGCATCCTACTAAATCTATGATGTATACACATATGAATAAAGATCCTATTGATACAAAGTACATTTGTGTATGTACCTTCAATTATTTTATTTTAAAAGCAACTCCCAAACTACAATTATTATGGTCTACTTTATGGTCATGGTTTTCTTCATGGTCAACAATGTGAAGGTATTCACATTAATCTAGGGAATTAGTATAACATATGCCTATAAGATTTTGAAATAACTAAAGATTTAGCATCAAAAAATTATAAACATACACATATATAGTTGCTCTAAACATAACAAATAGCATTCCTATGGACACTTTGGGTAATGTTATCTTCCTTGTTGACATGGAGCTTTAGGACATGTAATTTTTTTCCATATAATTCCTTCATTGGCTACAAGAGATAACTATGTAACTATTTTGAAGTAAGCTACTTCAAACTTGAAAAAAAATGTTGTCAATCTCAAGGATATCTATTATGTCTACAAATATAAGGAACACCAAGTAGAAGCTCCTTATGAAATGAAGGATAAATTCATTAATTATAACAAATCTATGTGAAGCAAAAGAATTAAAAAAAAGTTAGAAGAGGAAATAAGGAGAAAATAGATCCCTTTACATTGCTTCTTAATACTTCTCTAACACATGAACCAACTTATAACTCCTCCACCAATAAATAAAGAATAACAAAATTTTATTTCTTCATTTTTACCAAAGAAAGGATGATTTCTCCTTATGTTTCATTGAAGAATAAGAAATCAACTTTTAACAATCTCATTTCCAAAACTTTGAAAGGTGCTACTTCCATATGGGTTCAAAAGAAAAAATTATATATTCAAACAATACAAGTGAATTCGACTCCAAAAGTACAACAACAATATTAGAAAGGGTCTTTCTCCTCTTCAACATATATCAAGTACATTCAATGAGATCATATCATGTTGAAATTTAAAATATTAAAGGTGGTTGTAAACTGCATAAATAAAGTTGATAACAATCTATTAGATGGTAATCAATCTTTAATATTATTGATTAAAAATTCAAAATTTGGTACTCTACATACATGTCTATATTCCTTACAATATTTTTTTAGATTCCTCAATTAGGAGGTTTATTTTTTAGCATTTTCTAGTTGCAAGTATATTTTTTGGGGTCTAAGAATATATCAAAATATGTTGTAAAAATTAAAAATTAATTATAGCAACAATAAATGCAAATTGGTATGCTTAAACCCACAACAAAGAACTATAGAAACACAAACTTGAGTAGTTGGAATCTTACAAATTTACAAATGTAAAGTGTTATAAATGTAGATTGTTATGCTTAGACTTGGATAGATTATTTTCAACTCTTGTAGTAACTAAATAATATTATATAACAATATGTTATAGCATAACTAGTTTAGCGTAGGCATCATTTTGATTCTAATTTTTTTAGTATACTATTATTGTTATAATGACATCCAATTGGGGGAGATGGCTACTAGGTATTTTTATAACACATACAAGGAGGGAAGCCTTGATATTGTATTGACTTAGAAGACCAATTAATGATAACACCAAATAAGTTGACATCATGACAATACAACACAACTACTCAAGTTTCCAAAATTCTCCCCCTTTGTCATTGATGACGACACCTATACCACCAATAACAAAGAACATTGAGCCCATAATTGATCTCTCTCCCCCTTTGACATCAAGGACAAAGGGAACTTTATTGAACTCTCTCCCCCTTTTTGACAAAGATCACTGCAACACTCACTAATCCCCTTGAAAGCAACCACCACACCAATCCAAGAGGAAAAGATGAACTTAAAAACTCCCCATAGAGAGATGTACCATCTGAATGCATCTAAATTAAAGAAGTAGGGGTCCAATAATCCCCAATTTTTGCTAGAGATACTCAAAGGTATCCTTCACCAAAGCCTTAGTAAAGATATTCACAATCTATCCTTTAGTAGGTACATATTGTTAGAGTAAAAGGTATTGGTTTACTTAATTAATTAAATCATATTGATTGAATAATCAAGTCATCTTTTCTCTATTTCACTTAAGCTAAATTTGGGAAGCTTTTAATAGGAATTATTAATTTAATAATTTCTTTCTTTTATGCATGCATCCTTTAGGGTTGCATTAGGGTTTTTTGATCTCCTTTATTAAGGATTGATCTCATTGTAAAATTTATTTCCTTACAATTTGATTATCATTATTGCGTTATTTTGCTCTAGGGTTTTAAAGCAACTTTTGCATTTTGTGTGAATCTTCCATTGTTGTGATAGCTAATTTGCATACAGGTGTTCACTGGGTTCAGTGAGGTTGTATTTCACAACTTTAACATGGTATCAGAGTTTCAGACTTGAGGCTTTCCTGTTTGTTTGATTGGGAGATTCTACCTATAGCGCTCTTGTGTGCCATTTGGGTTGATTTGGACCACATCATTGAATCCTTCATGTGCAAAATAATTAAGATTGACATCTTGTTCGTCAATTTTTGATTCATGAAGCCAGATCTGTGAGGGTTTGAAGAAATGACTTTTTTGAAACAATTTGGGCCAAAAAGATGTCACGGTTGGATTTCGGAGGTCGATTCCATAAATTTTGATATATAATTTGACCACTTTCAACATCAGAGGCATCGAAGGCATTTAAAAAAAAAAATTCTGGGTCATACAACCTTTTAAGGAACAACGATTTCAAATAAATAAATAAATAAAAGTTTTTGCACCACAATGTTAACCTTGGCAGTTAGTTGACTTCTCAAGGTTGTGGGCTTGTGCAGTCGCCAGGGGCGTTCACCGGTGCCAGCGGTCTACAAAATTGCCGATGACATGTAGACCGCCAACTATCTTGCATTTGCTGGCCACCGAGTTGTAAACCATCAGCGGTTTCTGCCGCTTGGCTGATTGACACAACCTCCATACAGAGCTCCGCTCATAGAGCACCACTGTTGCGCCAACTCAACCTGACTGCCACCAGCTCAAGTTGTTTTAGCCTATTTGACCTAGTTGGGGTTTTTTAATGATATCTTGAGCAAACATAGGCATTTTTTGACAAACCATATATTATCAAAAAGCTCTTTCCGAGACGGATCCATTTTTGGATGTATTTTTTCTTAATTTTTCTATTTTTCTACATTTATTGCCAGTGAAAGTCAGAACTTCTTTTTGGCACTTCCGGGGCCATATCTTTTGCATCTGGACTCTGTTTTTTGCAAACGAATAGGCATTGGAAAGGTATTGGAATATTCTTTCCAAATCTGTAGCTTATTTCATTAGAAATTTAATCATGTACACAAATAATTGTTAGAAGTTAATTTTTAATTTTTACGCTTTCCATCTTTCAAAGTTGTACTGGGGTTTGATTTTTGTGTTGTGGGGGGTGTATTTTTCTTGCTTGTTGTATTTTCATATCAGAATTAAAACTCCTCTCTCTTATTAAGCACATTTCAAAACTATACACATCATGGCAGATACTTCTACATGTGACCATCTTACTCCATATAATTATCATATGTGGAAAGCACATATGACTAGACTTCTCATGTGTAAGGGATTATGGTCCTGTTTGGATGAGGTTCAACCTCTATTTACACATCCCTTTGAGTTCCTACAATACATGAACACAATGGATGAGGCCATGGGTTTTATTTCTTTACATGTTAGAGGCAATCTTCTTTTTGATCTGGAGGGTTGCACATCTCCTCGGGAAATATGGACCAAGTTTGATGGTCTATTTGGTACCATTAATTAATTCATAGAACTTCAAATTGAGGTAGAATTGACCACCTTGGCACCTGATTCTTATCCATCTATTAAGGATTACTTGATGAAATTCAGGGCTCTATGATCTTTGTTAAAGGGTTGTGGTAAGACCAAAACAGACACCAAGTGTATTTACCTGATTCTATCGAAGCTTTGAGGTTTATTTAAGATATTCTCTTCTACCTTCTATTCAACCATGGATGATTTGGGTCCATGATTTACCATGCCTACATTTGAGGTATTCCGTGATCGATTGACATGAGAGTAGTCCAAGGTCACACAGTTGGATACTCTCCTAGGATTGAAGAACTAGGCATTGGTAGCTCAACCATCTTAGAGGAAGAAGAAGCAAAAATAGAAGTCGAAGATAGATTCAACATGAAGTGAGAGTTCCTCCAAGACGCCACTGAATTTTACTTCAAAACCACAATCCAACCCTAAGCAGGCTAATTCTTTTAATTCTGGAGAGTCTTCCTCCAAGACTAAGAAGAAATCAGGTGAACCTTGTAGTTTCTGTGGCAAGGAAGGACATCGAGTTTATAGGTGTTGGAAATTATTAGAGGCTTTAGAGGAGGCCATGCAACAACATCATATCACCTCACCTCAATCACCTTCCCCATCCATAGGGAAAGGCCATGCTCTTTCTACACAAGCATTGCCTTTAGGATCCACTTGGATCCTAGATTCTAGTGCTTCTCACCATATGAATCACACTTGGGAGTTTGTACATTCACTTTCCCATTGTGGCACTTCATAGATTGCAGTTGGTGACTCTATACAACTTTCCATTATGGGTTTAGGTGGTGCAGGAGCACCCAAGGCACCACCTCTATGAGGCAAATTATGAAGTTTTTGTGTTTTGAAGGATAAAGGTTGTAAATAAGGTTTTTTAAGACCATATTTAATGTAATAAGGTCACCATCAGACCATTGGATGTTAGTTTAAGTCCTGTTAGGGTCATATTGTTGATATTGCTCAAGAATTGTCAAGATTGTCAAAATTGTCATTTTGTTGCAAATATGTCTTAATAGGGTTATACATGCTATTTTATGATGTATGAAGGTATTTTAGTCCTAATTGGACCTATTAATATTGGTTTTGAGTCATTAAAGTCTTGGTTGGAGTCTAGGTTGCATTTTTGGTAAAATTGTCAATGTTGCCAAAATGTTTTCAATGCAATTTTTGCATTGTAAGAGCAATTAGGGGTTGGTTAGTTGAAATAAATCCAAAAAGTAGTTATGTACATTGGAAAGGATTGGGTTGCCTTTAAATAAGACTTCCTTGAGACATGGATAGGTTTGATTGAAGTGGATGTAAAAAGAAAACAACAAAATTAGTAAAATTCATTATATTCCCTGCAAATTCTGAGTATTCTTCCACATGACAGTTTGATCTATGTCATTTTTGTTGTGAAAAATATTTCATTCATATTGGTGACTCATTATAGATGAAAGGGGATTGAATCCTCTCCCTTTGGGTTTTGGTTTCATTCATTTTGATTGCATTTTGAAAGAGATATCTTATTCTTTGTAAAATTGCTCAAAACCCTACCTAGGCTTGACAATGAGCACATATTAATGTAGAATTTTACTTTTGTCATTGTAAAACCACTCCAATTGGTGGAAGATCTCTATAAATATATTTTTATATCTTCTATATTTTCCAGGGTCCCATGATGAATTTTCCATGTGTTATTGAAAGACACAAAGTCTGATTTTTTGTGTCTCAGGTTGACAGGACATTGAGATTACTGAGTTTTAGATGGTGTAATGCTACAAATGTGTTTGGGTGGTTTTTTAAATGAAAAGAGGGGTGCATAAAGGACCCTTTGGCATGAACCAAGTTTTAGATGGCCAATGAAACCAAGCAAAGCATGGAAATTTATGACTGTCCTCTTTAGTGTGTTGACTATCCCACATGCCAACAAACTGAGCTTATTGCTTTGTAAGGTTGAAGAGACAATTTGAAGTTGCGTTGGAAGATAGATAAGGGAGTAGATATTCCTCAAACCATTAATCCAAGTGTTTGGAGTCCTTTTAAGGGGGAATGGATTATGTAATGATGATTGTCCCTATCTATTACATGACTATCCTAAAGCATGTTTTGATTGTCCTAAAACAGTGAACACTCAATAATCTTTGTTATGCCATTTTGGGTGGTTGGGGGATAGAGAGCCATATATAGGCATGTTGTGAATTCCTTGAAGGGATGTCCAAGAGTGTATGTGTTGTGAGTATCCACTGTATGTTGTGGATGGAGATTGGAAGTCTTAATTGAAGAGGGCATTGAGTGAGTGGTTACCAAAGAGTTTTGGTGGTGAGAGAGTGTTGGAGAGTTTGGTTTGGGGTCTAGTTATGTTGTTTTGCCCCATTTGGGTGTGTGTCAATGGTTGGGAAGTGTTGATGAGCATGAAAGTGAATTTGGGGCATTGAAGCCATTAGAAGGGCTAGTAACCTTGTGAGGCTCCTATAGCTTTATGAAGAGTAATCACTTATTTGAGTACGTGAGTTGGGAGAAAGATCTCCCTATTTGGTTGAGTTTGTTGGATGCTATGCATCATCAAGTGATATTTCATTGGATGGTGGTTGTCTTCATGACGTCGATCAAGTTCTTCTTTGCAATCTGTCTATCGATTTCATCAACCTTCTCTTCTTCTTCATCAATTAGCATCAATAGGATATCTCTAAATTCTTCCTCATCAAAAATAGTAGCTCGGAAAAAGTCAGACAAGTCCGAAACAGTATATACCTACAATGTCTCAACATCTAGTTGTACTGTAGGACCTTTCTTAGCTTGGATAACCATTTTGTTGAAGTTAATTATTCGGGTTCCTTCCTGCTACGAGCTCGCCCTGTAAGTGTTGTTCGTGATTTTCAGATTGTTCAACAATCTTATCTAATATGGTGATGGCCTTCCTATATTCAGTGCAACCAGTTCATGCTTTCCATGCAAAAGACCATAACTGTTGGACTATATCTTCCCGCTCTTTCTCCGACCAATTCAAATCTGGGTTGTGAAATGATAGCTTACCATCATGAGGCAAAACCATTCTGATACATGCAAAATCATGACCCTTTCCTCCTTTATCTATCTTTAATGTTTTCTGCAAAAATATGACATCATCAAACATAGTAACGCATGGCCCCACCTTTTTTGTATCCTTGGTTGTTTAATGGTCATTAATGATGGTACTTCATAAATCTTCCCTTGATTTATTCCTTGGAAGTAGTACATGATGTGGCAATGGATGAGGTAGAGAGGAGAAACGCAAGAACTTATTACTCTTATCCGTTTGACACTCATTTAATTTCAGCGACACCCAAGCATGACCTCTCTTCACCATAACTCATGCTATCGCCCCGATAGGGTACTGAAATAGCTTGAAATTACATCACTTGAATGTCCTTACTTGGAATTAGAGATGCCCCTTAAAATCTTGGGAAAGCTCAACATTAGTCACAACACGAGGCAAGTTGGAAAGTCGAGAGATTGGGAAAGATTACAACCATAAAACTCTTTCGAAAGCAACCACAAGTCCGACTTCCTAAGGATGCCAAATTTGTGTAGACTTCCCTAAGGTGGTCGGGTGATTGGGTGGTTCTAAAGTTCAAAATCCCATGACAGAGGTTAAGAAACTCGGACAAGACACGACAAGGGATGAAAAGGAGAAGAGTCATAAGGATTTACTCCCTAGGCGAAGTTTAAAAATTTATGGGTAACATGCCAAAAACTTGAAGGAGAAGTAGTTGCCTTGAGAAAAGATTTTGAAAATCTCAAGATGAATAAATTTATAAAAGGCACAAATGCATTGAATGAAATGTTGAGTAGTTAGAAAAGTCACAAGGATCTTCTTGGTTTAGGTTTTGAAAAAGGACAAAGCTCTGGTGTTCAAGAGGAATCTAAACATGAAACGATGTTTACAACTACAGATGGAAAGAATTTTAAAGTTAGACAAACTCCAAGGATGAAGATAGACTTGAGTTATAGTGTTGATTCTACAAGAGAAATAAAGATTATTGACAAATAACAACACAAAGACACCAATATAGTTGAAAGAAGGAAGAACAGATCCACAGGATCACAACATTATTTAATGAGGTATAACTATTCCCAGTTTTATGGTTATTGCTATTCATGTCATGTCTATGGTCATAGAGATAGAGATTGCAGAATCTATATTAGAAATGATTTTGGATGGAATAAGAATAAAATTCCTTATAGGTTGACAAATCAGGACAATGGTATTGTATGTTACACCTATCACAGACTTGGTCATGTTGCAAGTAATTGTTGGAAAGGTAGTAGAAGATCTTACATAGTGCATAAAAGAAATAATCATTCTTTTGGTTTTAAAAATAATATCATATGCTATAAATGTAATAATATTGGGCATAAAGTACAATAGTGCGTCTATAACAAAAGAAAAGGTACTTTGGACAAGAAAAGGAAGTATTTTATTAAGGTTTTGAAAAAGAAAGAAGCCTTGAAGATATGAAGAAGAAAACAAATTCGAGAAGAAGGAAAAACTATCTTGTGTATATCACACAAGAAACATCTCACAGTGCTTGAAAGGTCAACATGTGGTAAGGGGAAGCAGAGACTTAGTGACAAGATGTGATTGTTCAAGGTTATATGATTCATCATTGTTTACATCTCTGAAAATGAAATCTATAGTGATCATGTGGTAGTTTTTCTCCATTATAATGTAGTGTAGTGGTCATTGTTTTGATAGCAATTGGCAATATAGTTTTTTAGTAGATGAGTGTGATAGTTCTTGCCAGAAGCAACATGCATTTGTATTGAATATATCAACAATACTTTTAGAGTGATAACTTAGTGACAATAACTTAAATTTGTTCAGACACAGAATTTGCCTGGAAGTGATAAATGTGTTCTTAAAAAGTGACTTTGTTGAAATTTTGATATTATTTTTTCATGTCAACTTTTTCTTTGCAGATTCAGTACAATTCATTGATCGTATACTCATTTACATTTGTTGTGATATTTGAACATGTGAATATCTTGCATGCATCATTTCACATTGGTGGAAAAATGAATATGTTTTGAGCATTGCTAAGCTGAGTATTGCTTGACAATTGCCCAAAGAGGAGATTTATTTCATGATTCAAGGGTTTCTTAAAGATCAAATGAATGGTACTAAAAAAGATATGAGTTACGTTATAACACCAATAATGATGCTACATAAAAGACCAATGGGTATAAATTAAGGGGGAATTTAGTTCACATCATCATTTTGTGCATTGTGATAGGTTCAGTGCATGAAGTCAATATTGGAGCAATTTACATGTTGTCAAAATGCTACATTTTAGGGGAAGTTAATATTTGCAGTAGTACAAAGAATGTTAGAGTTTGTCTGACATTGTTTGAATTTTGTATCTTGTTTGACTTTGGGATGATTGATGTCAACAAAGTTGTAGTGATATGGTGTAGTCAACATGAAGTGGATAAATTATGATTATCATCTTGTGTTCATAAAGGAGAAACATGGAAACTTGACAACTACAATGAGATATTATAGTTACCAGAGATAAGAGAATAACTCTTAAAAATGTGTATACATTTATGAGAAAGAGATGGGACTAAATCTCTTCAAAGAGCCTATTGGAAGTCTCTGTTTTGTGTATTTTTTGATTGTGATTGGTCTCTGATTCAAAGTAATCATCATGGTATACATGGAAAGAATAAAAAACGGTTTTGTGTGAAAATTTTCTCATGAAGGATGAATGAAGAAGGTGAGTTTAATTTGAATTCGATGCTTCACATCTGCCTAGTTATTGTCATAATGTATTGCTTGCCTTTAAAGACGATGGAAGTGAATTATCATCTTTTATCAAGTCCGTCAGTGTAAACAGATGGTTAGTTTGAGATGATAATGTTGATTATATTCTTGGTTGAGTAAATGATTATTGCTCTCTTTAAATGCTCTTGATAATAAGTGTTGGTATTTGAAATTTGTGAGATTTTGCCAAGATCAAGAGCTCAATGAAATGTACAAAATAGAGACATAATATGGGACAAGAATAAACTATATTCTCATCAATAGAAAATGATCAATAATCTGATTACATAGTTGTTTTCATACAATGTAGATGAGCCTGCTTATATAGGCAAGGCTAGAGATATGTGAGCACACAAACATGACATGTGGCTCAATAAGAAACAAGGGTAGGTAGGAGAAATAATATAATAGTCCACATGAGGTGGATCACCCACTGAATGTGGAGTATAACAACAAGAGTGGAGTGTAACAACAAGATCAACACCATAAAGGTGGAATTTCTCCTACACACACTATCCCAATGTGGCACAAACACCCAAGTGTCTCATACCCAAACTACTATGAAATGCATTTCCTAAGTAAACTTAAGGTGTAATAATATCCAAGACGAATAATTATTTACACCAACACCCCCCCTTAAGTGCAACTTAGGGGAATGCACTTAAGTCTACAATGCAACTAAGCAATGCAAGATGGGTCCCGGCTTCGAGGCGATGTAAGGTACCCATGTACAAATGCAAATGCATGCAAACCAATGCAATGAAATCTCTCACAAAGTGGGGAAAGAGAGAAAAACCCAATGGGAAAAAACCCTCCCCCAAAAGAGAGATGAAAAACATACAAGAGAACTCTCATAGAAGAATGTGAAGGACAAAACCCCATGTGAGGAAAAAGTCCCCCCCATATGAGAGAAGAAGAGAAGTTAGGAAGCCCCCCCTCAATGTGGAATCTGCACCAATGATAGAAGCTCGATGTATGAAGAAACTGCTCCACGAACGTCGAACAACATTCCTCCCCTTAGGAAGAAACAAAACCAAAGGTGTATCCATGAAGTCTCCCCAATCATGAAGGGAAGATGTATGAAGAAAACTCATGATGAAAGGAATATCTAAAAACTGCTCAAGTGTCCCCATGTGGATGCTGAAAGATACCCCCTCCAAAGGTGGTAAACTGTGGCACACTGCTGAAAAAGGCACTCCAAGATCTAGTGGAGATGGATGGAGAACATGTCCCAAAGACTCACATGTCTCCTCAAAACATAAAGAGACCTCCTCCAACTGCTGTACATAAGTATCCACAATCATGTCAACCTCAAAAGAATGATCATGTAGAGAATGAACAAGAGGGTCAAAGTGTGCCCTCGCAACAATCGAAGAAGGATCACCTTCATCAAAGAGAAGATGAATGTCATCAATGATGTCTCCCAAATCTGCAATGTAGGATCCCACAAACAAACCTGCAATGTCTGTCAAGTAATCATCCCATGAAGCTGAGGCTGGAAGACAATGAATATCTTGCTGCATTGAATCACATGAAGGCAAAACTGTCGCACTATCTGCATCATCAATAGGTGATGTGATATCAACAGGAGGAGATGAAATACAAGGCTCAAGAATGGGGTCACATGTGAGAATCCCCATGTTCAAGTGTCCAAAGTTCTCCTAAAAAACTGAACTATCACAAGAAGTGTGATCATAATGTGTAGAATCATCAAATGTGAAATCATCATCATCAACAAAATCTGAAAAGGAGTATAACCAAGCTGCATGATCAACCACCCCAGTCGCAATGATAGTTCTAGTCTCCATGTCTCTAATGAAACCTGAGTCAGGTGTGAACTCCACAACTCTCTTAGTTGCGCCATGTGTGATTTGATAGATAGAAAAGAGATTGTTTGTCAAGTGGGTTACACACAACACATCATTGAAGGAGTTATCCCCAATGTCAATAGATCATTTCCCAATCACATCCATGTATGTATGATTGCCCATCAAAATCTGTGGCATGGTGCAAGGCTCAAATGTAGAGAACATAGACTGCGAAGATGCCATATGATGAGAAGCCCCTCAATCTAGAAGCCATCTCTCTGAGTCATGATTGATAGTAGCACATAGAGCTTTTCCTTTTCTTGTTCCAAAAGAGTGAGTCTTTCCACTTGTAGAAGCCATGAATGCTTGCCCTTTTCCTTTTGAATGTGAGGAAGTGGAAGTTGATGAATCATCCTTCTTGTAGACTTTAGGCAAATCAATGTTATGCTTTTTGATGATATGTGTGAGCTCATCAATCTTCTTAGAATGGCAACGATGCTCCTCATGACCAATCTTTTTACAATAAGCACAAGTAGGTCTCTCCCTCTTTGGTGAATTATCTCTCTTGGAAGAGGATGAATATCCTTGTTGTGGAGAAGATGGTGCTTTTTCTTTAGGCTTTGATTGCCACTTCTTCTTGTTTGAGTTGTCCTTTCCTTGATTTCCTTTGTTTCCTTGATTTGCCACTAATGCTTGAGACTTAGAAGCCTTAAGAATGCCCATGCTTATCAACTTAGTTTGTTCCATCATCAACATTTCATTGAAAGCATCAAATGTAGACATTTTGTAGCTTGAACCCATTGTCATCCTATGGGTTTGGAAACTAGAAACAAATGTTGCATATTCTTGTGGAAGCTTGCTTATCAAGTTGAATATCAATTGAGTATCCTCTTTATCAATGCCACAATCTTTGAGTTGTGCCCTCAACTCATTTGCCTTAGTGACATAATCTTGTATAGTATCAAAGTTCTTGGGATCTAACATGGTGAGATCACTATCAATTTGATATCCCCTAATCTCATCAACTTGACCATACAAGTCTTGAAACTTTTGCCAAGCATCCTTGATTAGAGTACGCTTCTCAATATGAAAAATGAGATCCTTTGATACATACTTTCTTAAGGTACCAATTGCCATGATATTTTTAGTGAGCCAATCTAAGTGACCAACTGGATCAGCCTTAGGATCAGTTGGAGCAACAATAGTTCCATCAATGTAATGAGTGAGTCCTTTTTCCATAAGGTTACTTCATGCATCAATTTTCCAAGTAGCATAATTATGAGGAGTTAAGAGAGGAAACTTAGAAGAACCCATAGCAGCGAAAAGGAAGGAACACAAGAGCACCAAAGCACAAGAGACACCCCCCCAAATTCACTCAATCAAAGTACCCCCCCCCCCCCCCAAAGTGATGATTTTGGCACTTTATACTTAGTGCGATTACAATGAGCCACTTGCAAAACAAGGCAAAGTGGGCTTATGATGCAAATTTTACTTCTCAAATGAGATAAAAAAGACTTCAATCAATAGTGCAATGATTCTAACTGAGATTCAAGCAAATATACAAGTACCAAGAGAGCCAAAAATGGCCAAAATCTGAAAGTACAATTTCTAGTTACAATAGCATCAATCTGATAGCATCATGTGAAAGTAGACAAAAAAATACGCACTTTCAACAAAAATGACACCTGAAAAGGAGGTCGTATGACCCCAAACGAAGCCTCTGAAGTTGCAAAAACTGGGATTACTCAGGTACAGTCACCAAAAACTGCATTTTCTAAAAAATCCGTGCATCAAAATCAAAAAATTTCTTCACCACTTTGGAGAGCACGAAATTTTAGCCCATTTCAAAACAAATTGTTCGAAAAAAGGAGCAAAAATGAGCAAGTTATGGTCATTTTGAAGTTGAACTGCAAAATAAAAAATGCAAATGAGAGGGGCCTGCCAAATTTTGAAAACGCTGACGTGACGCTGACGTCAACAAGTCACTGGGTTAAATTTGACGGCCGTATGACCGTCACAAAAACTTCGCCCTCTGCTAACTGGGCGTCTGTACTGTACGAACTGCTGACTGGGTAGATGATTAGGCAGTACAGATGATGACGTGTCACTGTACGGACAAACTGCGTGGCATAGTGACTGTGTACGAAAATCTGACTGTGTAGGTTTGCGTGGCATATGACGTGGCGGTCCGTACCGTACGATGTGGCAGATGATCGAGCTTACAGAAGGTATGGTTTAGCCCACGGGCCAGTGGCCGCCTGCCACGTGGCGGGCGCGGGCCCTTCGGGTTAGGTTGACCGCCAAGGAGTGAGGCACTGGAGCCGAGCGGCCGGCGTGCAGAGCGAGGCGGCGGCAGCCGGGAGGACGCAGCGTGTACCGGCGGGGACCTTGGGCGTCGGTGCGGCGGCGGCGGGTGCGGGACGAGGCGCAGGGTACGGACGGCGGCGCGAGGAACACGGCACCGACTGATAGCGCTGCAGATCGGTACGCGACGGGAATAGACCTGCAGGTCTGCAGGTATGGCGGGTCACGGGGGGGGGGGGTTCTGCGGACCCCCCAAAAAACACCTTTTTTTTTATTTTCAATTTTTTTTTTTTTTCGATTTTTTTTCAAAAAATTTTTTTTGACGAAATATTTTCTGAAATTTTTTTTTTTTTTTTTTCGAAAAATATTTAAAAAATTTCGTAATCCGTACGATTATAGCAAAATTGGAGAATTTTTTTTCTCACCAAAATAGGTCGACTTTATAACCAAAATTCATGGCAATGGCGGGGTCGGATCTAGTCTAGGACGCCTCCAAAAGATGCTGCTCCTTAGATCTGCCTCTTGACGTCGCAATAATGTCTCTTCAGGATGAATCAATGAAGCCCCAATCACTCTGATACCATGTGAGATTTTGCCAAGATCAAGAGCTCAATGAAATATACAAAATAGAGACATAATATGGGACAAGAATAAACTGTATTCTCATCAATAGAAAATGATCAATAATCTGATTACATAGTTGTTTTCATACAATGTAGATGAGCTTGCTTATATAGGCAAGGCTAGGGATATGTGAGCACACAAACATGACATGTGGCTCAATAAGAAACAAGGGTAGGTAGGAAATAGGTGTGGGTAGGTAGGAGAAATAATATAATAGTCCACATGAGGTGGATCACCCACTGAATGTGGAGTGTAACAACAAGAGTGGAGTGTAACAACAAGATCAACACCATAAAAGGTGGAATTTCTCCTACACACACTATCCCAATGTAGCACAAACACCCAAGTGTCTCATACCCAAACTACTATGAAATGCATTTCCTAAGCAAACTTAAGTAAGGTGTAATAATATCCAAGACGAATAATTATTTACACCAACAAAATTAATAATGCTTTGTTGAAGGTTAGCTAGTGATACAAAGGTTACATTTTTTTTATTCTTGTTCTTGGTATGGTTCATGAGGTGACTGTTTTGAAGAGGTTTTTTAATGATGCATACGAAAAAGGCAAAATGTAGAGTTGATTAACAGGTTTCTTTGCACTTAAGGTTTCTAATATTTTTTTCATGACAATACGCACTGATGACAGTTGACAGTTAACAATGAGCTTGGCAGCACTTGGTTGACTTGATATGACCGGTAGTGAGGTATTGGCAATTGCTAGGTTGTTTCACATGTCAATTTATTGATCTTTTTAGATTTGGCATCTTGATATTTTACACATTCAGTTTGATATCCTTGATACATTTCATTTGTGAATTTAATACATACATATGACAATGACACACAATGATACATATATTTGGCCTTGGTTAGTATTGGTATCATTTTAGAAGATCTGTATTGTTGTTGGTATCTTTGCAATTCACACTATTAATGTTTCTTTCTCTTGATGCTTATTCCTGACATACATGACAGTGATACACAATGATTAGTACCGACATACAAATATGCAGCTTTGTGCATATTCATATTTTCAGTGGACAGGTTGGATATTACATATATACTCATTATATATGTCAGATTATACTATGGAAATCTACACCTGTCATATTCTTATTATGGTTTCTTGTTGACTATAAGGTGTTGATATCTTATCCACCTTGGTATCCATAAGAATTGTCAACCTAAGAATTGGTGATGATAATATATTGATAACTTGTGTTCCATGAGAATTTGTATGAGTTAAAACGACATGATTTCAAGGGAGGTTTTTGATAGTGATGACATATATTTCTTTGGCTCCATGGTATATATATACATATATATATGTATATGTGTGTGAGTGTGTGTACACACACACACACACACACACACACACACACACATAATTCATCATTTTTACAAGTTGATACACTCATTTCAAGTTGAAATAACAATATTTCTTTGTTAATCAGTGTACAACATTAATGGCATCTACTCTATTAGTAATGGACTGTATGAGTTGGTTGGCAAAAGATCAATGCCTAGTAATTTTTTGACAAGTGATGTGACTAGAAATGAAATATGGACAAGTATATTCAGATTCAGTTTCAGACTAGTATTCATAGAGTGTCTTGTTTGATGCATAGCTAATAGCATGCATGATTTTATTATAATGTAACCATGGTAGTTGTACAAAGCTCATCTTAAGGGGGAGCTTTTCATCTTTATTCTTCCCTTGTTGAACATGTTTGACATTTTGGGTTTTGCATAAGTGTTTTGTATGATGCATGATTGTACATTGTACTTTTATGTACCATGCATTATGCTTTGTTGCCCCTGTTCTTTTCTCTCCTTTGGCATTGTTGTCAAAAGGGGGAGAATTTGGTATACTTTGATTATCAATTGATCAGTTTTGAATAGTGATTATAGTGATTGATCAGATTTCAACAATGATTAATACTTTGATTATCAATTTATTAGATTTGAGCAATGATTATAGTGATTGATCATATTTGAACATTGATTATGGTGATTGATCATCTGTTGATATCTTTACATTTTTGACAATGTTGATCATTTTGACGGTGTTTTCTTGATAGTGTTCTTTGAAAAACTTACAGAACCAAACTTACAAAATCTTTGACAATGAATTGACAGTGCAGTGTGTAGTACTTGTAAAGTGATTGATTTTGCTTATGTCAAAAATATGCTTTCATAGTGTCAATCTCATAACAATGACAGTGCTATTTGCAGAACATTATTTAGACTAATAGTTCTATGATTGCAACAGGGGTAGATCATGTGGGCATAGTGTCACTCCAGTACAGGTATATCTGTTCATTCATATTTGCCCTTGAATGTTTTTCAGCTTATGGTATTTGACATCAATGCCAAAGGGGGAGTTTGTTGCCCCTTTTGGTCACTGATTGGCATTAATATAAAAAAGAAGCATCACATGTCTTTGATATATATGATGGGCATTGTAACGCCCCACCGGGAAACCCCCAAGGGACTAAACTAAAAGACTTGAAAAGAGTGTAAATATTTTTTTTTAATCTTTAATAAACTAAATGATGCATTAAGATAAACATTACATTCAATTTGTACAAATGAAAGACTTAAATTAACTCCTAAAGTGTTTCCCAACATGGTTTACCTAATCAAACTAAACATTTCTTAAGGTTAATTAATCCACTGAAGATCAATTTAATCAGTCGAAACTTAATTACACTAAATCGTGATTGTTTCATTCAATTGTAGGGGATATCATTAACATTCTTATGTTTCATTCATGAAGATTCTTTCCATTACATTACATTAGAGATACTAATAAAAGATATACATTTAACCATGTAATTCTCATCAATACATTTCTTTTACATTTCAAGATTGAAATAATATTACATTGCACTTAATCACTAAGTCTCATAAGAACACATAATGTTTACATTAAATTTACATCTTGCCATGAAGGCACACATAACAAATAATACAACTGACCATAAAAGGTCCAAGATATACAAAGAATGATTCAAGATGACAACTAGGATCCAACTGGAAAAACAAGATGCTCGAATCCAAAAGAGCAACTAGAACACTTGTGAAGCCAACTCCCACAACAAGGAACAAACACAACCAATGGAAAGTAGCACTACCACCTGACCATGTGGCTCAAAAAGAACCACCCCACTGTGCTAGGAGATAGAAATACGACCCACTAGCAACCTACAAGGTATGCACACATGGTCTAAACATGACATCTAGAAAACTCATATAAAGCATACACTTGCAGACAAGACTCCACAATAAAAATTCAGATGATATCAACAAGGCTACACACTAGTGACCATAAGGGAAGAGTTTCATCACATAGCTTGGAACCGTTATCCTAACATGCCTCCATAGGCCCTGGCCCCCATTTTGGGTTATCCTGGTAGCCTCTCTTGAACCCCTGACCCCATCCAAGTCTCATGCGGACCCAAACAATCCTTTCGGGAGGACAAGGTTGCTGGTTTGCCATTCTAGGCCTTCCCACTGCATCATGAGTCTGTACTAGCACTCAACCATGAGCGATGTACAATTATCTTAATTAATGTTTTAGCTACCCGAACCCCTAATATATTATTAGGTTATCACTTACTTATCCAACTTTCAAGGGGTTATCCTGCTAACCTTTTTGGGCGCAACCCCCACTCGAAAGCCACTCTTCCTTATGACACTACACAAAAATTCCCAAAAGAACTCAAAGGCAAAAGTACCAAAACCAAGTTTACAAAAAGGAGTTCAAGACAACTAAGGAACACTTGGCCATACAAGCCCTTGCATATAGGTTAAATCAATTGTCAAATACAGTCTACTCACGAGACATGACCAAAGGAAATGATAATACAAAAAGTCCTATTCCATATATCACTAAAGGACTTGCAATATATCTTAAATACAAAAATAATCATAAACGAAACAACACCATTGACATTTGAATACAAATATTTTTTTTTCTAACTAATCCATGTTGAGCAAGTTTACTAAAAATCTAAGTTCCAAAAATAATCATTCATTAATAATAATCTCACTAATTAAATTAAAAATTCAAATCAATAATTGCCATATCTATTTAAAATTTCAAACCATTATAAACACATTTGAGCCACACACACACACATATAAACTAAAATCATGATTATTAAAAATATGTTTATTTTCCTTTTCAAACTAAAATTTCCCCTTTTTTTAAAATTTCTTTCCAACACACACACACACACACAGATATATATATATATATATATATATATATATATATATATATATATATATATATATATATATATATATATATATATAATTTAATTAAATAATAAAAAGATTAAAATTAAAAAAAATCATTTTTATGTTTGCTGCCACGCATCACCCCATAGAGGGAAGGCAATGGCTTGTGGGGCCACGCTGTGGGCCCCCACAACCATGGCTCCCCATGACTTTGGGTGGCCACAACTATGGCTACCCACAACCATGGCTCCCATGGCGTGTATACTATTTTCCTTCTCCCAAATTCCCCCCCTTTTTTAAACAGTAAATTTTAAAATGAAATGCCCAACACCCGATAATTTCAAACAACAACAACCTCCTAGGTCTATCCAAAAACAAGAAAATTTTGGCATCACAACCCCCCCATACAAACAATTAAGAAATTAATTTTTTTTACAAACATGGAAAAAAACCAATTTCAGTAATTCAATTTCTCTTCAAAAACACAACACACAAACCATTACAGAGGTTTGAATTTCAACTAAGATTTTAAAAAAAAAAGGAAGATTAAAACAACCAACTTGGTAAGCTTTCTAGGAAGAGAAATTTGGAGAAGAGAGCAAGCCTTCAACCAACAGAAACCAGATTCTCCAACCACACAAATTTTCCAACCAAAACCAACTCACAATAGAGAGTTCTAGGAATATTCTCGATAGAGAGTTCCATAAATATTCTTTAAAAATGCAATATGAAATAATTTGAAATTTTTTTCCCATTATAAAAATTTTTTCCTCCCAAAATATATTTTTAGGTCAATTTATTTTTTTAATGAAAAATTGAAATATAAATTTCTTTTTCAAAGCAATGCATTTGCATTTGCATTTACCCTTTTAAAAAAATTTGAAATGAATTCATTTTTTCACACACTAAAAAAATAATTTAAACATTAAAATTTCATAAATGTAAAAATTAACTTTATCCTTTTAAAAAATAAAAACAAATGAAAAACATAAAATAAATTCCATTAATAAATCAACAATTCGATTTTAACCAATCCAAATAAAATAATTGATTAATCTGTTTAACCATAAAATGCTTTTAATCCTTTTGTATGCTTAGATTGTTGCACCTTCAAAAGAGACATAAACAACACAAACACACCAATGGGACATTGCATTAGAGATTAAAATCAATCAAACACATTGGTTAATAAAAAAATCTCAAAACCATCTCATTGTCTTCTATCTCCAAGGATCTTCAAGATTCAAGGTGGCCCTCACTTGGAAGAGCACTTGATCTTTAAGATGACAACCTAAAGAACGAGATTTAAATGATATGATCTAGGATCAAAATGAATGCAACTAAGATCGTAGCTAGATGATCAAATGATATGAAGAGATGAAATGCAAGGTGGAATGTAAGATATGAAACTAAGATTGATTCCAAATTCAAAGCTTATGGTGTGCTAATTAGACCAACATGGATATTGCTATGAAATTGATATACAATGTTATGAATTAAGCTAGCATGACAATGGGGTTAGCATGATACTATCAACATAATTAGAGCTAAACTTGCATGCAACTAACATGATCTAAGTGCTTGAAGATGACATATTGAGCTCCTTGATAACCTACAAAATGATTGTTGGCCATTTGGTGGAATTGATTATGTGTTGCATTGATGTTTTGTCATTGATGTCAACACTAGCTATTTGGATGCTTTACCGACACCTTTATGGTCTCAGTGGGTTGAGTGGTTTTTGGCTAACTTGGATCCGACATGATCCGGTTGACTTTGGTATAATCTAGTGATGGAATTGACTTGTTCATAATGCTTATACTCATATTTGGTTAGTTGATTTTGGTCTGGTGATTGGATGCTATCCTGCTTGCTATGAAGATTGGTTTTTGATTTCGGTGAGGGTTTCATCGACAGAGCTTTTGGTGGAGATCTTTGATGCATTGCATAATTGGTGTTGGTGCAGCTTCTGATGGAGTTTCAGGATGTTGTTGGTGATCATGTTTGAGATGACGTTTAAAGATCATTGTTGAAGCGTGTGGACCTATACTTGGTCTCGGTTGATCTAGGTTATGGACCAACATTGATGTAACGTGTGGATAGGACCTATTGCTGTATTTTCGAATGGATTATGTGCTAGATATTATTTGTTTTGGTCTAAGGCTGACATGGTTTGTAATTATGTAATTGGTTTATTGTTTGGTGGCTGACCTGATTGTTTATGGTCGAGAGTTTGTATAAATAAGATGTAAGATCTTATTGTAGATCATCATGGTTATTGTAAGAGGTCATGGTCAATGATTGTAATGTGCAAATAATGTAATATCATTCAGACATAGGATTTGGTCAATCATTGGAGATTGGATTGGGTTTGTGTAAGAGGATTTAGTCCTCCAGTATTGAGCTTAACCGGAACTATACTCAGGCATAAGAGATGCTATCTTTTGCAGTTCAACACTTCTCCGGATTGTAGTCTAGATTTGTATGTAGTTAGTGAGGCTCCTTTTGTGATGAGCAGCGTGCTCTAGGATGTTGGCCTTCCTGCAAGTGCAGGACCCTTCATTATAAATTCATATACTTACTGCAAAATTATTATTTGACTGTGGGTAGGCTTGCCATCGTGGTTTTTCCCTTTAGCAGGTTTTCTACATACAAATCTTGGTGTTGTATGGATGGATTTTATTTTGTGATTATTGTTTATGCTTAATTGGATTAACTGTTATTTTGGTATTATTGTTTTGGGTTCTGGTATTGTTGTTTTAAAATGCTAATGCTTTTGATAATCTGTGACAACTGATTCACCCCCCTCTCAGTTGTCTTCCGGTTATCTGAACTTCCTAACAACTGGTATCAGAGCTTTGGTCCTCTCTGCAAAAAGATTAACCACTTGAGGAAGATCCTATGGAGACTAATAGTTCAAGTTCATCCAGTTCTTCTGGAGCTATTTTTCGAAGGGATATACCAAGGCTTGAAGGGACAAATTATATAATATGGAAGATTCAGATGGAGACGCATCTGAGATGTCTTTGCAAGGTGATTTGGGAGATCACACAAAATGGTGTCACACCCTATAATCCAGGATCTGACAATCCTCCTTCGGATAACCTGGACAAGGAGCTTGAGAATGATTGTAGAGCAAGAGAATCCCTCTTGTGTGCACTTTCTGATCAGCGAATTATGGGATTAACTAACAAATCATCTGGAAAGGCTATATAGGATAAGTTGTAGACTCTTAATGAAGGTGACCCTACAGTGAAGATTGCTAAACTTGATGGTTACTGGGTGAGATATGAAAACCTGAAGATGGAAGAAGATGAAAGGATTACAACATTCATGGAAAGGGTAAATGAGATTGTTATGGGAATTCAACGTTGTGGTGGAACTCTGAGCGAAGATGAAATTATTTCTAAAGTCTTGAGAGCCCTACCACCGGCTTACAAAATGAAGGCTATTAATGAGTTAAGAACAATGGCTAATACATCTGTCAACAAAGATACTTTGGTTGGGAAACTATCTGCTTTTGAGCTTGAGGAATTTGGACCTTCTAGAGCTGTGAAGACTGAACCTACTTTTCATGCATCTAGATCTACAATAGGTAAGAAAGATTGGAAAGCTTTATATGCAAAAGAATTAGAAGATATGAAGAGAGAAGATGATGAGTTTGAGCAACTTGAAGCACTATTTTCTAGAAGAATACCAAAAGGACCGGTAGGAAGTAAGTATGAAGGAAAAACACCTTTTAAATATTTTGCATGTAATAAGATTGGTCATTTTGCATCTAGATGTCCTGAAAGAAATTCAAGATTTGAAGAAAGAGTTATAAAATCATTTAAATCTAACCTTGGATATCAGAACAAGTATAGATTCAAGAAAAACAAAGACAAATCATGCTACATAGTGGATGATGAAGGCATTCCTGATTCAGATGATGAACCGATAGGAGATTTTGCTAGTGGATCCGACAATAGGAAATAATGGGTATTCTTGGCTATCAAGGAAGATGATTCGGAACTGGAAGAGAATGTATCTGAGAAGAAGGCACTTGCTGCTAAAATTGAGGATAAGGATGAATGGGTAATTGACAGTGGTTGTTCAAATCATATGACTGGAGATAAAGGGAAGTTTATGTCTTTGCAAGAAATTGATGGTGGACTAGTTAGATTTGGAGATGACAAGGCATGTAAGATCAAGGGAAAAGGAAGTATATCATTAGATGGTAAGAACAATACTAACAATGTTTATTATGTTGAAGGTTTGAAGAATAATCTTTTGAGTGTAGGACAATTAGTAGATAAGGGATTTCAATTATAGTTCAAGGATGGAAAATGCAAAATCATTAACATATCTGGCTTGGAGATTGCAACTGATACACAGACAAAAGGTAACATATTTCATTTGAACTCTGGTGAGAAGACATGTTTGATTACACAGATTGATGAGAGTTTGTTATGGCATAAAAGGCCGTGTCATGTGAATTTTGATTGCATTGTGAAGATCAGTTTAATTAAGGCTGTTAGAGGTATACCTATGATTATGAAGCCCTATAATCTGGTATGTAAAGAATGTCAAATGGGTAAATAGGTTAGAACCTCTTTTAGGAGTATACAAGATAAATCAAATGATGTTCTTGATCTTATTCATACTGATTTGTGTGGTCCTTCTAGAGTTAAAAGTTTTCACAGTGATAGATATTTCATGCTAATCATTGATGATTATTCTAGAAAGATGTGGGTTACTTTTTTGAGACAAAAGTCTGAAGCATTTGAAAAGTTTAAAATCTTTAAGGCTAAAGTGGAAACTGAGACAAGATTAAAGATTAAATGTTTGAGATCAGATCATGGTGGAGAATTCACATCCGGTGAGTTTAATAACTTTTGTGACAAGCATGGTATTAGAAGACAGTTTTTTGCTCCCCAAACACCTCAGCATAATGGAGTTGTGGAAAGGAAAAACAAAACTATCTTGGATTCTGCTAGAACAATGATGATGGAAGCTAATCTACCTCATATCTACCAGAGAGAAGCAATTAATACAATGGTTTACACATTCAACATAGTACATATCAAAGGAGAAACCGATAAGACACCTTATGAATTATGGTTTGGTAATACACCTATAGTTAAGTATTTCAGAATTTTTGGTAGTAAATGTTATATCAGGAGAGATGATACTATTGGAAAATTTGATCTTAGAAGTGATGAAGGCATATTTCTTGGTTATTCTAATGAAAGCAAAGCATATAGATGTTATAACAAGAGATTGCAGAGAATAGTGGAGAGTGCTAATGTCAAAGTAGATGAGCTGAGAAAAAGTCAAATTAGAATTTATGGGAAGGAACCGGCAGTAGAAATGATTATATATGAACCGGTAGCACCTTTACCAGAATAGAGAGTTGAACCAGTTACTCCGACAACATCAGAGAATTCTACAGTAACTGAAGAACAGGGAAGAGGAACAGAGAGTCAGAAGACTCCTAGGTATGTGAGATTGAATCATTCTGAAGATCAAATCATTGGGGATAAAAACAATGGAGTGATGACAAGAAGAAGACTGGCAACTAATGATGTATGTTTTATTTCACAAGTTGAACCAATATTAGTAATTGAGGCATGTAAAGATAAATTTTGGTTAAAAGCTATGGAAGAAGAATTAGATCAGATTGAGAAAAAAAACACATGAACTTTGGTTCCCTGACCTAAAAATAAAAATGTTATTGGAACTAAATGGGTTTTTAGGAATAAATTGAATGAGGATGGTAAAGTTATAAGGAATAAGGCTAGATTAGTTTGTAAAGGATATTCTTAGAAGGAAGGAATTGATTATGGAGAAACTTTTGCACCGGTAGCTAGGATTGAAGCTGTAAGATTATTTCTTGCCTATGCTGCTTATACAAACTACAAGGTTTATCAGATGGATGTTAAATGTGCATTCTTGAATGGGGATCTTGATGAGGAAGTTTATATTGAGCAACTTGATGGTCTTTCACTATCGGATGATACTGATATGGTTTGCAGGTTAAGGAAAGCTTTATATGGATTGAAAGAAGCACGTAGAGCTTGATATGCAAGGTTGGATAAATATCTTTTGAATCTTGGTTTTACTAAGGGCAGTGCAGGTCTAGTAATTTATATTATAAAATCACTGATGATGATATACTGATTGTTGAAGTATTTGTTGATGACATTAGTTTTGGAGGTGAAGATAAATGTGCATAGAATTTTCTAAGAACATGGAGAAAAAATTTGAGATGTCTATGATTGGTGAGATGAAATTTTTCTTAGGTTTGCAGATTACTTAGATTGACAAAGTTATTTTTATCTGTCAAGCTAAGTATGCTAAGGAATTGTTGAAGAAATTTGGTACAAGAGATTCTACACCGGTAAGTACACCTATGGTTACAAGTGAGAAATTGACAAGGAAAGATGTTTTTGCACCGATAAATCCTACAAGATACAAATCTATGATTGGAGGTCTACTTTATTTGACTCGGACTAGGCCTGACATTATGAATGCTATTTGTATTGTTTCAAGATTTCAGAGTGATCCTAGAGACAATCATGAGATGGCAGTGAAAAGGATTTTTAAATACTTGCAAGGTACATCAGAATATGATTTATGGTATCCTAAGGATGATAACTTTACTTTATGTGCATATACAGATGTTAATTGGGCTGGAGATGATGACCAAAAAAGTACTTCTGGTGGGGCTTTCTTTCTTGGAAAGGAGTTGGTTTCATGGATCAATAAGAAAAAGCCATGTACTTCTTTATCTACTGTTGAAGCTGAGTATGTTTCCATTGCTACTAATTGTACACAAGTTTTATGGATGAAGCAACTGTTGAAGGTTATAAAGGTGGATTGTGATGCACTGGTAGTTATTCACTATGATAACTTTGCTGCTATTGATATATCAAAGAATCCGGTATTTCATTCTAAGACAAATCACATATCTATCAAGTATAACTTTTTGAAGGAGAAGGTGGAAGCAAATGAAGTTAAATTGGTTTATGTGAACACTAAAGAACAAATTGCAGATATTTTCATAAACCTCTATCCAAGGAATCATTTGAGTACCTGAGAGACAGATTGGGGGTTTCTGCCCCTCTAGCAGAGACTTGATTGATGCGGTTTGGCATCAGTCTGATATGCATTATCAAAGATACTATTAATTTTGACACTGATGTTGGATGCTACTATTCAGGGGGAGTAGTAAGCTTTGAGATTCAGAGGCTTATGTTTTTTGTTTTGATATTTCTATCAGATTTCTGGCATTGATGTCAAAGGGGGAGATATAGTGATGTGAAAAATAAATTCATAACTTTACAGAGATATTATTCAAAGGGAGAGACATTGATATTTAGAGCTATATGTAGGAGATTGTTGGCTGTCTTCCACTGGGGGAGACTTGTTTGGAATTTCTTGGTACTTAGATGTTTTTCACATCTAGTGTTGCCATCAATGTCAAAGGGAGATATTGTTCACCATTTGGTGGAATTAATTATGCGTTGCATTGATGTTTTGTCATTGATGTCAACACTAGCTGTTTGGATGCTTTACCGACACCCTTCTGGTCCCAGTAGGTTGAGTGGTTTTTGGTTAACTTGGATCTGACATGATCCAGTTGACTTCGGTATAATCTAGTGATGGAATTGACTTATTCATAATGATTATACTCATATTTGGTCAGTTGATTTTGGTATGGTGATTGGATGATATCATTCTTGCTATGTAGATTGGTTTCTGGTTCCGGCGAGGGTTTCACCGATAGAGCTTTTGGTGGAGATCTTTGATGCATTGCATAATTGGTGTTGGTGCAGCTTCTGATGGAGTTTTAGGATGCTATTGGTGATTATGTTTGAGACTTGGTGTTTGGAGATCATTGTTGAAGCGTGTGGACCTATACTCGGTCCTAGTTGATCTAGGTTATGGACAGACATTGATGTAACATGTGGATAGGACCTATTGTTGTATTTCTGAGATGTCTTATGTGTTAGATATTATTTGTTTTGGTCTAAGGCTGACATGGTTTGTAATTATGTAACTGGTTTATTGTTTGGTAGTCGACCTGATTGTTTATGGTCGAGGGTTTGTATAAATAAGATGTAAGATCTCATTGTAGATCATCATGGTTATTGTAAGAGGTCATGGTCAAGGAATGTAATGTGCGAATAATGTAATATCATTTAGGAAAAGGAGTTGGTCGATCATTGGAGATCAAATTGGGTTTGTGTAAGAGGATTTAATCCTCCAGTATTGAGCTTAACCAGAACTATACTCAGGCATAGGAGATGTAATCTTTTGCAGTTCAACACTTCTTTGGATTGTAGTCTCTATTTGTATGTATTCAGTGAGGCTCCTTTTGTGATGAGCAATGTGCTCTAGGTTGTTGGCCTTCCTGCATGTGCAGGCCCCTTCATTGTAAATTCACATAGTTACTACATAAGTATTATCTAACTGTGGGTAGGCTTTCCACCGTGGTTTTTCCCTTTACCAGATTTTCCACGTACAAATCTTGGTGTTGTGTGGATGGATTTTATTATGTGATTGTTGTTTAGGCCTAATTAGATTAACTGCTATTCTGGTATTATTATTTTGGGTTCCACTATTGTTGTTTTAAAATGCTAATGCTTCCGGTAATCTATGACAACTGATTCACCCACCCCCCCTCTCAGTTGTCTTCCAGTTATCTGAACTGTCTAACAATGACTATAAATTTGATGCACATGATGATGGATATTAAGATTGAATGAATGGGCTCTATTTATAGAGAAAATAGAGAAATGGATGGTTGAGATTGAGTAATCTCAACAAGGGCTAGGATTGAAAGTTATCAATCCATAGGAGGAATTCAATCCAATCCCAAGTTGAAAAAACTCACCTTGAGATGGCTTGAGAGGATTCTAAGCAAGCATTAGATGTTAAGTAAGTTTTAGGGGTAACCTCAACAGATGACATCATTGGATAATTCCATCATCCAAGGGAGCATGTTATTGTCCAAGAGGTAAACTCTTGTGCAAAGTTGAGGGATGACCAAAGGGACAACCATCATGGGCTAGGATGAGGTCTTGTAAGAGGCATTAAATGATCTTTGAAGACTTTGGAGGTTAACTTGTTGAAAGTTAGATAACCTTACAAGTTTGGAAGAATCAACAATTTAACTTGTTGGAGAAGGTAAAGTCTTCAATGCATTTAGAAGACTTTCTTCCAGATTTGGAGAAGTGACTCCCTCAAATTTAGGGACGTGACATGATTAGAAGAATTAGGCTAATTGATGAGAGGTTAGAGAGGTTCTAGAAGAATATTAGCATGCTAATGGGAAATGTAGGAGAATGTAAGAGGAAAATAGACATTTTAGATAAAATAAAAAAAGATTTATTTTAGCCAAAAAGGATGCAACTTGCATTTGTAGGATTTTGCAAGTGGGGAGGACTATTCACAAATAAATAATGATTTATTTAAATGCAAAGGTATTTTTAATCAAATGTAAATTCAATTAAAGGGGAAAGGGGTTTTAATTAAATAAATAAGATTTAATCAATTAAATGGCTAAAGAGGATTTAATCAAACCTTAGTTTGATTACTAGGTTATGTTAGGACCCAGAGGTAACTGAGAGGGGGGGTGAATCAGTTGTCTAATAATTTCATCCCAAATATAACTTAATCAAACTTGATGCATAATACTGGTAAACCAAACTTAATGCCGGTTGACAGTTTAACAGTTAATAGTAATACTGGTAAAGTTTAATGCATGAAACAGAAAGACAAATAACATCCACAACACATAACACAAATATTTGTACGTGGAAACACTGTAAGGGGAAAAACCATGGTGGGAAACCTTACCACAATCAGATGATACTACTGCAGATAGTATGTTTGTACAAATGGGGCTTGCACGTGCAGAAAGACCAACTGCCTAGAGCTCACTACTCAATCACAAAATGAGAGTCACACTCACTACAATTGGATGGTTAAATCCAATGATAATGTACTACTTAAAGTAGCATCTTCATATGTTGGATTCAGTACCAGTTAAGCTCTGATTGTTTTCTTCATACCTTCCTTGAATCTTCAAATAATGTCTGTGTGAGTAGCTCTGCTTATATTCGCATATACCTTATTACATTCCTCCACCACTACCATGTTAATCTCACAAATGAGATCTTACATATATACCAAAACCTAAAACCAAATGTGTAGGTCGGCTCACTAAGAATATTACAATTAAATCAATTACAAATGAATCAACATGTGATGCATCATGTCTACTTAATGCATTTACAATAATAACCAATCAATAAATCATCTCCATAACATGTCATGTTGATTTGGAATAGATAGCGCCTGCCGATCCATAACCTAGACCAATTTGCCGGTAACAACAAATATGCAAACTCGATTAGACCAATAACCAAATCACCAAAACCAAGTGTCAAACTATGTCTTAGACATAACCAAGTGATCTCCAGATGATAACAAGTCATCCTCTATGCCGGTGAACAATATAACCTACTGGTGAACCAAATACCGGTGACTGTGCATAAGCCACTGAACATGCCATTGAACATAACGAAAGATCTCCACAAGGATATGTGTTGACAAGTGTTGACATCAATGACAAAACCAATGCAACACATCCATAATACCAACAATCTCCCCCTTTGGCATTGATGGCAACACAAGATGGAAAAGCCATTTAAGTGCCAAACCAGAAATGCCAAAAACCAAAAACCATCAATCTCCCAAAGAGATGAATTACTAGAAATCAAAATACATAATATCTTCTCCTCCAATGAATAATCTCTCCTCAAAAGATAATGTGTTTTCCATAGATATCTCTCCCCCTTTGACATCAAATGCCAAAGCAATACAAAAACCAGATAGAACCAGTTCATAGAACTAATTACAAATACCAAGTTATAGCCAACTACTCCCCCTGAGAAGTAGCTCCCCTTCATCAAAGTTGAAAAATAATTTCTCTGTAAATTCTGTCGGTCTGATACCATTCTCCAACTGTATAACTCTTTACCGGCAAGGGGATTGCCCCAAGCCACTCTCTGAGATATTCAAAAGTTTCCTTAGGAAAAGGCTTAGTAAAGATATTTGCAATCTGCTCTTTAGTATTCACATAAACCAATTTCACTTCTTTTGCTTCAACATTCTCTTTCAGAAAATTGAATTTGATAGAAACATGTTTAGTTTTAGAGTGAAACACCAGATTCTTGGATATATCAATTGCTGCCATATTATCACAGTAAATGATTATAGGTTCTTTGCATTTTACCTTTATGTCCTTCAACATTTTCTTAATCCATAATACCTGAGTACAATTAGTTGTTGCTACAACATATTCTGATTTTGGTGTTGATAATGATGTACAACTTTGTTTCTTGCTCAACCATGATATCAATTTGCTACCAAGAAAGAATGCTCCACCAGTGGTGCTCTTTCTACCATCTACATCTCCTGCCCAATTAGCATATGTGTATGCACATAAATCAAAATTTTCATCTTTAGGATACTATAAACCAAGATTTGTTGTGCCTTGTAGATATCGAAAAATCCTTTTTACTGCCGATTCATGATTTTCCTTAGGATTACTCTGAAATCTTGAAACAATACATATTGCATTCATAATATCAGGTCTTGTTTGTGTCAAATACAGTAAACCTCCAAGCATAGATTTATATCTTGTTGGATTAATAGGTGATGTATCATCCTGCAATGATAGTTTGTCAGTTGTAGTCATAGGAATACTTACCGGTTTAGAGTTTTCCATACCAAATTTTTTTAGTAGTTCTTTCAAGTACTTTGATTGACATATGAATATACCTTTATCAGTCTGTGAAATCTGCAATCCTAAAAATAATTTTATCTCCCCAATCATAGACATTTCAAATTCTTCCTGCATCTTATTAGAAAAGTCTTTACACAATCCATCTTCTCCTCCAAAAATTATATCATCAACAAAAACTTCAATAACCAAGATGTCATCATTAGTCACTTTGAAATACAAGTTGTTGTTAGCATTACCTTTAGTGTAACCAAGCTTCAAAAGATATTTGTCCAATCTAGCATACCAAGCTCTAGGAGCTTGCTTCAATCCATATAAAGCTTTCCTTATCCTACAAACCACATCTTTGTCATTTGTCAAAGAAAATCCATCAGGTTGTTCAATGTAAACTTCCTCTTCAAGATCACCATTCAGAAATGCACATTTAACATCCATTTGATATACTTTATAGTTCTTGTGTGCTGTAAATGTTAGAAATAGTTTGACTACCTCAATTCTAGATATCGGTGCAAAGGTTTCATTGTAATCAATTCCCTCTTTCTGTGAATATCCCTTACACACTAATCTTGCTTTGTTTTTGATTACCTTACCATAAAAAGATATAGTGCCTTTTCCTCTGATCAAACAAGCTTTATCATCCCCAAATGTTACTAGACCTCCATTGTATTCCTGAAAGGTTAATAATTTACTTTTATCACCAGTCATATGATGTGAACATCCAGAATCAATGATCCATTCATCCTTTTCTTCAATCTTAACTGCCAGGGCTTTCTCTACCGGTTGTATAGTAGGTGCTAGTTGATCTTTTGTTATTGCAACAAAAGCTCATACATTGTCTGTTGGTTCCTCATCAGAATCATCCGTAACTCCTTCATCAACACAGTAACATGATTTGTCTCTATTCTTCTTAAATCTGTATCTCTAATATCTAGGGTTACGTTTATATGTTCTTTTAGCTTCTTCTTTCAATCTTGCATGTCTATCAGGACACCTAGATGCCATATGACCAATTTTATTGCAGTTAAAACATTTAAATGGTGCTTTACCTTCATACTTACTTCCAACTAGACCTTTAGGCATTTTCCTTGCAAATAGTGCTTCAAGCTCTTCCAATTCTTCATTCTCTCTTCTGATGTCTTCAAGTTCTCTTGCATAAAGTTCTTTCCGATCAGATTTCTCAGATGATGATGATGATGATGCTACAGATGATGATGATGATTTGAAAGTTAAATCTGTTTTAATTGTAGCAACAGGACCGAATTCCTCAAGTTCAAAAGTTGAAAGTTTTCCAACCAAGGTATCTCTAGATGCTGATGTATTAGGCATTGTTCTCAATTCATTAATAATAATCACTTTCATTTTGTATGCTGGTGGCAATGTAACCTATCGGTGAACCAAATACCGATGACTGTGCATAAGTCACTGAACATGCCGGTGAACATAACCAAAGATCTCCAGAAGGATAGGTGTTGACAAGTGTTGACATCAATGACAAAACCAATGCAACACATCCATAATACCAACAGGTTAGGCTAGAAGAAATGGATTTTAATCAGGTGTTTAGTTTGATTAATAGGCTGATTGGAAGAATAGGAACATTAATTAAACCTTAGTCTAATTAATAGATGAATAAATGATGATTAAATGAATAAAATTCATTTAATTAGTTGTGCAAGTTTTAGGTGTCTACACCTTTATTTCTAATTTAATTTTATAAACACAGTAGCCATTAATTATTAATAACCATAAGGTATTAATAATTAGTTACTCATTAAAAATCATATGAAAGAATAATTTAAATTCACAAACCCATAACACGTAATTCAACAAAACAAACCGAAGACACGACTCACAACCAACAAAGGGAAGGTTGACCGACGACTGAAAATGCTCACTATCAAGCACAATTAGGGATGAAATTTAGAGCCTTAAGACTATCTCCTCCACTTCCATCGGATTATTTAGGTACTCTCAGACCTGTGGAACCGGGTGAAGTCAGTACCTTGTACCTGTAATTCCTGCATCACCAAACCATGCATACACACACACACACACATATACATATAGATATACATACATACATACATACATACATACATACATACATACATACATACATACATATATATATATATATATATATATATATATATATATATATATATATATTGAAACACAGTAGACACACCGACAAAGGAGAATTGTGATGTTCCCCGTCTCACCGAAGTGAGTGAAGGAAAATCATCTCCTTGCACCCCATACACTTTACACACATATGCATATCGCATCTCATGCATAAAATAAATGTGTTAGTCCACAGTTAGTAATCCAATAAAATTAATGTCTAATCATCAATAAGGAAATGATGCATAAACAACATTCGCTAAATCTCAAATCAAAGCATAAAACAACATAGCATAATATCTAAATAAAACATCACCACATAATGTATCCACTAATATCCACTGAAAAATTCAACCATAGTCAAAATAAGTATCTAAAAAGTCTGATAGAGGGAGGGATACTACAAGCATATTTTGTATCACTATCATGGATGTTATATTCAAATGTGTACTCTAGTCATGAGATATTGATACTTTATATTGATAATTAAATAAGTCATTTTTGTGGACATATTTTTAAAGGCATCATGAAAGATGATAACATAATCCTATCAAATATCTCTCCTTGGTTTATGGTATTTTGGAGGCTTATTCGACATTTCAAATGCCTATCACTGAAGCATATTGTTTAAAAGGGTTATTTGTTCTAGGGATTTCACATGACGTTGAGTCACTTTGAGTGACTAGACTACAAGTACTTTATGATTAAGTCAAAACGACAATATCATTATATTGATAATCTTCATGGTCACTTTGTGGTATTATATCCCATCAAAAAGCACTTACACAAGATCGTCTTCTTAGGGTTTCAAGACGTTATTATGAATGGTCTTTTTACATTATAATCATTGCTTGGCTCTTGAGCTAGGGCATGGCGCAAATAATTAGGGCATCAACCATGGCAAGTTGTTTTGACAACGATTGGTTTTTCTTGGACAAGGAACATGCTGACTATGACAAAAAGGTTTTCCTGTTCAAATCAAAAGTGGTTTTTTGCAGGTGTTTCATTTCGTTTACCCATATTTTTTTGTGTCTCGTTTTTGAAGAGGGTTTTTCGGTTATTCTTTATGATAACAAGTATTTGTTATGTTCTATGTTTTGAAAATGAAAAGGGGGTTTAGTTTTCATTGTGTTTGTATTTTTTCTATCCCTAGTATGGGTTGCGAAAGTTGGTTTTCAATTATGGATTACTCTGTTTTTATTTTCTCTGTGTTAAGCATGCATATCGTACAACATTACTCTTATCCCGAGTTCAGGTGTGATCAACAAATGACTTGGTTTTGGTTCTTTGCATGAATATGATTATCTTTTAGTTATTTGTTAAGCATTATGTTTGGGAACAATTATCTGTGAGTTATCTGTTACAAAGAAACTATGAAGAATTCAATTTACTAGTGCAAAAATATAGATCATTATTTATGCATTGTGAAGATATCTAGAAAGTGTGGTTGCACAGAAAGATAAGATCTTTACCATTGTTGTTGACAAGAAGATTTTGGTTTTCACAGAGGCATTATTTGGATGTATAACCGAGGTTGTAAACTGTATTGAAGTATTTCTTGAATATCCTTTTAACATCTTTGTAAAAGATTCATCACTATATATCACTGTATATATTTTTCATATGCACAATAGTGTTTTGTAAGTAAACTTTAAAGTTCTCTACATGATACTACTATGTATATTTTACACAATGGTTTATTGTAGATGAACAATTGTGGTATACTGAACCATTGTTTCTAAATCTCAAATTTTGTGAGATTAGAAAATGTTAAGTAAAACAAAGCATAAACTTTTTATGTAATTCAAACTATTTATGTGGTAAGGTGTTGTGATTGCGAGTGAGGCACATATTTGCTAGTGAGGCACATCTTTGCCAATGAGGCATTCTATAACCAGTGTGGTTCTCAGCTAGTGAGGCATTGTAAGAAATAAATTTTCAAATAAGCCAGTGAGGCATTTTTGAGTTTTTTTAAATTTCCCTTAAGGGGTTTCCACTTAGGACATTTTTATGTCATGTGTTGTTATCATTCTGATGGTTTGATTCTCATGTTTATTTATCTATCATGTTCTTGTGTCCTCGAGTCAATGCTTATCACAATTTTCTTCATGATATCATGTTGATCCATCCTTGTTTTTGATCTATTAATTTTAGATGTAAAAAGACCTATAGTAGAAACTAGCATAACATTTATATAATGCCTCAATAAGTGATGCCTTAATATTATGTTAGGCTTGTCAAAAGTTGATGTCTTGAGTTAATAATGTATACCTAGGTTCTTGTTTTTGAGTATGCCCATTCACATAGTTATCATCATTCTAAGTATTTGAAA
Organism: Cryptomeria japonica; assembly: GCF_030272615.1. Taxonomy (NCBI): domain Eukaryota; kingdom Viridiplantae; phylum Streptophyta; class Pinopsida; order Cupressales; family Cupressaceae; genus Cryptomeria; species Cryptomeria japonica. The sequence goes on along the minus strand of NC_081405.1, from coordinate 536,872,573 downwards.
ATCTATATAAGATCTTTTAAATTGATATAACATTTATTCAGTCCCCCTCTTAGTGGTATTGTACTCCAACAAATAAAACTAAAAAACAATTGAGGAAAATAACAAAGTTGATTTTTTTTTTACTAATCATTTTCATTAGAGTTCAAGTTAAATGGTTGTGAGCAGTGATTAGGGGTAAGAATTAGAGTCCTTTCATATGATAGTTATTAGTGCTTGCCATTAGGCTAGTACTATTGCAATCGGTTGCACTCAATTTTGGTTAACTTGTTATTAGTCAATTGTTATTCCATCAATTAAAACTATGATTTTTTTTTTGATATTTTTTTTTGATTTTTAAAAAGTTAAGATGCATGGTTTTTTTTTTATCAGCCAAGGGCTGAAGCATGATGCATGATGCATGATTTTTAAGTTTCTAAATTATAGAAATTATTTTTCTTCAATCTATTTGGCTAAAAACTTTACATCTTTTTACTAGATTTCTAAATAAATTTTTTAGGCAAAGTTTTAAGTACATTAACATAATCTTTAAAGTATGTTTTATATTTTCTTTTCAAATTTATTTTACATATCAAATAAACAAATATTTAACAAATTATCTAGAATCTATATATAGATTTTTAAAGCTTTATATTATATAAATAAATAAATACATATATAATATAAAATTTGTGGTTAGGTAATATTATTGCAATGTGCTCTATATTTTTCAGTTAATTGCTTATTAAAAAAATTAGTTGAACTAATTGCATACACGTATTTTTATGTTTTAAAAATTTATTTTCTTATCCTTTAAAAGTCTACATGTGTATTTTTTATGGTTTATTAGTTAAAAAAAAAATCTTCACAATAATTGAACAATATTTTATTAGCAAATTTTACCTATATTGCTAGACAAAAATTACTCTTTCCACTATATTGAACTATTCACTAGGGCTCGATAATTATTTCCAAATTTTTTACCACCATCTATGCCATAAAAAATGGCATCATGTCATTGCAATTCTAGTAGACATAAAAATTCCCCATTTATAACGTTTTTACTAGTTCAAATTAAAAGAATTTGTTCCTTCTATCTATATACTTAACTAAAGGTTTTTTGCGTGTAAATTCAGAGATAGGTAAATTATAATCTTATATTGTTTTAAGGGTTTTAATATAGTTAGATTTTTTTTTTTTGTCCTTTCATTACAAGCCTAAACTTCAAAAGAGAGCACTACGTATGAAATTTTAAACAATAATGATTTATAAATTATCATTATAATAATATATATACTACTTTCTAAATATATAACATTAATTAATAATGATTATTATTAAATTAAATTTTAAAATATTATAATAAAAAATTAATATTACAAACATATATTTAAGGGGATGAGAACTTTCAAATAAAAAATAAATGATCTCGAATATAAAAAATAAAATAAAATAAATAATTAAACATGCTTCACATAATGGTTAGAACATTTCTTTTATAAATATATATTTTAGATTTATAGAATATTTGTAACAATGTTATCTAAATTAATTTTTTATTAGTTTAGAAATATTCTTTTAATTGTAATATTTTTTATTTTTATTTTGCATAAACTTAAAAATTGTTCAATCTTATCATAATTTAACATATGTGTAGAGACCTAAATTTGATTAATTTAATTAATTGAATTTAGCTATATCCTACTCTTAATTTAAATAATTATGGATTATTTAATTAATTATTGTTCACTCCTTTTAGCTAATTAATTTTGTTAATTATGCTATAGTCCTCCTTTAATTAATTAATTGCCAATCATTAATCAACTAATTAATTAAATTTGATCCCTTCTTGTATTAAATAAATCAAATGCATAGTTTGACTATTTAATTCATTTTTTGTCCTTTCCTCTAAATATCCTTTATAGAATTAATTAAATTAATTCTATTTCCCCACATGCCTCCTAACTTTAACCCTCATCTAGCTCTTCCTCTAACTTAACCCATTAACTAACCTTGGGTTTTAGTCATCCTTTTATTTCTTCCAACTACTTTCCCACCCCATATGTGTGTATTCCTAAATATCGTAATATTTGGAAATATCTTAATATTTGGAAATGAATCCTTTTCTTCTTTCCAACTTCTTTCCCACCCCATATGTGTGCATTCTTAAATACCCTAAGTCATGGAAATGTAATAGAGTTAATTAATTATATTTCCTCACATGTCTCCTAACTTTAACTCTCATCTAACTCTTCCTCTAACTTAACCCATTGACTAACCTTGGGTTTTAGTCATCCTTTTATTATTTCTTCCAACTTCTTTCCCACCCCATACATATGCACATTCCCGAAATATCTCAAATTTCCTAAAATATGGGGAAAATGGTGTTGAATTTGGGGAAGTTCCCTAAAATTTGGGGAAATATCCCAAATTTTCTCAAACATGGAAATATCATGGTTTTGTAATTTTTTTTGGAATAGAACCTTCCAATTTGGGTGTCTCATTCCCAAATGTAAGGACACAAGTCATTCCTTCCCATGAGACATGCCATTTTGATTCGTGACACTTGCCCTTCTCAAGGACACATGTCTCATTCTCATGCCTCTCCATATTTCATTCAAGCCTATTTAAACCCCCCATTTTCCTTCACAATCCATAGACTTTGACATTCTCATACTATTATAATGTCATTTTAGAGCTATCCACTTTCATTTTTATACTCTCATAATGTAGAAATGCTCACTTATCTTTTTGCATAATCACATCCATTTAGAATAGCATTTTGTATCACATCTTGCCTAGTTTTGATCTTTGCATTCACTATCATTGAGCACAATCGAGTATCTACCATTAAGCAAGCACACATCAAATCAAGGGACAATCAAATCGAAGGACGAATATGGAGTTTGCACTTTAATCTTTGTTTATTTAGTTTTTCTTCCTTCCTAGCATCCTATTCTTGAGTGTGGTTGAGATATGTGTTTTTAATTGGTTAGTTTATCTTTTCAATAATTTACATTTACATTTTTTTGCATACATTTCTACCATGCCCGATGGGACCCACTTCACAAGTCCATCTCATGTTTTTTGTTGTTTTAGTGTCTTATATTGCAGATTTTTGACACTTGATGGCAAAAACATGAAAATACAGGTGGATTTCCACCTTGGCGGGAGTGTTTTTCATCCCAATTTCAATTTATAGAATTAGTGGGATTGCTTTGTGAAGTGGTGGGAATGCTCTATGTTTTTTATTTTCTGTTATTTTCTTGAATTTAAATTTTCTTAGCTTCTCGCTAACTTGCTAATGTTTGTTGTTTGACTAGGCTTTGCTAATGTTTGTGCAACTGCATCGCTTGTCAAAGATTCCAAAGCTCAAAACTCTAACTTGTTTGTTGCGGAACCGCCAAAGAGGGGTGTAATTGCCAAAAAAAAATTTGGGTTAAAATGAATCATGTATTTTCTTGTAGTTAGAAAAAACCTCAATTTCATAAGGGAATGAACCTTTGTCTTTCATTTTTGGCACATTTGTTCATATAGAGTGGTACTATCGTTAACACATACTATCCTCTCCTTTGGCTCTCATGGTCCTGGGTGCAAGAGAAAAGTGTTAACAATGCTTGGCTTTTATTTTTTAGGCAGAAAGGTCTGCCTCCTAAGTAGCCAATAAGGCCGGGTGAGAGGGAACAAACCAAGTGGTACTCTTTCGATCCACTATATAAATATTCATGATTTTGGTGAAAGCCATAATTAACTGGTGTCTTTGTGTTATACCGATGGTTTCCCTCAGTATCTATATGCAAATGCCTTCGTGGTCTTGACGAAAGTCAAAATCCCCTGACACTTGTGTGGCAGATGCATAAGAACCTATGTTTTATAGGTCGGGATATCCCTTAAATGAGCTAGCCAGTGCATGTATAACCACTAGATTTACCTCATAAGTATTTCCACTATGAACCAAATTGTTTTCAATTTCCAAAAACCTTCTACTTGTTGACTCAAGTGTTGTGATATGTGCATACCAAAGAAATGTGTCATTGGCATGAAATGGTCATCTAAACATATGCGTCATATACATACATATATATACATATATACATATACACACACATATATATATACATATATAAATGCATATACATATACATACATATACATACATACATACATATACATACATACATATATATATATACACATACATATACATATGTATGTGTATATACATACATATGTATATGTACATATACATATACATATACATATGTATGTGTATATACATACATATGTATATGTACATATACATATACATATACATATATATATCCTCTCTCTATTCTCTATGTTGTCACTTCTCCCTCCTACCCTCTCTCTCCCTCTCTCCCATTTCTAAGTTTCACCCTCATTCAATCTCCACCTCTATACCTATCCATCCATATCTCATTAGGCACCTATCTCTATGCCCCTCTATCTATCTCTCCCCTCTCTGTCCCATGTGGGTATTTAACCTCTCTCTCACCCTCTAGGTATCTCACCTCTCTATCTATCCCCTCTCTAGTTCTCTCCCTCCCTCTCTAGCTCTCTCTCTCTCTATCACCCCTTACCCATCTCCATTTATGAACTCTCTCCTTCACTTCTCTCTCCCCTCACCTCTTTATCTCCCATAAATCTTGACCTGTTACTCTCCCTCTCTTCTCTCTCTTTCTTCTTTCTTTCCCCTCTCTAGGTCTCTTCTATACTCTCTCCCTTTCGTTGTCACCTTCCCCCCTTATCTCCATATCTATCCTTCCCTCCCTCCATCTCTCTTCTCCACCTATTGTTTCTCTCCACTCTCTCTTTGTTCTCTTGATCACTAGCTCTCCCTCCCAACCTCTCTCTCCATACCTATTTTTCTCCTTCCCTCCATCTTTACCTCTCTACCTCTCCCTCTTTGTTTCATTACCCACCTCTCTCTCCCCCTCTGTCTTCTTGACCTCTATCTTTCCACCCCAGGTCTCTGCTGGACATTGTTGCTGCTAGGATATGTTGTTGTCATTGATGTCAATATATTCCTGCTCTAATGATTGCAGATTGGTTCATTGTGATTATGGTTTGGTGTATGGAGTATCTTTAGTATCATTATATTCTTTTGTTTTTGTGTTGGTGATCTAGGAAGCTTTATTGATCATATCATATGATTTTGTTTTTGTAGTTTGTTTATCTGATCAATGCTTTGCAGAGTTCAGTATTTCCTCTGGTATATTCCGGTGTGATCTGATCTTGATCTGATATTTTGGGATATTGTTTGGGATGGTGTTGTGTATCTTCATTTTAGATGGTTTGTAATTTGGTGCTTTGCAAGTTATCTTTCTTCATGATAGTTGTTGTTGTTTGAGTGTTCTTGAGTTTTAGATGTTGATCGATGAAGATCTGATAAGTGGTGTTGGTACAGCTGTTACTGATGATTCTAACATGTTTTCTAGTGTTTCCTAATTGTGTCCTATTTGTCTTGATGATTTGCATTGATTATTGTGTGAGTTTTTGGTAACTTTGTTGAACTGGTGATGTTCTTTGTGTTATGCAGTTTTCCTGGTGTAGCGTGTTGTGGTTGATCTTGGTGTGATTTCTGGTGGTGTTGAGTGTTTGGATATTTGGTTTAGGATGTTATGTCATGTAAATCATTATATTGGTCTGATGGTCGATCTTTGTATCGTGTAATGTAATTTTGTAATTGTGAGTTGAGGGTTTAGCTGACCTTGTTGTCAAGGTTGATGAATTGTATAAATAGGTGACATTGTTATATAATCTTGGTATCAAGGTTGTGTTTGGATTATCTGAGAGTGGTGTATGGGAAATCAAGTGACTCATCCTTTGATATTGTGATTGAGAAGAGTTTGGTGTTGTAGAGAAGACATTGTGCTTAACTGGAACTGTCATCAGGCTTTTGGAGATGTTATTATTGCAGTTCATTCCTTCTGGATTGTAGTCTGAATCTTGTTGTAAGTCACTAAGACTTCCTTGATGGTTGTAGCCTTCTGGGTCATTATCTTTTGAGCAGTGAACTCTAGGCAGTGTGCTTGAATGCATGTGAATTCCCCATTATAATATTTTCACACACTATTGTAGAGTATTATCTTATTGTGGGTAGGTTCCCACTATGGTTTTTCCCTTAAACGGGTTTTCCATGTCAAAATCTTGGTGTTATGTGTTATGTTATCATATTGCTTATCTCTTTTATTATTGCAATTTATCAGATCTAATTTTTGTGATTAAGTTTGTAGATCAGGTGAAAACTAATTTACTCCCCCTCTTAGTTTTCCATCATTATTGTTGCCAACAATCTCTCACCTCTCTCTTCCTAGGCTCAATATCTCTCACCTCTATATCTCTGCCCTCTATAATTATTTCATCTCCACCTCCTTACCCTTATTTCTCTCTCTGTGAATATATTTATCTTAGTTTCTTCTCTCTCTCACTCACCTATTTACCTCTTCCCTCTCTAAGTCTCTCAGTCACTCCTTGCCCACATCTCCCTCTTCTTAGCTCTTTGTTTCTCTTTATTCTTCTCTCTCTCCTCTTCTCTCTCCCTCCCCTCTCTAGTTCTTCACTTCTCTCTCTCTCTCTCCCTTGTGTAGGATTTAGATAATAGGTTGTAGGATATAAGGTTTAAGGTATAAGGTAAAAGATTGATGGTACATAGTTTAGGGTACATAAGGTTGAGGGTCATATTGATACCTCTCTCTCTCTCTCTCTCTCCTTCTCTCTCTAGCTCTATACCTCTCCATCCATGTCTCATTAGGAACCTCTCTCTATGCTGCTTTATTTATCTCTCCCCTCTTTCTTCCATCTAAGTATTTAACCTCTCTCTTTCCCTCTAGGTATCTCACCTCTCCATATATTAATAATAAAAGATATCGGATATTAGATTATCTTTGATATTTGATACCTTGTTTAGGATAGGGGGAGAGAGAGAGAGAGAGAGAGAGAGAGAGAGAGAGAGAGAGAGAGAGAGAGAGAGAGAGAGAGAGAGAGAGAGAGAGAGAGAGAGAGAGGGATAGGGAGAGAAGAGGATAGAGAGAGAGAGAGAGAGAGAGAGAGAGAGAGAGAGAGAGAGAGAGAGAGAGAGAGAGAGAGAGAGAGAGAGGGTTAAATGGATTTAGAGAGAGAGAAGGGGGTTTGCAAGGGATAAGGGAAAAGTTATCTAGATAGGGAGGGAAGGGGAAAGGGAGAGGGAGAGATAGGGAGAGAAGGGTAAAGGGATATAGAGAGAGATATAAGGGGTGAGGAAGAGTGAGACGGATATTTGATACCTTGTTTTGGTTAGGGAGAGAGAGAGAGATGGGGAGAGAAGGGGATAGGGAGAGGGAAAGGGAGAGAGAGAGAGAGGAGGGCTCTAGACAAAGAGAGAGAGAGGGGGGCGATGGAAGGGATCTAGGGTGTAATTAGGGGGAGGGAAAGAGAGGAGGAGATTGAAGTATTAAGAGAGAGAGAGAGAGAGAGAGAGAGAGAGAGAGAGAGAGAGAGAGAGAGAGAGAGAGAGAGTGGTAAAGGGAGAGGGAGAGATAGGGATAGAAGGGTAAAGACTCCCTATCCCCCCCTCTCTCTCCCCCTATCCTAAACAAGGTATTAGATATTCCTCTCTCTCAATACTTCAATCTCCTCCCCTCTCTCACTCTCTCTCATCCTCACTCCCCCTCCCCCTCTCCCTCTCCCTTTCCTCTTCTCTCCCCCTCTCCCTCTCTCCCTATCTATTATTATTTCTCTCCCTATTTTCTCCCTCTCCCTCTCCCTCAACCTATCCATTTTACCTTCTCTCTCTCTCTCTCTCTCCTGTTCCTCTCCCTTTCCCCTCTTCTCCTATCTCCCCTATCTATCTCCCTTTCCCCTTCTCTCTCTCTCAACCTCTCTCACTCTCACTCCCTTTCCCCTTCTCTCTCTCTCTCAACCTCTCTCTCTCACTCTCTCCTTCTCCCTCACACTCACCCTCTCCCTTTCCCCCCCTCTCTCTCTCTCTCTCTCCTTCTCTAACCCACTCTTATCTCCCTCTCCATCTCCCTTTCCCCCCCTCTCTCTCTCTCTCTCTCTCTCTCTCTCTCTCTCTCTCTCTCTCTCTCTCTCTCTCTCTCTCTCTCTCCTTCTCTAACCCACTCTTATCTCCCTCTCCATCTCCCTTACCCTATCCCTTTCCCCTTCTCTCTCTCTCTCACACACGCACAATCTTCCTCTCCCTATCCTTTTCCCTTTCTCTCCCTATCCCCCCTGTCCTTGTCCCTTTCCCTTTTTCTCCCTATCTCCCCCCTCTCCCTCTCTATATATCCCCCCTCTATGTAATACCCCTACCTTGTTCAGACCCATTTTGATCTCGTTGACCAAGGTTGACTTTTCTGTGGCTTACGTGGATGGTTGATTTATTATGATTGTGGTTGACTTTTCTGTGGCTCCATATTTCATTTTGAAATTCTTCAACTTGAAGGTGAATTTATTTGATTTCTCCCTTGATTCTTTATGAAATTGTGCAATTCTTGTTGCAAATGGATAGCAAATGGATTTAGAACCTTTTTTCGACTTGAATTTTGGATTTTAGTTTAGATTTGAATTTGTATGCTTCATTTTTTCAAAATGTGAGTTGCTTTAGGGAAATGCTGCCCAAATTTTTATGTATGCCTAGAAAGTGAATTTTATCTCAAAAGTGTGATGTTGTGCACCCATCAACCAATGGGTTTTAAGGAATTTTTGATTTGGCAAGTTTTAATTTTTTGAGTTTTTGGAGGTCTATCAATGGTGGATGGCCCTCCAAAACTTGGTTATTGGTCTCCTTAGACTTTTTGAAAAATGTGAATCTGATGTTTTAAATGTGAAATTATTATGTGGAATAATTATATTATATATGAAAATTTCATTTGTGGATTGAATCGGATCCGTTCTCCTAGCATTAGGGCCAATTGAGTAATTGAATACATGTACTGGAAATGCATTGTTGCCATGAGTTATTTGTGTGAATTTAGAAAAAAAAAAAAACTCAGTCAAAACAAAGTCACAGTAAATGTTATTTCTTGTGCAATGCGTAATATTTTATATTGTTTTTAAATTCGATATATATATATATTGTAATTTGTTAATTTGTAATTCCAATTTGTAATTTTTATTTGGAATATGGTGTTAGATGAAATTCAATTTTAAAAAGAATTATCAGTTTAGTAATTGATATATAAATATATTTATACTATGTATTTTGAATTTACTATATGAAAAAAATGTTAATTATTATTTTTTTTAAAGCAAAAGTGGCAAGCCACTGGAATATATATATATTAATAAAATCTGGTTCAAGAGCTCAATAGGGAAAAAATCTTAATTATTGATTTAATGTAAATGCAAATTAGTTGTGCAAATGAAATTTACATTGTTAGCCATCAATTACGTTTAGTCGATATGACTTTGAATTGGAAAGATTATTTTGATTTTAAATATTGAATTTAGTTTTCAAAAGTATTTTAAATGTTAATTTTTATTATCTTGAAATTCAAAATTCAAGTGGTCTTTGTTATAGCCAAATTGGCTTTAATTGAAATTATTTTATATTGTCTTTAAATGATGGTTTATTTACGCTTCGAGTTGTTATTCTTTTTAAGGTGTATAGTTTAAAATCGAATATTGAACAAGTATATTTGAATGTATGTTTACTTGGATCGTCTTCATGCGTTATTCCATATGGTGGTGTGCTTTTCATGAAAGAGTTAGTTATTGAATAGTTGCATTTAGATGACATTGGTTTTTAATATTTTATGAGTGATTGTTATGATTCCTTAACATGGATGATTTAGAGTGCAAGTGTATTCATTTGAGTTTTACTCTGCTTGGTGGATTTTTGGTGCCGATTTGTAAGAGTCATTTTCATGTCATGATGGCATGTTGTTGAATGTAAAGTTGATTGGGTTGAGTTTTGTGGGCATACTTGCATTATTGTGGTTTTGGTCTTGTTTTGTGGATAGACCAAATGTTCATTTCACACCTCCAATTGATTTAACCTTGGTAGAAGGTTTGTTTAATCAAGTTGTCCTTTAGCTTTTCTTTTTGAACTTCTTACGTTGGTTGGCTTTTGTAATTTTCCTTGGGGTTCTTCAGAGGCTGTGTAGTGTCATAAGGAAGAGTGGCTTTCGAGTGGGGGCCATGCCCGAAGAGGTAGCAAGATAACCCATCGAAAGTTGAGTAATAAGTGATAACTTAATTAAAAAATGGGGGGTTGGGTTCTACAAATAGTAATCAAGATAAATTGTGCCCCGCTTATGGTTGAGTGCTAGTATAGACTCAGGATGTAGTGGGAAGGCCTAGAATGGAAAACCAACTACCTTGTCTTCACGAAAGGTTTGTTGGGTACCACATGAGACATGGATGGGGCCCGAAGGTTTGGGAGAGGCTACCAGGGTAACCCAGGATGGGGGTCAGGGCCTATGGAGGCCTGCCAGAGTACATACCAACTATGCGATGACACTTTTCCCTTATGTTCACTAGTGCATAGTCATGTGTTGTCTTTACTTGGAGCACTCTTGTGAGAGTCATGCTTGTATGCTTATGCCTTGTGTGATTAATTGATGTACATGTAAGACCATGTGATGCTTTGTTGTGGTTTGTTTGAGGACCTTAGTACTATCTCCTAGCACAAAGGGGTGGTTCCTTTTTGGGCCACATGGTCGGGTGGTAGTGCAACTTTCCATTGGGTATTTTGCTTGTGCCTTCTTGTGATGGATTAGCTTTGAAGGTGCTCTAGATATTTCCCTTAGATTCATTTCACGTTGTTGTACCAGTTGGATCATCTCGTCTCCTCATATCATATTTGTATATCTTGGACCCTTATGTGGTTGATTGTATCATTTATTTATGTATGCCTTGATGGCAGGATGTAATTGATCTAAACGTTATGTATTTTTCATCTTTTATTTATTAGAATGGTCTTGCACTTGAAGCAAACCTAAAGATGTAGCCCATTAGGGGTGAAATCTGATATCAATTGGTGTTGTATGGTGTATGTTTTGATCTGGTTCCTTTTAATTTTGGATGTATGAATGGTATTATAGTTAAAATGTATAATGTAATTTAGGTGATATTAATCTTAAATGGATGTATGAAGTTATAAATAAAATGTGGTAATATGGATTATGATGAATGTAGCTTTAGTGATGTAATGAAACTAATGGCAGTTGTATATATATTCAATCATGCTTAGTTTAATCTCTTATGGAATTTAATTTCTATGTTCATGTGGTAATCATTCTATCATGAACAGGTTTAATCAATCTCATTGTTAATTGGATTAATACACCTTATGTTCATTGGATTAATCGAGTAATCCTCGTTGGAAACCCTTTAGGTGATTAGTTAAGTCTTCCGCTTGTGCAAATTTTATTGCAAAGTTTAACTTATTGCATCTTAAAGTTAATTAATGTTTTAAAAAATAAATTTATTTTCTCTCTTTTTGAGTGTTTGTAGTTGTTTCCTTTAGGGTATCTTGACGGGACATTACACTTGGTATCAAAGCCAAGGTTTGCAAACACTGGGATCTTTGGTGTAACTTGTGCCCTTAGTGTGGTGTGCCGTATATAGTCTTTTCGTTGTGTGCTTGTCTCTCTAATGTATGCTTGTGATTATCTCTTGGGATCTTGAAGATCTTAGATGTTTCGTGCTTTGTTTCTTTCACTCACTCTTTCTGAAAACCCTAAATGAGTGTAACATGTTTATTAAGTTCATTCTCTTCCTAGTTGATGAATAGTGGTTGTTGTGTGATTATATATGTGTTTTATATGATCAACTTGAATAATGACCTGTAAGAATAGTACAATAATGTAATTGCAGTGGGCATATCAAAATTGACTATGTATAAATAGAATGTGTAAATGTAGAATGTGTTTGATGTGCCTACAATAATGTATACATGGAGTGGAGATACCTAGAGAGAAGATAGGAAGATAGGTGAAGGAGAAATAGAAGAAAATGATAGAGAAGATCAAGAAGAGAGAGAGAGAGAGGGGTAAGAAGGTAGGGAGAGAAGTGGAAAGGGAGGGTATGAACTAGAGAGGGGTTAAAAATAGATATAAGATACCTAGATAGGGGGAGAGAGAGAGAGAGGGTTGAGATAGATGGAGGAGGATAGAGAGGTTGGTAATGAGATATGGATGGATATGTAGAGAGGTGGAGAGGGAAAAAGGGAGAAACCTAGAGAGGGGTAGAGAGGGTGTGATAAAAATATGATTATGTAGATGGTAAAGAGAACAAGAATTAGTAGAGAGAGAGAGAGAGAGAGAGAGAGAGAGAGAGAGAGAGAGAGAGAGAGAGAGAGAGAGAGAGAGAGAGAGAGAGAGAGAGACATGGAGGCATTGATATACCTAAGGAAGGAGAAGATAGAGAGGTGGGGGGAGAGAGTGAAGAGAGGGAGAGAGTGAAAAGAGGGAGAGAGTTCAAAAATAAATAGGGGTAAAGGGGGAGGGAGATAGAGGGGAAGAGAGAGGGGAAAAATAGGTAGGTGAGAGATATATGGGGAAAGAGAGATGAAAGACCTAGATGACAAGAGAGAGGATTGACAATGATAGAGGGGAGTATAGAGAGGTGAGTAATGAGACATGATGTAGAGGTAGATAGGTGGAGAGGAAGGAAGTGAGAAACCTAGAAAGGGGAGAGAGAGTTGATGACCTAAAATGTGGAGAGAGAGAATACACGAGGAAGAAAGAATAACAAAGTGGGGGAGAAAGATATATATGGGGTTATGTATGGATGGGGATATAGAGAGGGAGAGGTGAAGAAATGGAGGAATATACCTAGAGAGGGGAGGGAGATAGAAGAGGAGAGACTAAAGAAAAAAGAGAGGAGTAAGAGGGGATGTATGGAGAAGTAGACATGGATGGAGTGAGAGGCCTATGGAAGGAGGAGATAAAGAGGTTAGGGAAGGAAAAGAAGAGGAGGGAGTTCATAAAGGGATAGGGTTAAGGGGGAGGGAGAGAGAGGTAGAGAGGGAAGGAGTGAACTATATAGGGGACATATAGATAGGTGAGAGAGGAGTGAGATAGATAGAGGGGGATGAAGAGAGGTGGGTAACAAGACCTATATGCAGAGGTAGATAGGTGGAGAGAAAGGGAGGGAGAAACCTAGAGAGGGGAGAGAGGGTGGGATGGAGAGGTGATGACCTAGACAATAGAGGCAGAATAAGAGAGGACTAGAGAAGAGAGAGTGGGGGAGGGAGATATAGAGGGAGAGGGGAAGAAATGAAGGGAGAGACCTAGAGAGGGGAGGGAGGGAGAAGAGAAGAGGTAGAAGAAAAAAGAGATGAGTAAGAGGGAATTGATGGAGAGGTAGAGATGGAGGGAGTAAGAGACCTAGAAAATGAGGAGACAGAGATGTTTGGAGAGAGAGAGAGAGAAGAGAGGGAGAGAGTTCATAAATGGATAGGGGTAAG